>NW_026607027.1:1200000-1800000 GCF_029890125.1 Rhinichthys klamathensis goyatoka
CCTCCTACTAGGCCTCCTGTGGGTGGGCCCAATAGTTACATTGGTGTAGTATGGTTCCCAACAGTGTTCCTTTGTTGCAGATTTGACTTGCTATCAGCTAGTAGGCCCAACCGGGCCTCCCTGATAGGCGAGTCCCCAGCTGGCTGGCCTTAGCAGGCCGCCTTGGAACTGTCACCCGGACTCAGCTACCAGTTGCTATCAGGTAGTAGGCCCCTCAGGCCTCCCTGAAGGTGAATTCCCACTTAAGATGGTTATCAGGTAGTAGGCCTCACCCGGCCTCCCTGAAGGCGAATCCCCACCTACATTGGCTATCAGGTAGTAGGCCTCACCAGGCCTCCCTGGAGACAAGCCCAAGGACAGACAACTGGACAGCTAGCCAGACTTTCTATCGGGTAGCAGAAAAAGCTCCCAGATATTATGGCTGTCAGGTAGTAGGCCTCACCAGGCCTCCCTGAAGACGAGTTCCCACATGCTGTGATTATCAGGTAGTAGGCCTCACCAGGCCTCCCTGAGGGTGAGTTCCCCACGTACTATCGTTATCGGGTAGTAGGCCTCTCTAGGCGTCCCTGTAGGTGACCACATACTGTTGCTATCAGGTAGTAGGCCTCACCAGGCCTCCTTGTGAGTGGTTCCCTAGCGGTGCTGGGTTCAGGAAGCTAGTGGCCTCTTGCTATCATTTCAGCTGGCCTTATCAGGCAGCTGCTGAAGGCGAGCTTGCGCCCTGGCTCGACTGAAGTGTTCATTCTCTGCTGCTGGTTCCCTCTCGGAACCTCTTTCCTGCCTACAGCCTGGTTTTGCCTACCAGGGGGACCATATGCTCCCCTCATTGAGGGTCACTGTGAGCACGCGGACTCCTGAGTCTGGTCAGACGGTCATAGGCCTCTCGTGAGGCCTCCCAGTTAGATCAGTCCTTAGGCCTTCACAGGCCTCCTCAGTGTTTTGAAACACAGACACTGGGTTGATCCGTGGATCGAGTAGAGAAACTCCCCTCGCTAGCAAGGGTTAGAAAGCACTATGCTGAGTCATACTCTCCGGGATATCCCGTCTCTGAGATCCGGGCCGAGTGGTTCACTGCCAGCTTCGCAGTCCCTCGGGTTGGATGCCTTACTTAGGGCAAGTGTCCAGAGGCTCTGTCTTCGGACAGACAGGAAGTGGCCAGACTAAGTGTCTATGCTCTGACACCAGGTCAGGCCGTCCTGGTGGCACTTCGGGGTGAGTACGTTCCCCTGAATAGTGACTGGCTGGGGTTCCTTCGGGTTCCCTAGCCACATTCCCTAGAAGGGACCCCTTCTAATTGAAGTTGTGGTCCTGGGCCTTTGAGCAGGCCCAGGTAGGCCTTTCATTTAACCATGTTTATGGAGGTTTTCCTGCTAGGCTTATAGCTTGGGCTATGACCGTAGGGAATGCTGTCACTGACAGCCCAGTGTGACCTGACGGTGAGTGGTTCTAGCATTTCATTTGAATTTGCTGGTTCTGACAGTTGTCACTGCCTTTGGGCATGCACTCCCCTCAGCATGGCGGAGTGGGTATTTCGTTCCCCATAGTGTCGAATGACGTATTGTTGAGTTCCCTTCGAAAGGGAACGTCTCAGGTTACAAATGTAACCTTTGTTCCCTGAGAACAGGGAACGAGACAATACGTCTCCCTGCCATGCCTCGGGGCTTGCCTGCCGTACAGTCCCTTCAGACGATAAGGTGATTTGTCATGTTTGCAAGGCGCCCTTATATACTTCCAGGTCGCACGTTAATCATTCACGCTAATGATTCACGGGCTGTCGCCGGTCAATGTGATTGACGTGATTTGATAGTGATTTCAGACACCTGTCACGCCTGAGGCGTTCCCCATAGCGTCGAATGACGTATTGTCTCGTTCCCTGTTCTCAGGGAACAAAGGTTACATTTGTAACCTGAGACGTTTGGTTCTAAGCAGTGATTAAATTGGGATTTATTATGTGGGCTCTCACTAGGGGGGGCCGGGGGTATGTTCCCCCGGGATTTCTTTTTGAAAAATAAACCATTAAATGGCACTTTCTGGAGAGTTTTGTGCGAAGAAATTGAGAAAATGAGTCTTACATGATATGTGAAAAACTGCAAGGTTAAGAGCATATACTTTGCATTGTTGTAGTATCAACAGTAATTAGGACATTTAGCATTTACATTACTGTTAATCAGTCATGTACTGATTAACTAAAAATTAAAAACTCAAATAAATGGTTGATTTAATTTCCATTAACCACCTAGCTTACCCCCCAAGGTTTGAAAAATAAAATCAATCTATCCTTGTGGAAAGGTTCCTTGGTAGCTAAGGTCTAGCAAGTCTTATTTTTCTGTAATTCACACAGATCAAAAACACATATGATGCCTGAATAGATTGCTAGTTTATTTTGAGTAGCCAGCTAGCAGTTCTCTTGGCAGTTTGCTGATAATCCGGTGTCTAAAGTAAAATGCTCAAAACATCTCCTGAGAAAAATCACATGGCCAACCTAGTCTTGGTCATTTAATTTAGATTTAGTCTTATTTTCCTTACCTTGTCATTCAAGGCCAGGGCACTTTATGTACATTTCTGGAACTTTTGCACACTTCCACATCCCGCGCAACTGATCTCCCAGGAACACTCATTATATATTGCTGCGTACATTTATCCGTGTCACCTAGATGCGCATGCGCGAGCGGTGCGCGATCATGGTCGACTGACAACGAGATTAGCAGCTGAAGAATTCGTCTGTTTTTTAAAATTGAATTATGTATTTAAAAGTTGCCGAATGGATTCATTTGGAGACTCCGAAATCGGCAGAGATAGGCAGGCAATGCAAAACAAAATCTTACATTGGGAAATAGTGGGGGGGACAAAACTATTGACATGTCCCCCCACGTATAATGGCTCCTACGCCCCTGTGTTAAATAGATATGTTTTTAGCTGAGTCTTGAATGTAGCCAGAGTTGAGATATTACAAAGTGTAAGGTGTAGTGAATTCCATAATTTAGGAGGATTAACACTTAATGACCTTCCACCTATTAGACAACTGGAAACGAGGGATGCAAAATAAACCAAGTTCAGCTGATCTAAGGGACCGGCAGGGCGGTAAGAGTAAAGTAGATCAGACAGATATGGAGGTGCAAGACCATTAAATGCCTTAAACATTAGAAGTAATACCTTAAAGTGAATACGTGATGACACTGGTAGCCAGTGAAGGTCATGAAGCAGAGGAGTAGTGTGAGCAGAACGCCTGGTGGAGGTGAGAGCTCTTGCTGCTGAGTTTTGAACATACTGTAATCTTGCAATACGTTTTTTTGGGCAGACCAAGAAATAGAGCATTGCAATAATCCAGAAGTGATGTGATTAATGCATGAATTAAGGTTTCAGCATCAGCTAAAGTGAGAGAAGATCGAAGACGTGCAATATTACGAAGATGTGAAAAAGAGTTGTTAACAATTGGATTAAAATACTCAAAAATCAGTGTTACTGTATATATTTTGTTGATTTGTGTACTTACATTATCCCACATGTTTCTAAGAATGTTTTAATCCAGAGAAATAAGCAGTTTTAACCAGGACCCGGACCGTGTCTGTGAGTCCAGAGAAATAAGGATGACATCAAAACTATCAATGACATCATACCCGCGTTACCCTCAATTTCTTTTTTTTTATTTTGTAGAAACCATGGAAACACCAAAGACACTTTAATATATTATTTGTTTTATTAGACAGCTGAGCAACTGTTTGTATACATTCATCGACAGAAATCTAATCATTGTTATACAGCTCAACACAGTTAGGGCCCTATCTTGCACTCGGCGCAAATGACTTTGTACACTGACGCATGTATCATTCCTATTTTATCATTCCTACCCGCGCAAAGCGGACTTTTCCCTCCACAGACGCACGTCGGTTAACTAAGAAATACACTTGCGCTCCCCGGGGCGGTTCAGCGCAAAGAGGAGGCGTGTTCCGGCGCAAACTTTCCCTCATGCTATTTTGCTGTTCTATAAAACAATTGCGCCACTGACCAGAAAAGAACTAGTCTAAAGTCAGTGGCGCGTTGCGCGTTGTTCATTATGCTATTTTAAGGGCGCATGCTTGGTCATAATCAATGTAGCATGTGCACAACGCGCATACACGTTGATTCTCTCATCTAAGCAGCAGTTTTCATTTTTGCAAATCATACATTATTACGATAGATAGATAGATAGATAGATAGATAGATAGATAGATAGATAGATAGATAGATAGATAGATAGATAGATAGATAGATAGATAGATAGATAGATAGATAGATAGATAGATAGATAGATAGATAGATAGATAGATAGATAGATAGATAGATAGACAGACAATTTATTATAAAAGCATGTAGCTTACACATTTACCCAAATTATCATACGCCTGTTTAACAGAAGTTAATTTGGGTGGGTTTCTCCATCCCCAATGTCACTTCTCTGTGTTTTACGGCCCTGACGAGAACGTTGCTCTCCTCGGCTGTGAACCGCTCCTGGCGCGCACCTGGCAAATCCGCCGTTATAATAGGAATCCGCTTTAGAACAAGCGCGCCTGCTCTTAAAGGGAATGTGAGATGACGCTCTGATTGGTTTATTTCACGTTACGCCCAAACCACACCTATGAATAATGAAGCTACTTCAGACCAACCCCTTTTAGATTTGCGCCAGGCGCAAGAGGCATTTATCCCGCCGGGAAAATAGCAACAGCGCCGGGATCCGCCCACAAAGTTACTTGCGCTTTACGCTTTGACACTTGCGTTTCAGATCGTTAAAATAGGGCCCTTAGTCTTTTTGTTTAAATCTCGTTTTATTGATTTACCACGAGTACCACATTTTTTACCATGCCTAATATCGATCTAGCTCACTGCAGCGTGCAACAAGTGTCTCGTATAGTAGCCGCCGAGCGAACGCACATATTAGCATTATAACAACTTTCAACACACTCAAATGTATCTAATATGATAAAACCAACCAACGCTATCTCACGACCAATTCGTCCGAATTTGACGAGTGATTAAAAGATGGCCAATTCGTACGAATTCGTACGACCTCACTCGTACGAATTTGTACGATTTGTCTAAACCCACGTGATGGGTAGGTACAGGGGCGGGGTCAGGGGTAGGTCATTCGTACGAATTCATACGATTTGGGCAACTCATCAAATATGTACGATTTAGCAAAAATCGTACTAATTCGTACGAGTGAGGTCGTACGAATTGTTACGAATTATCCATCTTTTAATCACTCGTCAAATTCGGACGAATTGGTCGTGAGATCGGGTTGAACCAACGCATTCTCATCCTTTGGCGTCATATATGTGACGCCATATGACATTTCGTCGAAATCTTACGCACATGGCATCCTTTAGCGTCAATATAACACGCACTGTTATGGGTAGGTTTAGGTCTGGGGTAGGGTACGGTTATGACGCCTTGGGATCTGCGTCTCATATTGACGCTAAACGATGCCATGTGCGTCAGATTTAGACGAGCGTCACCTGTATGACGCCTTGGGTTCTGCGTCTCATATTGATGCTAAAGGATGCCATGTGCGTAAGATTTCGACGAAATGTCCAAAGTGTCACATGTATGACGCCAAAGGATGAGAACGAGCTGGATAAAACACTGCTGCGTTACTCCACACACACATGACCGGAAGAAGAGGAAGCAGTCTCCGGCATAATAAAAGCTCCACTGCTCTCGAGCCGTGTATCGCACTTGTCTGTCGTTCGGCTCTTACGGCCTTCGTAGCGTTAATAAATCTTTAATACATTACCAGTCACCACTCAACCTGTCGTATTCTCCACCGACTGTTGAGGTGAAGACAACAACTCCCACGATTCCCCCAAATCAAGGCGTCGTCAAGCTATGCCTTCGTTTTGAATAAGCGACCTCTAGCGACGAAACATTACATATTGTGCCTTTAACATTAGAACTGTATCAGGAATTGCAGGACAGCAGTGGGTTACTAAAGCAACACTGACTTCTTGTACACTCAGCGCAGTATGTAATGAGCTGGGTCAAAGTTTATAAAGCAGAGAGTCAGAACAAAAGCGGGTCCTAACAGGTATTGAGTGTTTGACGTTTATAGACAGCTGGGCTATTATAGCGAAATGCTGACGCAGGTCTGGCTCCTCTGCGGAGACCTCTCTATCAGGCTCTTAAGAGTTCCTTTTATTAGAGCCGCGGTCACTGACTGATGCTATCAGAGCCGGAGGACACACTACAGCAAGAGAGGGGGAGTCAGACAGATGTACACCATTTGAGATAGCCAGACCCTGGGTGAATGGGTGAACAACAGGTTGGGTGCATTTCTAGAATGGTTAGCCAAACATGCTGGAGTGTGTTCTGCTTCACTGTTGAATAAATATAGATAGGAATGACTTACAAGATAATTTAAATATTTAACAACATTCCTAGTAACCAATCACTGACCTGTGATTTTAGGGGTAAAGGGAGAGTAACACTGTAATTGGTTGTTAGAAATGTTTATTGTTGAATAGTTTGTTTGTTTGTTCGTTTATTTATTTATATACAGGCTACACACTAGTTCCAAAGTGCTGTACACTACAATAGAAAGCAAAAGAACAACAAGACAAAACATAAAAAACATGCACTAATACTAAAATGCCAAAGAGAACTAATAAGATTTTATGCGGTCCTTAAAGAGGTCCTTAGGAAGATCTAACATCCAATGGCAGATTATCCCACAATCTTGGACCAGAAACAGAGAAAGCACGATCACCCTTTAATTTGAGACGTGCACAGGGACTAGTTAAAAGAAACATGTTCGATGATCTTAGTATTACACCTGGACCAGCTAAGTATTTTGGCGCCATTCTGTGAAGTGCTTCAAACACATATATCAGAATCTTATACTGTATTCTAAAATGTACTGGTAGCCATCCTAAAAAGGATAACAATGGAGTAACATGATCCGTTTTCCCAGCATTCATTAACAACCTTGCAGCAGCATTTTGTACTAGCTGCAAGCGAGCAAGTTTGGCAGGTCCCAACATAAAGAGCACTACAATAATCTAGACGGGAAAAAAATAAAAGCATGGACAGCTCTTTCCAGGTCACTGGCCTACAGAATTGGTTTCCATTTGGCTATTGCCCTTAAATAAAAGAAGCAATTACGAACCACCGTCTTTATCTGTCAATCAAATATGATAGATGAGTCAAAAATGACTCCCAAGTTCTTTACTTGCCCCTTCCATGGGCCTAAGTTATCGTTTACCATCTGGCTACAAGTTGTGCGACCAAAAATAATAACTTCTGTTTTGTTTTCAACAAGGTTTTCAGACATCCACAGCTTTATTTCCTCCAGACGCTTAAGGACTATGGCATTGGAATCCTTACTACTGGGTCTCAACTGCAAGTAGACTTGAGTGTCATCTGCATACAGATGGTAAGAAATGCCATACTTCTTAAAAATCATTCCCAAAGGGAGCATGTACAAAGAAAACAGGACTGGACCCAAAATGGACCCTTGTAGGACCCCACAGGTAATGGGTGCTGGAGCAGAGAAATAGTTAACAGTCTTCACTGAAAAGGATCTACATTCCAAATAAGAGGCAAACCAATTTAAGACCGTCCCCTGAATACCAACAAACTGAATCAAACAAAAATGTGTCACATTTATATAATGTGTCTGCATAGCGATTTTTTTTAAACTACATTATTAAGCATGAACTAACTATGAAAAAAAAAACATGTATTAATCGTAATGTACATTTCAGCATTTACTAATACATGATTAAAATCAATGTTGTATCTGTTAATATTATGAATGGTATTGAGCTGACATGAACAATAAACAACTGCATTTTTATTACCATTAACAAAGTTTAATAAATACTGTAACAGATGTATAGCTCATTCATTATCCAACGTTAACTAATGGAACCTTACTGTATAGTATTTTTTTATATTATATGTCATTAAGTTTTAAATAATAGTGAATATGTATGTAATATAAATAGTTCACAATGCAATCCATTATTGCTTTTACATTACACTAATGATAATTGCTTTTGTCATTACAGTAATGATACTTGGTAACACTTTCTTTTACAATGTCCTTGTTACTCAAGTTACATATACTTACTAAATTATGCATAATTGCAAGCAACTAATCCTATACCTAACCCTAATTCTAAAGTAAGTACATGTTGTTAATTAATATTACTTATTTGTGTAATTGCACCGTAATCTTATAATAATGTGTAACCTGATATTTTTATGGATAATTGTGTTTAATTGTTAGGCTTGAAAATGTTTTGGTGAGATTCACCCTAGACGCTTGTGAAAATAATGTTAAATGTTATACTTATATTGAAAGGTTGAGATCTAGTGGGCAGACTCTTCAAAGCATACCCACACACTTGATTGTCCTTGTCAAGTGTAGCAATAGTGAAATCATACAAATGGAAGGCAGGGGACTAATAGTATGATGTGGAAAGAGAAAAGAACAGATGTGAGAAAGAGGGAGAGAGACTGAAAGAAAGAAAGAGAGTGCAGGCCAAGCCCAGTGCAACAAACAATCAGTGCTGTCAGCTTTAAACAACTATCCCTCCATGCAACAGCCTGGCCAGATCAAAAATCAATGGGCAAAAAATGGACTCAGCAAAAACAAATTAACTGTATCAGCCATTCAGACACTCTTTGTAAACTTGATAAAACAACTCAAATCCTTTGAGAAAACAGCAAATACACATATAAAGATGAAGTCAGCACCTCATGGCTAATAATATGAACACACACACACACACATCCACACATACTCAACCCAGGCTCAATGAAAAACATGCTTATGGTGACATTTCTGCAAACATTTTAGGTTACACTTTATTTCGATAGTCCACTTTAGACATTCTATTAACAATAACTTTTCAACTACATGTCAACTAAATCTCATTAGAGTATTAGTAGACTGTCAGGTTATGGTTAGGTGTTAGGGTTCAGGTTAGGAGAATAAGTTGACTTGTAGTTGCCAAGTTACTTATAGTCAGTAGAATATCTGTTGGGGAACCAACAAAATAAAGTGTTTGCAGATATTAAGCAGACAGTCTGCTAATAATCTAATGAGAGTTATTTGACATGTAGCTGCAACATTACTTATAGTTAGTAGAATGTCTAAAGTGGACTATCGAAATAAAGTGTTACCACATTTTATTGCATTGGTTGTTATATGTGTAACGGCAATTCAGAAATAAATGTCTGCTGAGTGGCATTAAAAGGTTAACGCTGTATCGTGTTTGAAAATATCGCACCACCTACACTAAACCCTTCCCTAAACCTATCCGTTAACAGAAGCAAACGTCCTAACACTTTTTTAGCTTGCTTGCTTCAAGTCTTTGAGCTGTTTTGTCATGACTTGTGTTTCAAGGGAATCATAACCGAGTGTTCCTCATCAGTACAATGCAGTACCAGCTGAGCAGCCGAGCCAGTTTACCAAGTCAGAAAAGCCATACATGGAGCTGGTTATGTGATGCAAACATCAACAGGTATTAGTTCACAAATCATGCACTATGATAAAAAAAAAAGAAAAAGTTTTGATGTCATAACACAGTATTGTGCGAGTAACTGCAAAAATATATCTTTATATATTTGATAATCTACCCCAGTAATCAAATCTTTGTGCAAATTGTGTTTCGTTTACAGACAACAACGTTGTCAAAATGACCCCTGTTCACACGGATCCACGGAAATTGCAAGTAGTTGGCGATGTCACTTTGTAAAGAAACACTTTGTGCCTATGGACTGAACAGATAATTCGCATTTACATTACATCCCCGTTTTCACAAATTAGCGTTTTTGTAGTTAACACTGAGATGATAACGTTATCGTTTTCAAAAGTTTGCGTTTTCAGGCCCCCAAAATGGTGGATATGTTTGCAAGAGCTCTGCAATTCGATGCTCCAGTAAAGTCACGTCACGTTTATATATAGCACTTTATATGTATGACGTATATCAAACATGAAAAACAGTGTCAGTGTCTCGTTTCATCAGAAGAACAACTTCTTTTTTTACTACAAAGCAGCTCTCCAGTGTTTTCGCTCGCACGTCTGACCTCAATGGACTGAACAGGATAAAATGAAGCGGAAAAGATTTTCACGTGAAAGAAGGCGGAGCCTCAGAGCCACACCTACATATTACATCATCGCCACAGACCAATGGTAGTACAAAGGTGTTTCGATCTCCCAAAACAAACTCCAAACAAACTTTGTTTTGCCCTGATTTTGTTTGAAATGACGTCACATCAGTTCGTTCTTCAATTTCGCTTGAAGTACCGGGGCCTTTAGAGTGAACTAGAGTATATTTTTAACTCTAGGCAATTCTATGTGGCCAAATAAAGTTTGACACCACATTGACTGCAATGAGCTAGACTACTTAGCACGGCTCTTTGTTTGCAAGCTGTTGTTTTGACATCTGCTGAATAAAATGTTTCATTTGTATGCTTTCTTTTCTGTAAGTCACTCATGCCACCTGCTTTGGAAATGGCAGTCAGGAGGTTTGGAAATGAAAAATGTAAGAAAACAAAATAAACTAGCAAGTTCCCAAAACTGGAAAGTCCAGGGCATTGTTACTTTTTAGGGGGGGGGGAATACTGGGCTAGAAGTCAGATTCATTCCAAACACATCTTTAGAGGGGATTGAAACCCTCAGCTTGATATCTGTTTCGTTGTGCTCTTTGTGCAATAGGTGGTTATGCCCTGATGGTTTTGAATAATCAACATCAAGTCATTTTACACAGCATTATCTCTGCCTTAGCAGATCCCGCTCTGTGTTGTTTGTTCACATTCGCATGGCAATTTTTATAGCCAGAGTGGAGCGTGTTTGTTTGTTCACATGCGGGGTGCGGAAACGTGAAGTCTAGCTCAGGTTGAATAAACCCCATCTTTGATATATAATATCACGCAGGCTTGATTTTATCGGAGAAGCTGTTGCAAACTACTTTAAAGTGGTTTCTCCCAGGACAAGTCAAAAACAATTTAACGTGATTTTTGCATGGATTTATGTTGTTTTCTTAAAAACCATGCAGACCTTGTTTGTCTCATTCATAAGTTGGCCTAAACTGCATTATTTCTTAATTAAGATTCAGCATCTGTTAATAGTTATCAGTTAATAATACAGGGAACGCGGCTGGCACCACGATTCTTCAAATTTGACAATTTGGGATGTCCTTTCACATAAGAGTGTTTTTGCAACAAAACATTAATAAATTAATTTTCAATTTATGTTTGAATACATTTCTCTAAAAAATTGTTAAAATTGTTTATTTTTTTAATATTTTTTTTAATTAGACATTTAAAAAAATACTCTACCGGTCCAAAGTATTTTATGCTCATTAAGACTATTTATTTGATGAAAAATACAGTAAAATCAACAATACTGTGAAAAAAAAAATTACTATTCAAAATAATTTTGTATTTTAATATATTTAAAAATGTATTTTATTCCTGTGATGCAGAGCTGATTGTTTTGTATAATTACTAAAAACCTTTTATTCTAAAAAACGTCTCGGTTACGGATGTAACCCTCGTTCCCTGAGTAGGGAACGGAGACGTTCCGTCGGATGACGACGAATGGGGGTTTCGCTTAGAAAGCCAATCGACTTCGAGTACTACAAAACGAGCCAATGGCAAAGAAATGCCATGGGTCTGCGGAATTTGCATAGCGTAGCACCGCCCCACCTCGTGGGTATTTAAGGAGCTCGCTGGCAGCAAACCGGCATGTTTTCTTCGCTGAGGAGCCAAGACTGAGCTCAGGCGATCCCCGCGGCACAGCGGAAGTGGCAGACAGACGGAACGTCTCCGTTCCCTACTCAGGGAACGAGGGTTACATCCGTAACCGAGACGTTCCCTTTCGTTGTCACTCCGAGTTCCGTCGGATGACGACGAATGGGGATACCAGTCTAATCACGCCACCTTCCCAGCTGTCTTCCAGTGCCCTGCGTAAATCTGAGATCCCTGTCGTGAGACTAGCACGGACGAAGGGCTCCTATTTAACACAGGAATACCAAGGTACACTGGGGAGCATATCCCAGATCTTAGGGAAGTATGCAATTACTGCCAACCCAGAGGGGGGGACTTAAGAATACACATATGACCCGAGGGATGCATATGGGGAATCACTGGGGTGTCCAGCCGCAGGTGGAATATTTCAACCCCAGGGGTGGCAAGGTGGCTTGCCAAGGGAAAGACACATGCTCAGAGAGGCTTACAGTGGGAATACACATGTGGGGGTAGCTCCGGGAGGTACCATGCACACGGGAGGCACCTAGCCGATGCGCAGGCAAGAGACACTGGCGCCGACGTCAGGAGTGCTGGAGGAACTCAGGGCTTTCGGAGAAGCTCACCTGAGGAGAATATCGCACGTATCCAGTCCGTAGAGTGGAATGGCGAGCAAGCGAAGACACCTGAGCGGGTCCGGTACTAGCTGGTTGAAGCGAGTACATGAGAGGACACAGGCTCCACTCGGAGATTGTAGAATCTGGCGAATGTGTTAGGTGTCGCCCAGCCTGCAGCTCTGCAGATGTCTGTTAGCGAGGCGCCATGCGCTAGAGCCCAAGAGGATGCCACACTCCGGGTGGAGTGGGCAGTCACACCAAGGGGGCACGGTCGACCTTGCTGCTGGTATGCCAAAGCAATGGCGTCCACTATCCAGTGAGACAACCTTTGCTTGGAGAGAGCCTTTCCCTTCAGCTTCCCACCATAACAGACAAAGAGCTGGTCTGAGGTCCTGAAACACTGCGTTCTGTCTACATAGATGCGAAGAGCACGTACTGGACAGAGCAGTGCCAAGGCTGGGTCTGCCTCCTCCTGGGGCAGCGCTTGCAGGTTCACCACCTGGTCCCGAAAGGGAGTGGTAGGAACCTTGGGCACATATCCAAGCCGGGGTCTCAGGATCACGTGAGAGTACGCCGGCCCGAATTCCAGGCACGCTTCGTCAACGGAGAATGCGTGCAGGTCCCCTACCCTCTTAACGGAGGCCAATGCAGTCAGAAGCGCCGTCTTCATAGATAGGAAGTTTAGCTCGACTGACTGCAAAGGCTCAAAGGGAGCACTGCGCAGGGCAGTTAGGACCACTGCGAGGTCCCAAGAGGGTACGAGAGGAGGGCGAGGAGGATTCAGTCTCCTCGCTCCTCTCAGGAACCTGACGATCAGGTCATGCTTCCCCAAAGACTTACCTTCTATAAGGTCATGCTGTGCGGCAATAGCGGCGACATAGACCTTAAGGGTGGAGGGAGACAGCCTTCGCTCCAACCCTTCTTGAAGAAAGGAAAGCACAACACTGATCGAACAACTCCGGGGCTCTTCTCGGCGAGAAGAGCACCAGCTGACGAAGAGGTTCCACTTCAACGCGTAGAGGTGTCTCGTGGACGACGCTCTGGCGGAAGTGATGGTAGCCGCCACCGCTGGTGGCAGGGTACTCAAACCTGCCTCGTCCCATCCAGGAGCCACACGTGGAGGTTCCAGAGATCGGGACGAGGGTGCCATAGGGTGCCCCGTCCCTGAGAAAGGAGGTCCTTCCTCAGAGGAATTGGCCAAGGAGGTGCTGTCGCGAGGAGTACAAGTTCGGAGAACCAGGTCCGGGTGGGCCAGTACGGCGCTACCAAAGTGACCTGCTCCTCGTCCTCCCTGACCTTGCGCAGGGTCTGCGCAAGGAGGCCCACTGGGGGAAACGCATACTTGCGGCCCCGCGGCCAGCTGTGCGCCAGTGCATCCGTGCCGAGCGTGCCCTCGGTCAGGGAATAATACAGGGCGCAATGGGTCGAGTCGTGAGAGGCAAACAGATCTATCTGTGCGTCCCCGAACTGGTCCCAAATCAGCTGAACCGACTGGGGATGGAGTCGCCAATCTCCCGGGAGGGGCTGAAACCGTGAGAGCTCGTCGGCTGCACAGTTCAGAGCTCCTGGAATATAGATGGCACGAAGCGACCTCAGATGCTTCTGACTCCAAAATAGGAGGTGGCGGGCGAGTTGCGACATACGGCGAGAGCGCAGACCACCTTGGCGGTTGATGTACGCTACAGTCGCGGTATTGTCTGATCGGACTAGTACATGCTGGCCCGAGAGCACGGCTCGGAAGCGGCGCAGGGCGAGCTGTACAGCCAGCAACTCGAGGCAATTGATGTGCCATAAGCGGTGGGGTCCTATCCAGGAGCCCGCGGCAGCACGTCCATTGCACATGGCACCCCAGCCCGTGGTGGAGGCATCTGTCGTTACAACAACATGCCGAGAAGCTCGTTCCAGAGGCACTCCTGCCCGTAGAAAGCTGAGGTTCCCCCACGGGGTGAAGGTCTGACGGCAGGTCGGAGTAACTGGTACTCGGAGCGTGCCGTGTTGCCATGCCCACCTCGGGACTCGGTCGCGAAGCCAAAGCTGAAGCGGTCTCATATGAAGCAATCCGAGCGGCGTCGCCGCGGCGGCAGATGCCATATGCCCCAGGAGCCTCTGAAAAAGTTTCAGTGGAACCGCACTCTTGCCCTCGAACTGTCTCAGGCAAGTCAGCAGTGACTGCGCGCGCTCGCTCGTAAGCTGCGCGGACATGGCGACCGAGTCGATCTCCATACCGAGAAAAGAGATCCTCTGCGCGGGGCAAAGTTTGCTCTTCTCCCAGTTGACCCGAAGGCCCAAACGGGCTACATGGCGGAGTACCAAGTCCCTGTGTTCGCAAAGCTGATCTCGAGAGTGAGCTAGAATCAGCCAGTCGTCGAGATAGTTCAGAATGCGAACCCCGTGTTCCCGGAGGGGAACAAGGGCTGCCTCGACGACCTTCGTAAAGACGCGAGGGGACAGGGCTAGCCCGAATGGGAGAACTGCGTACTGATATGCCTGACCCTCGAAAGCAAACCGAAGGAACGGTCTGTGTCGAGGGAGAATGGAGACATGAAAGTAGGCGTCCTTCAGGTCGATCGCTGCAAACCAATCCTGGTGCCGCACACATTCGAAAACGCGTTTGGCGGTGAGCATCTTGAACGGCAGCCTGTGAAGGGAGCGGTTCAGAACGCGCAGGTCCAGGATTGGCCGTAACCCACCGGTTTTCTTCGGGACAATGAAATACGGGCTGTAGAAGCCGGTCTTCATTTCGGCTGGAGGGACAGTCTCGATCGCACCCTTCGCCAGCAGGGTAGCAACCTCCGCTCTCATGATAGGGGCATTGCCACCGACCAAAGTGGAGCGGACTCCCCTGAAGCGGGGAGGAGACCGCGCGAACTGAATCGCGTAGCCGAGCCTGATCGTTCGTGCGACCCAGCGGGACAGGTTGGGAAGCTCTAGCCAGGCTCCCAAGGACTGAACCAGCGGGGTCATGCGAACCACAGACTTCCCGTCGGTGGGGCAGCGAGGCGGTATGACTGACCCAGACGTGGACGGCATAGCGGCCCGATGTGGGGGTGCAGTCATGAACCGCGCCCTGACAGAGGAGACCAGGGAAGGACGAACGTTCCACGGGGGTCTGCTCTGCCAGGGGTCTGGCGACAGAGGGGGATGAGAGCGGCACGGTCCGGGGACGGCGCGCACTGTCATCCGGCTCTGGGACAGAGGAGGACGAGGGGTGCACGGCCCGGGGGCGGCGCACCGTGTCGTCCAAGAACTCTGTATGCTCAGGGATGAATGTGTCACTTCTCTCAAGATTCTCCCCCGGCCCTCCACCGGGGGAAGGAGTGGTCCTGCTACCACCTCCTGAGAAGTGTACATCATCCCTGAGCAGCCCGTCTCAGGAGCGCCGCTTGACCCGGCATTAGCGGGGGGCGGGACTGGAGAGGGCTGGGGCGCCTTCCTACGGCCTCCTCCGCGACCGGGCCCGGGTGAAGGCTGCTGCTTGGGCCGGGCGGGAGGGGTGGGAGCCGTAGGAGGGCGCCCTTGGCGGGAAACAGACTGAGTATTCTGCCCGGTCGGCTGAGTGGAGGCAGCAGCGGGCCGTCGGGGCAGAATGTGCTTAATAGCCTCAGTCTGTTTCTGGGCAGTCGAGAACTGTTGGGCAAAATCCTCGACTGCACCGCCGAAAAGGCCATCTTGCGATATGGGGGTGTCGAGCAGCCGGGACCGCTCGGCATCCTCCACATCAGCAAGATTAAGCCAGAGGTGTCTCTCCTGGACCACGGCTGTGGACATCACCAAACCCAGGGAGCGTGCGGTCACCTTCGTCGCTCGGAGAGCAAGGTCGGTGGCGGCGCGCAGCTCATTGAAGAGCCCCGGGTCTGTCCTGCCCTCGTGCATGTCCCTGAGCATCTGGGCCTGGTAGACCTGCAGAATGGCCATGGCATGCAAAGAGGCGGCTGCCTGTCCCGCAGCTCTGTAGGACTTCGCCACTAACGCAGACGAGTACATACAGGCTTTGGATGGGTGCTTAGGCTCACCACGAGAAGAAGCGCCCTGAGGACACAGTTGCATCGCAACAGAGCGTTCAACCGGGGGGAGCCCAGTGTACCCACGGGCAGCGGCCTCATCGAGGGGAGGAAAGGCGGATGAAATCAGCGAGCGGTCACGGGAAGACATGGGAGTCTTCCAGGACTTCGAGATCTCATCATGCACGTCCGGGAAGAAAGGTATCGGGGCCTGACGCGGACGGGGGTCCGCAGCCTGACCCAAATACCAGTCATCCAGCCGCGAGCGCTCGGGGCAGGGCGGATTTTTTGGGTTCCACTCTAACCCGATGCTCGCGGCGGCTCGAGACAGCATGGCCGTCATCTCTGGATCAGACTCTAGCACAACTGTATTCACACCCGAAGGTGGCAGCTGTGATGAGTCTTCACTTCCAGAAGACTCAGACCCACCTTGTGATGCTGCGATAGACATCGCGTCATCCTCTGGAGCGTCAAAGGAAACCCGCGGGACACCCGAAGATGATCCCGCCGGAATCCCCCGAACACTCACGGGTTGCAGCACTGGAGAGGATGCGGCTGGGCACGGACTGATAGTCGGCGCTTTGTTCCAAACCGTCATCCTCAGATCACCCTGGCCACCAGCCGAAGTACTAGCTCTATTTCTAGAGTCAGTAGATCGGGGTGTGGATGAGGGGACCCTCACTCTTGCGAGATCACCGAGTCTTGATCGTAATGCTGCGATGGTCATGTTCCCACAGAGAGAACATGAGTCATCCACGAGTGCTGCTCTAGCGTGATTAACGCCCAAACACACTATGCACCACTCGTGCCCATCAGAGTCATCAACGAGTCTACCGCAACCAGAAGTGCACGGGCGAGGCATCTTTAAAAAGACGTGCCGCGTGCAAGCTCTTTTGTGAGAAAAAGAAACTCTGACTGTGTTGAAGCGCCCGGGGAGAAACACACTCGCTGTCGAATCACGGACAGAAAAGCAGGAAGCGCGTCCTCGCCGGAGATCGCCGTCACACCAACACCAGAGAATCTCGCTCGTCTGCAGAACTGACAGTACAGGAATGGCTTGTGGAGCGAAGGATCACCTTGGCTCCGAAGCGAAAACATGCCGGTTTGCTGCCAGCGAGCTCCTTAAATACCCACGAGGTGGGGCGGTGCTACGCTATGCAAATTCCGCAGACCCATGGCATTTCTTTGCCATTGGCTCGTTTTGTAGTACTCGAAGTCGATTGGCTTTCTAAGCGAAACCCCCATTCGTCGTCATCCGACGGAACTCGGAGTGACAACGAAAGGGAACAATATTTTTAAATTATTTTATTATGATTATTTTTAATAATTATAAAAATAATTATAAAAATTTCAAATTAAAATAATTATAAATAAAATATAATATACAAATAAAATGTATAAAATATAAAATATAAAAACATATAAATAATTTAGTAATAATAATTTAATTTAGTATAATGACTAGAAAACATTTTAGTCTTCAGTGTCACATGATAACAAGCACAGATATCCATTATTATTGGTACTCAATTACTAATAATACATTATTATTATTATTATTAATGCTGACAACTGTTTTTGCTGCTTAATAATTTTGTGGAAACCTTGATATTTTTTTTTTCCAGGATACTTTGATGAATAGAAAGTTCCAAAAGGACAGCATTTATTTGAAATATAAATATTTAATAACATTATAAATGTCTTACTAAAGTAATTCAAAAGTAATTCATTTACTGGAACATCACATGTACCGATTCCATTTTGAAACGTACTTCCTGAAATCCAAATTGCATCATTTTTGCTACTTTGTTTCACATTTAATTAAAATTCTAGAACTAAACTGGTATTAAATGGCCTTCTTAAATGAATTCTGAATATAGCGCACACCCTGGCTGGCACATCCCACTGCTCAGCGGGGTTGTTCTCAAGTTCTTTGCTTTTGAGGGTTTGCTGGAGGCCTCGTGCATTTTTTCCACCAACTGTGGTGAGAGAACAGAGAACTGTGATAAATGCTGAGAACATTCATTACTGATGATAAAAAACAACAAATTTGCTCAAGTATCTTTATCAAAGTAGTACTTTTCCCAAAAGAGACAGAAAGAGCTAGAGAGAAAGTGTAAAGAGATAGAGCGAGGGGCTTATTTAATTAAAAGTTGCAAAATTTTGCAAGTGGATGTTACTGTATTATGTCATAATATCAGCTTGTGACTTGCTAATTACACTTTATGACTGAATTTAGTATTTGCATTTAGTAACCTATAACACGGTCATATTTATTTGCACCAATTGCTTTGTTTGAAGGGAAATGCAAACGGACATACCAAAGTAAAATACTTAATTTAATCCATGGTTAAAGAAAGAACAATCCCCGAACAATCTCCGTGCAATCACGTGAATTCATATTCCTGTGTGAGGTGTACATGTACATTTTGTATGTTTGGATGGACACTAAAACATATTATTCACAACTGAAATTACCCAAAATTTGTCAAGTAGACTGAATGCAGAGTAGAACTAAATCGTCAATTCTGAACAAGTATATGAAATATAAGTGAAACACGTCTTACTCTGTGTGTGTTAAAGCCTAAATAATTAGTGTTCTCATAGTTAACTACAATTTTGTTAAATGTGATAAAACTGATATAAAATCGAATTATTAGATGAAAATTGATTACAATTACTAACTTAAAACTAAAACCGAAATACAAATAAATTAAAACTATTTAGAATAAAAAATTACAGGAGCACACAATATAAGAATGTATAAGAATGTAGAGTTTTGAGCTTAAACAAATTATCAGCTGCACTTTTTGTATGTCAGAAAGCATGAAATGTCTGAACTGTTGAAAGACTTCATGTGTGTAAAGTAAAGGGCAACTCTTCAAAGGTTACTTTAAAGTTGTTTCAAGGACATGCATGAGGGAAATGTTTTACACTTCTCTTGTTTTTGCCTAATACTAAATATTATGAAAACCTTTTTTTTTCTCTTTGGTTTCTTAAAGGAATGTCATTATAAAGATGTCTCTCAACCAGACCGAAAAAAATCTCATTGAAGTTCTCTCAAAATACATAAACCATAACAGTGAGTATATTCTAAAAAAAAAGAAATTAAATGATTACATATCATTAGTTAAAGATCACCAGCCTTCAACATATAATAATTTGTATAGAGGAGAATCTCTTTTCACAGTATACCCCAAAATAAAAAGAAAGTTAAGGGTTAAATTAAATTAAACGAAGTAAAACTTTATCGACTTTATAAACATACACTCACCGGCCACTTTATTAGGTACACCTGTCCAACTGCTCGTTAACACTTAATTTCTAAGCAGCCAATCACATGGCGGCAACTCAGTGCATTTAGGCATGTAGACATGGTCAAGACAATCTCCTGCAGTTCAAACCGAGCATCAGTATGGGGAAGAAAGTTGATTTGAGTGACTTTGAACGTGGCATGATTGTTGGTGCCAGAAGGGCTGGTCTGAGTATTTCAGAAACTGCTAATCTACTGGGATTTTCACGCACAACCATCTCTAGGGTTTACAGAGAATGGTCCGAAAAAGAAAAAACATCCAGTGAGCGGCAGTTCTGTGGGCGGAAATGCCTTGTTGATGCCAGAGGTCAGAGGAGAATGGCCAGACTGGTTCGAGCTGATAGAAGGGCAACAGTGACTGAAATAACCACTCGTTACAACCGAGGTATGCAGCAAAACATTTGTGAAGCCACAACACGCACAACCTTGAGGCGGATGGGCTACAACAGCAGAAGACTCCACCGGGTACCACTCATCTCCACTACAAATAGGAAAAAGAGGCTACAATTTGCAAGAGCTCACCAAAATTGAACAGTTGAAGACTGGAAAAATGTTGCCTGGTCTGATGAGTCTCGATTTCTGTTGAGACATTCAGATGTTAGAGTCAGAATTTGGCGTAAACAGAATGAGAACATGGAACCATCATGCCTTGTTACCACTGTGCAGGCTGGTGGTGGTGGTGTAATGGTGTGGGGGATGTTTTCCTGGCACACTTTAGGCCCCTTAGTGCCAATTGGGCATCGTTTAAATGCCACGGCCTACCTGAGCATTGTTTCTGACCATGTCCATCCCTTTATGGCCACCATGTACCCATCCTCTGATGGCTACTTCCACCATGTCACAAAGCTCTAATCATTTCAAATTGGTTTCTTGAACATGACAATGAGTTCACTGTACTAAAATGGCCTCCACAGTCACCAGATCTCAACCCAATAGAGCATCTTTGGGATGTGGTGGAACGGGAGATTCGCATCATGGATGTGCAGCCGACAAATCTGCGGCAACTGTGTGATGCCATCATGTCAATATGGACCAAACTCCCTGAGGAATGCTTCCAGCACCTTGTTGAATCTATGCCACGAAGAATTGAGGACTGTTCTGAAGGCAAAAGGGGGTCCAACCCGTTACTAGCATGGGGTACCTAATAAAGTGGCCGGTGAGTGTATGTCATGTTTAATGTACAGTTATGTGGTCCAAGATTTTAGAACAGCGATATTTCACTGTGGCCATTTGAAGCAGGTTTGGTTGAAACTTAGAGTCACTTCTAATTTCTAAGTACACAAAATGGACACAACCTCATCTCTTTTTTTTTTTTGTCTATGAATTGATTGGTCATCTTTAATGGCTTGTCATTTTGGACAATGACAGCATGCAGGTGATGAAGATCAATTTGAGGGTAACAGAAAGCAATTTGTGAGAGGGTTCAACATTAGAACCTGAAATGCCAAACTTACAGAGCTATTTGTGCGATGCTTAACACTCCATTTGCTTCAATAGAGCTGCCAGGAGCAATTTTCTGGAAGACATTAAGAACACGATTGTCAGTGGATTCCCTAAGACAAACAGAGATGACTCAGGTATCCTCCTTTAGTGTCAGACAAAAGACGCTTATGTACACACACACGCACGCACGCACGCACACACACACACACACACACACACACACACACACACACGGACACGGACACACATGTTGTGTTTTCATGTTTTATGGGGACTTTCCATAGACATAATGATTTTTATACTGTGCATATACTATACTTTAATACTATTATTTCCCCTTACACTAAACCTATCCATCACAGAAAACTTTCTGCATTTTTACATTTTCAAAAAATATCACTTAGTATGATTTATAAGCTTATGTTTTATGTTGGGGACATATTTTACTAAAATATGTCCCTAAAAGAATAAGGATTTCGGATATTGCCATCTTTGTGGGGACATTTGGTCCCCATAATGTAGGGTTTACCAGGGACACAAACACACACACACACATACACACACACACACACACACACACACACACGAATATGTGGTTTATGGGAACTCTTCATAGGCTTAATGGTTTTTATACTGTACAAACTGTATATAAAAAATAAAAATAAACTTTTTTTAAAAGCCATTTGGTTTACGAGGAAACTTACTGTAAACCATATTTACATTGTAATACGAATGGCATTTTTCACATTTGTGTCATCATTCAAGAAAAACTGGGTGCAACAAACAAATTCACAATAATATTATGTTCAGCCTTGGTAAAACTGAACAACATCATGAAAATCCCAGTTTTCTATTTGACCCTTAAGTACAAAACAGCAGATGTTTTTTTTTTTTTAAGTTCATTAGAAACAATCACAACTTGATTAATTTTTCTTCTATTAAAATTTGTTTTTATCTACTTCGCAACATTGGTTAATTTTAAAAGCAATTTCAAAGCAAATACAGCATTGAGATAAAAGTAAATATTGTCAACAGTCAGAAAATATATGGAGATGTAGTGATTTTGGTTATATTGCGCAGCTCTATAATACATTCATACATTATTATGTTCTGTTTTGACAGTACTGTAAAACGTGTGTCAAGATGTGTTAAATTGATACAGTGAAAGCAATGAAGATTCAGATGATTATTTCATAAACGTGTGACTACAGGTATTGTGTAGTATATAACTTTTTCATAAGATTTTATTTTCGTATTTCCTTTCAACTACCACTGTGCTGCACATATTGATATTTCTACAACAGTAATGTTTTATTTTTCATATGTACAAAATCTAGACAATCTTATTTTATCATTTATGTATATTTTTCACCACTGTTTTTCTTTGAACTTTTGCTTTTGACTATCATTTTGCTCAGACTGATTGAAGTCAAACCAAAGAGCATTTTCTGTGACTTTCTACAACAACAGAACTAGAGCATCGCTTCAAAATCTGTTTCTTCAAACACAGATATGTATAATATTAAATATTTTGTCTGCCAGTGTGAGCATCTAATTTTTCTGCCTCTTTTAATGGCTTTAGCTAAATCGTTTTAAAAATGGAACAAAATCCACGGCTAAATAGAGGTTGAAGAACTATGTCATCACCCTGGACTGAATCTAGAATTGAGAGGCTCATCTTCACAGTTTCAGAATATTAGTGAGGCTTAACGCTGATTTTAATGAGCGTTTAGAGATTAATCCTCATGAGTAAGCTTCAAAATCTAGCAATCTCACTGCATCGCATTTTGTTTTTGTTTTTTGATTTTTTTTCAACCTGATAATCTTTATATCATTCCACATATTAACCCACGCACATGCAACGCCGACGAGGTGTAGAAATTCAGCTGGCAATGTGCAAACCTCAGTAGAGCAATTACTATATTTTCAGCTTGAGAGAACTGTAGGACTTAAACCTCCAACAGTAATGGTCCCACGCAGTGGCACTGAACAGTAAAACATGCTTGTCTGGGTTTCCTTCACATAACTGTATTAAAGCCTTTTGCCTGCCAGCCAAAGAGTGATAACCAAAGGCACTGGTAAATACTTAAAATACTTGAAAAGGCATCTTTAATTAGCCTTGCGTCGTTCCAAACCTGTATGACTTTCTTTTTTCGTGGGACACAAAAGAAGATGTTTTGAAGACTGTACCAGTTGCTCTTTTCCATACAATTCCAAGGAATGTGAACTGGAACTTTCAAGCTTTAAAAAAAGGACAAGAACCTAATAGCGAATCAAGTAACAATGATACAATTAAAAATTCATTAAATCACAACCTTGCACAGCTAATATTAAATATTAAAACCTACTGTAGTAACACTTCTTAATTATTAACCCCTTAAATGCCACCCCCCTTTTTTAGCATACACGTGAGCATGACCTATCTAATCTTAAATGGTTGTTATTCAAGAATGCTTTGGAGTTTAGACCTATGATTGGTCTTGATTTAAAGAAAAAACTCTGAAATGAACTGAAACTGCTGAACTGAAAGCATTTTTACAAGTTATGGAAGTTTAAATTTACTGTAAATCAAATATAGTGTACTAAACATTTTTTAATTTATATAAAATATATATTTTAGAAAATATGTTTTACTCTAAAATAGCTATAAAATCAAAGCCACATATCTGATCAAGTTGTGTTCCAAATTTGAAGTTGATATCACAAAAATGTAAGTTCCAATGATGTTCAGGCGCTGTACCAAAAATAGCCACCGGGTGTCACCCACATTCCATTTATTTTTGTATGCATTCTCCTGTAACAAATTAATACATTTATGTCCAAATATAACTTCTATCAAAAAATAGTCGCCAAATATGGCACCTTGAGACTCAGGCCTTTCCGAAGATATGTTATTCAAGATTAGAAAAAGGTTTTGATTATAAAGAAGTTACAATAAATTTTGTAATATGAAACTTGACCCTGCCCACTACGAGGAGCCCGCTAAAATAATTTAAAGTACCATTTCCATGGTAACGCAATGTCCAATTTCAAAATTTTGAATTTCGTTCGCAAGCTTTCGTTTGTAAGCTTTCGAATGATACTTAATTTATGATGATTACTAAAATATGTGATAAGAAAAAAAAGACAATAAAAAAAGAGCGTCAAACGTCCCGCTGGCGGGACGGTGACAGTTAAGGAAGTGCTTATGCATCTTTAGAAATGCATGGTTCCTATTTGGGCTAGAAAATACTCCAGGACAGTCTTTGTGAATTCAATGCATGTGTTAAATTGAATGAATTTATTTAATTTAGGCTTTTTATTTTTTATAAAATCAAGTAAATATGCAATTATGTGCAGCAAAATATAATTTGGTTTCATATTGCTTAGATTGCACTGATGTGATTCAGTTTTAGAAGATTACTGTTGAGAATATATTGTGATTGAATCTGACCGTTGCTGATCATTGGTCAGTAAATGTTGCTATTTAAAGCAGAAGGGCTGATGGAAGCATGTAAATGATAAGTCATTTTGAATCAACAAATGTATTAGCTCTATTTAGTTTTATTGATATTGCTTTGTGGCCAACAGGTGCTTCATTTGACATCACCATTATGATGATTAGTGTTCATGCTGGTGAAGCTGGTCGATTCCATTTCAGTTTTTTTTTTCTTTGCAGATGCAACTACTTTGCAGTACAACAGACTTTTTTCACTCTCACTGAAACAACTTCGTTTTTGACTAATTACAGCTTGTTTCCAACCAATCCAGAAATCCCTCTCATTACTATTATTGTAACTTCTATTGCCATTGTGAGAGATTGCAGATTATAGATTTGCCAGGGCAATAATTTGAACAGAATTATGGAAGGACAGAAACAGAAGGCCATACCACAAGTTATTTTTAGCCCCTAATTGTGACCCCCTCTGTTTGTTTGAACACTTCTGTGACAAACAGACAGAGATTTAAGTTGTTATTTCCTAAAAGTTGAAACTTCAGTGAGCTATTGACTCGAGAACTTCTGTGACCGGATCATTGAGTCTGTTCTTTCCAAGACTTGGTATATAGTACGTGAGTCATAAGGACTAATTCTATGATATTTTATGGTGGTTTTGTGTCCATTTGTTTTTTTTTTTTGTATCTATAATATATCTCTTCATTTTAAATTACACTGAAAAGAGGGATTTTTAGGAAAGGTAAACACATAGTTCGTTCAATAGCTATTAAACACCAAGCGACTCTTAAGTACTGTGTGGGTAGAGTTTTTAAAATTGTAATGAGGAAAATTAGTGGTTTCAATCATACTTTGGTTTGTGATCAGCAAAAATTATTTTGATTACTAATTACAGCTTGTAGAGTCAGCTAGTGTTTGTACTTGATTTCAGCTTGGAATAAATTAGCAGAGCAATCAATGTCTAATGGAAAACAAATACACTAATCCTTCTCGAGATGTGATTTCAATGAATGCTTTGTAAAAAAAAATAATATCTTTGCTTGTCTTATATTGAAAATTGCTGAATTTGAGCAAGATTTTTTAATTTTCTAGTGCTATACGTTATAATAAAAAAATAAAAAAAGCCAGGTTACACTTTATTTCGATGGTCCACTTTAGACATTCTACTAACTATAAGTAACTTCAATAAGCAACTACGTCAACTAGCTCTCATTCAGTTGTGGACAGTAAAAAAGTATTTTTACTTTGTTACTGTAGTACTTTTTCAAGTATCTGTACTTTATCTGAGTATTTTCATTTTGGAAACTTTTACTTTTACTTCACTACAATCCAGAGCATAATATCATAGTTTTTACACTACTACATTTCATAAAAACATGCCGTTCCTCATTATTTTGAGTGTCCGATTCGTGAACAAACTGAATCTTTACAATGTAGTAACAAAGTTACTTATAGTCAGTAGAATGTATGTTGGGGAGCATCAAAATAAACTGTTAGCAGATATTAAGCAGACATCATACTCCAGTTGACACGTGCCTTTAGAGTTACTTTTAGAGAATGTCTAAAAAAAGTGGACTTTTGAAATAAAGTGTTATCAAAAGGTTTTCAACAAACAACAGTTATAGCAGTAAATAGAGCATTACTATTAATGCTAATTCTGATCGGCTGAAAGGTGTTATATTTATCTTTTTCACAATATTACAGTTTGTACTGTATTTTTTATTTTAAAAAAATGTGGCCTTGTTAAGCATAATAAATTTCTGGCAAAAACATTGAACAATCTTAACACAAACTTTTGAATGGTAGTATATTGAACCTATAAAGTATAAACAAGCTTAAAGGGTTCTTTCCATACGAAAGCCGATAAAAGTTAGTCAGCAAAGAAACAACTGTAAAAAAAAAAAAAATCTATTGAGTTTTTGAGAAGTCATTAACATTCAAAATATGCCTTTATGGCAACACTTCAGTAAGCTTTAAGTCAGTGGCAGTGTGACCTTTTTGTGCAATATTTACTGTGGTCTGCAGGCCGCCTGTGCATGCATTTATTTTCCGGTGTGTAAGCACATAGCTGAGAGTAATGGCTGTTAAGTGTGGCTCTCCGGTGGACCATCAGTATGAAGTGCCGGTTTATTCTTAATGCAGGTGTCCACATAGAGCCATTATGTATTGGTCCCTGACTCAGCTACAGTCGACAGTTCATTCTGATACAAAATAACGGATGTGTAATCCACACAGACTGCCGTCCGCATCCGTACACTTCAATATGGCAAACATTCAGTAAACAAAACAAAAATAACATCCAGAGCCATTGTCCGTTATCACAACAACAATGCTATACCAACATACTGTTTTTCAATCCTCAATGGTGTATTTCAGCTACAATTATGATCAATAATTTATAAAAACATATCTTTTTATATTGCTTTAACTAATAAGTTAATTAACAAGTTAACAGAATAAGTTACGCAATTGTCAACTTTTTCTATTCAACCCATTCAAGATTCAACTCATTTTTTAAAGTCAGTTTAAAGTAATTTAAGTTGAAATTACTTAAAAATCCAAGTTGATTGTACTTAATTTAAGGCAGCAACTGTTTTTTACAGTGTCAACCAATAACAGAACACCGAATGCACCAAATTCACTGATTTAATTCCATGTATCTACTTAAGAGAAAAGTGTGGCAGATGAGTAGAAGTCAACATCAACAAACTACCATGTCATACAATTTGATCTAAAATAAAATGACAGTGGCATATACTTTGTAAATGTAAATTTACGATTGTAAATGTTGCCTATACCTTAAAATTCCATTTTAAGTTAAGTAAAATTAAAATTAATAAAAAAAAATAAAAAAAAACAGCTGGAAAGAAACTTGTAAAATAATGTTAACAAAATTGTAACAAATAAATAAATAAATAAAATGACAAATTCAAAAGTGAATCACAAATCATTCCATTCTACAGCACATGGAGTTGAAAAAAAAAGAGGCATGCACAGATACATAAAATCTAGAATACCTCAGGCATACTGTTTTCAACATATGATTTTATATATATTTTTTTTTATTTTGAATATTATTTAGGATGGATATAATTTAAACTTAGACAGTGAAAATTCCTCAGCCACCAAGTGTGAGCAGCCCATCAGTATCACACATTTACAGCAGTGCACCCGCCCATTTCAAAGGATGTTTCCATATCACGGGGAAGCAGAGCAGTTGTCATACGCTGTATGAAAAATAACACTATATTACATCTAAATATTTGACTCGTGAATAACAAAGAACAGTTGTGAACGTTTGTTTCACAGTACAATTATCAAACGTTGCCTTACACCCACACATGCATTATAAGTATTGATGAAATGTGTTAATGGGAATAAGCTCTGTGTGGTGCTTATTCAGTGGTCTAAAGTATTTGAGTAAATGTAATTAGTTACTGCACTTAATTTTTTTTTTTTTTTTTTTAAGTATCAAAGATATGAGCATTATATTAAAGATATTTTATTCTCTAGTGTTGAAAAAGTATGTGTACTCTTTACTCCAATACATTTGTAATGTGTAATGCAATTAAACAACATTTTGCCCTTACTCACCCAAACTTTCGCTGAATCGCAGGTGTTTCATTTATGAGATGAGGACCAGTGATGAGTCCGAAACCAGCATGTCCAGTGCAAGTAAGCATTGACTTTGTAGGCCTTAATTGTAGTCACCATTAATTTAGTTACCTGTTATGTCTATGCTTTTTGAAGGACATTGGTTTACTTATGCCCTTTTTGAGCACTTGAGCGTAAAGTGTTTGTAGATGTTTAAGAGGTTGCTGTGTCGATTGCAATATTGAGGTGTTCGGTTTTATTTAGCAAAAATAAGCATGCGATTGCTCTCCTGACAAATCAATTCTAGTTTTTGACTGGCATGTCTCTGAGGTGTTGAGAACGAGTGCATCTCTAAGCCTACATTCAAAAGGTGTTTAGAAAAGTACTGTTAAAATCAGAAAGGCCTACTTCAAGACTTACTCAAGTGGTATTGAGAGTGGTGACTTGTAAATTGTAATGGTCATTTTCACCGTAGGGCCGGGGTGCCCAATCCTGCTCCTGCCGATCGACTGTCCTGGGGTGCGTTTCCCAAAAGCATCGTTGGCCAACTATGATCGTAATTTCCATAGAACTCTATTGGTAACGACAGAACTTGCGACCATAGTTGGCTTTGGGAAACGCACCCCTGCACAGTTCATCTCCAACCCTAAATCAAAAACACCTGCCTTTAATTTTCAAGTGATCCTGAAGACCTTAATTGGTTGCCTCAGGTGTTTTTGATTTAGGGTTGGAGATGAACTGTGCAGGACAGTCGATCGGCAGGAGCAGGATTGGGCACCCCTGCTGTAAGGTACTGTATCTGTACTTAAAGGGATCGTTCACCCAAAAATGAAAATTCGGTCATAATTTACTCACCCTCAAGTTGTTTCAAACCTGTATGAATTAATTTTTTCTGTTGAACACAAAAGATTGCATTTTGAAGAATGTCTGTAACCAAACAGTTGATAGGACCCATTGACTTCCATGGTATTTTTTTTTTTACTATGGGAGTCAATGGGTGCTTGGGGCTGTCTGGTTACACATATTCCTCAAAATATCTTCTTTTGTGTACAGCAGAAGAAAGAAATTCATACAGGTTTGGAACAACATGAGAGTGAGTAAATTATGACAGACGTTTCATTTTTGGGTGAACCATCCCTTTAAGTATTGTATTCATGTACTCTTTTACACATCTATGCTTGTTGCAAGTTCATCCCCTGTTGAAAACTCACAACATTGTTAGAAAAGTTAGCATTCTGTCAGAAGAAAGACTTTCAGCCAGATCACACAGAGGTTGAGTTCAACTTGTGATTTTACTAGGATACATTATGCTGTTGTCCTGAACTGTTTATGTCTACAAGTATCAGTGGGCAGGAAACGTTAAATGTCTGGAATCAACAGCAGAGCAGAACTAAAGCTAACATCTGAGGCATTTGTTATTCGGGCAGAAGTCCAAGTTCAGGATTTCACCATGCAAAGCACCACGGATATGTTACATTCTGATGTTGGGGATGCTACTTTAGTTTTCCCAGCTACAAGCTATTTCAAAGCATGCTGCCTTCACGTCATGTCAGAATGACTGTATTTCAGAGATAAACATGCATGAATGGCACAACAATGTAATTACCAATGGGAAATTCTGTATTGTCTTTCAGACTTTCCAAGTTGAGGGTGTGTCGATTAAAAAATCATGGCGGAAACAAATTGGTCATAATTATGTTTTAATTGTGTATGTATACTGCACAATTATCTTGTACCTCTTTTAATTTAATGTACTGCTGATGAAGAATAGTAATAAAACTTGCCAGATAATACTACTCATTTACCTGGTTAATGGGGCATCAGAATTGTGCAACGAAAATGCATTTCCCATCATGATCTTTAGCAGAATGAGAATGACTAAATGCACAGATAAAGTATCAATTACACACCCAATGCACATTATATTTTGTACTTGCTCTAAAAAGCACCCGGAAACTAAACGAAAAAAATGAAGTGTGTTTTTGGCCCAATCAAGTAATTTTTATTTATATAGCGCTTTATACAATACAAACCGTTTCAAAGCAGCTTCAAAAGTAATAAACAGGAACATAACAGTTGCAGTGTTGCAAAATTCATCAATTTTGAAACGATTCAACATTCATGAAACTTCAATTTCATCTGTAAAGCAGCTTCACACAAAACGGTGTAAATTCAGCTAATTTAGTTCGACGTTGATATAATTCTGTTCAATAACACTGCCATTGTTGCAAAGTTCACCACTGCAGCTACAGCTCTACAGAAGCCAATAGTGTCATTATTCAGCTCAATTTAGTTCAGAGTAGATTTAATCCAGCTCAATAACAGTGTCAATGTTGTGTGGTGAAATGGAGTTACTTATTTGGGTTCGTTGCCGTCTTAATGACCACACCCTCAAGGTAACCACTAATGGAGTTATGGAGTTCTAGTCAGGGGAGCATATATATAGAGGCATTATTAGGGTAAACGGGTGTTGCGTCATACTCAGCTGATCGCATTTCCGGAGTGCTCTGCACAAGGGGTGTGTATTGGCGTTTTATATGCTTGGTTGTTTGTGTTGTAGAGTGCGAATTGCAATCTTCTCTGTGAAGCTGGCATTTGTTTGGGTGTTTGCTGCACCCGTGGATGGTTGATCGCCTTTTTGCTGCTGTTGCGTTTCACAGCACTGAAGAACTGTGGGCATTATGATGTGGTGCATCTTTGGGAGACTGTCACTGTCTGCATGTGATCCGTTGAAGTGGTGGCTACCGGATAGATGATGTGGTCTGCATTATTTGGTGTTTAAACCACACCGTGAACATCCCTGTTCTTTTGCTTTCGGCTTTCCATGGTGTGATGGCTACGGCCACACAGGGTAATATCACCTCAGTTCCAAACATTTGATTACCGTTTTATTATTTTATCTCTTTAGTTTGTTGCACTGATTATTATTTATAGTCAGCTAAACTATGATATTTTAAATAACGAACACAATAGAGTTTTGATTTGGTTTATTTTGCTTTATTTTATTTTGATTTTACAGGGAGTGCACTAATCACATGTTTCTTTGTGTTGAGTTACCTGGACCTGTTGGGGGGCGGTCCCTTCCTGGTTGGGCGAAAGGAGTGGCTAAGGGCTGAGGAAACCTATATATACGGGAGTCAGCTCATTAGGCCATACCATGTCTCACCATGTGCCAGGGGTGATTTTGTCCTTAGTTAGCTCTTGAGTTCTCAAGTGTTAGTTTGTTTACCCCTTCTATGTTATTTGGTTTGGTTAAAGTGTAAATTGCAGGTTAACCACCACAACCAATTAATGTGTAAATTAAAGTGCTCAATATGTATATATTTAAAAATGTCAGTCTTAAAATGCGTTAAAATAACATTTATTGAGGCTTCTTCAAAGGTAGCATGTTTTTTACAGTAACTGGGTGATGACGTCATAAGAGGGAGCGCGGGCGGTAATGCACTCACTCTGTGTTCGGGTTTAGGGAGAATAAAACGATTCGCGGTACTCCCGCAAACTAGAAATATCTATGAATAAAACATAAAAACTAATACATTTTTATTCATCTTTTGCAGAAAAGTAACAAGAACAACTAAAACAAAATAGAAACGATTTACAGGCCAGAGTTTCTATTCATAACATGTTTGCAGCGTTGAGCGATGTAGCCAATCACAGACATATGTGTTGATTTCTAGGATTGCAACGGACTTTTTGTTCAGTGATGAATTCTGTATGCTGGCAAATCCTCAAATTATAACAAAGTGTAGATATTATGAAAGAGTCATTGATAAAAACGGAGATGTGTGAGATCGTGATGAACTGATGTCAGCTTTTTAGGAATTGTTATGGGAGCGCACTTTGCGCGCAGCCATGCCAAACCATGCATGACTGTAAGTTAGCCTGCTTGTTTTTATGTTATAACAGTGTGGTTTGTGTGTTAATGCTTTAATAACAAATAATTTATCAGGAGAATTTATGCTGATGTGTATGGTGGCGACACGTAGGCTAACTTGAAAGTATTTGTAGGTATGGAGAAAAAGTCTTTTTGCGGGCGGGAGCGGGACAAAACATAAATGTTGCGGGCGGGAGAAAGTAACATAGAAAGTAGTTGAGAACGTCAGTTATAATAATGACTCACGTATTAAAAAAATGGTCGGGTTTAAATCGGGCTCGGGCTCATAATTACAGTTAATGTGTCGGGCCGGGCTGGGCTCGGACACAACGTGCTCGGGTAGGGTCGGGCTTGCATACCCGAGATCTACCTCGGGTGTGCTAACACTTACAGGCACGAATCAGTCTTTTGTCCTTGGGGAACCTCCACAAGTTCCCCAAGGACAAAAGACTGATTCGTGCCTCTCCCCCGTTATTGATGTATTCGTACATCCCGCACAAACACAATAGTTAACCATTTTTGCTAGCTAGGTCTCCAATATAACTGCTAGCCTACTTGCCGTTTAGACTAACGGTAACTCTAGGCTTGGAACATAGACCAGGCATAGACAGTAAAAGCTTGGAGTCCCTTTTATGACGTCACACCCAGCCTAGTGGAAGGGAGGGGGCGTGCTTAAAACCACTGTAAAACCAACCCATTCTCATCCTAGGGCGTCATATTTGACATATTTTGACATTTCGTCTACATCCAACGCACATGGCACCCTTTAGTGTCAATATGAGACGCAGATAGATATGGGTAGGTTTAGGTCTGGGGTAGGGTTAGGGTTAAACCGCTAGGAGGCGCCTTCTGGCCCATATCTATCTGCGTCTCATATTGACGCTAAAGGGTGCAATGTGCGTTGGATGTAGACGAAATGTCAAAAGCGTCAGTATATGACGCCTTGGGATGAGAACGGGCTGGTAAAACGTACCAACTTTTCATATTATATGCAGAATTTTGGTATAAAAAAACATAAAGATAAGAACTGCCCACAATTGTTTTTTTTATGTTTAGTAAGTACATTGCATTATCTTCGTGAACAATTGAACCTGCAATTTACACTTTAAGCTCCCTTCTGTGTCTGTGGAAGAGGGTCAGTTTTTTGTTCAGTTAACCTTGTGTTACGAGTTTATGTATTTAAGCTTATATTTAGTTACCTTTTTTTGTTGACCTCTTTTAAGGCCTAGTTATTCAATTAGCTCCTTATGTAACTTTCCAATATTTTGGGTAATAAAACACCATTTTTTTAAACAGTCTCCTGTGTCCCCATGCCTCCCTGTTTTGGTCCCTGACACATGGTTGAAAGCATAGTTTACTACAGCATGATCCAACACTGCTGTTTTGCTTTAACCTGTTAAGCTTCAACCCCACTTTTGAAAAATCCCCAGAAATGGCATACCCGAACTAAAACACATACAGTTCATGAACCCTTTGTACTAAAAGCAGAAGTATAATATCATTTGAAAGCTGACACGTGGTAGTTTATTGTAAATGTAGAATTAATGATTGTCATAGTGAAAAAATAGTTATAAATAGCTTCAAAGTTTTGTAAAGTTATTAGAATTTTTTTTTTTATTAAATATCTTCATAAAAATAATATTGAAGTTGGCATTGTATCAATCTATGAATGCACTGCAGCTAAAGCCACATGTCTGACCATGTTATATTTAAAATCTGAAGATGACAAGTCTAAAACTCTGTATTTAGTTAAAAAAATTTCAAGATCATGTCATATGACTTTATTTTGATTAGACTCTAAAATGTAAACTGATGTTTATTGTCATTTTCTAGCATCTATTCAGTCTATTGTCTCCATTGTTTTGTGGTGCAAACGAGCCTCATTCAGTCTCAGTCTCCCCTGCACATATTCACACCTTTCCAGCCTGATTATGGATCTAAATATGCTTTTCTTTTGTCTACATTGTAATTACTAACGAATCACACTGTTTCAATCCCTATTTTTTGTTTTCAAAGTTCTCACTTCACATTTGAAACTGTATCAAATGTCCTTCTTGAAAACGGAAACATTTCAGTAAGCATTCTTATTTAGAAAAAATCATAAAAATAACAGCTGGGTGGCAGATGCATCTGAGGGCTAGGTAGCATGTTAGCTTAGCACACCATCAATACACGACAATTTATGAGATTAAAACCATGTTTGTTCTCCAAACTTACTTATAACGCAAGTCAAGTGTTTTCAATAACCTTCTGCGATCTGATTTGGCTTCAGATAAAAAAATCGGACAGAAAATATATTATTTTATAGTATTCTGCACAATGATAAAGTCTATATCGATTAGCATTACATTATACATATAATCTATTATTATGAAAATACCTGACATGGCTCGAAGAACACAGGTAAATCAAATATCATTGCAATCATGTTTATTGTCTTCAAAACATCTTTATCTCCATGTTACAGCGATCTCTGTTAGCTTTGTTGTCAGGCAATTCCTGGAATGTCACATGGTTATGGCACTTCTTCGTGTGTTCCATATATGGACTTTACTGTGCACACAGCGCCCTCGGGCTGCTAGTATGGATTGAAAACACAGTACATCAGGGTATCCAGCGCTCATAATGATTACATCGACGCATTTGGGTATAAATTCAATAAATATTATACCTGTCTATAGAAATCTGATGTAAACCTATGAGAATCTATCAATATTTCTCCAAATCTGCACATGTTTGAGCTAAAAGCCCTGAGGGACGTTGTTTTGTCAAGCGCTGTCATGACGATCGCACAGGAGTTTTTTTCTGAATGAGAGCGGCTGACGCTCATAATTCATATTAAAGGTAACGATTCATTTTTTAATTACTTAACTCCTGACACAAATTAAGACATAGCTGTCACTATAAGTTTCTCAGAACACAATAGTGGTCAAATACTGAAACTTGAGTCTTATATCTTTTTAATGATGTATAGTTTGTCAAGGTAATAACATTAAATCTGAGAGTAACTTTGAACTATTTTTAAAAAAAAGTGCGCCCGCGCTCTGGTGAAGCTTAACAGGTAACTTTGTTTTGTTTTGGGGTTTTGCTTTAATAATTCTGTTTTGCCTTTAATTCTGTTTTGTGTTATCAATTCTGTTTAACAAGTCTAATTTGTCCTAACTTTGATTTGGTTTTGTTGTAATTGGAATAACCTTGCTTTGTTTTCCTCACATTGATTATTTATGTTTTTTTAGTTGGTTCTATTCTGTTGGATGTTGTATTTCTCCAGTGTTTGTTTTTGTGGGCATTTCATGTTAATTCTTCTGTTTTCTTGGGGCTTATACATTTCATTTTTTGGCCATATAATACAGAAAAGCCAATCCTAAGTAAATGTTTCTTTCTCTCTTCTTTTCATTTCTCAGGAGCTGGGGGCCTGGAGAAGGCAGGCTAGCTGTCCCTGTGTGGTAGAAGCTTTCTTTTCACCAAAGTGAATTTCTTTGGAGTGTGTGAGTGTGGTTTGGCACACGTGTGGGTATTTATTATTGCGGGTATTATTGAAGCCCTGCGTCTAGCCTGCTTCTCTATTGGTAAGCCCCAGCTCTGTTTTACTTGTTTGTTTTTCTTTTTTTAATAAATATGTGTTTCACAGTAGCTTGTTGCTGGTTGTCATTACTAATTCTTTTATGATTACTATATTGAATTAAAAATAGTTATTTCGATAAAGATCTAACAAATTTTTAATCGAAGTATTCACGTCTCTTGGTCATTTTGTGAGAGATTGAACTTGTGTGTGTTCTTTGATCTTTCCCAGGTAGTTAACTCTTTCCCCGCCAGTGTTTTTAAAAAAAAAGTTGCCAGCCACCGTTGATCATTTTCTCAATTTTCATGGCCCCCATTTTATTCTAGCTTCATGCATTCTTTTTTTTTTATAAACACTGGAATGTGGGTAAGTTTCATAAAAAAAGCAACATTGACAAAAATGTGATTTTCTCAGCTTTTTGCTCAAAGACTATTCAGATCGGATTCAGAATGATGATCCAAACATTGATGGAGTAGATCAAGTCAACACCTCCTAATGCTTGCACAGTCCTGTAGCTCGTCATGGGTCGACATTTCATTCAGTAACATCAGGCAGTTTTGATTTATATGCTGTTGAATGTTAATGGTCGTGTTTTTTTACATATGCATATGATTACCTATGAGATCGTTTGTTCCTGCATCTTCTTTGCACGTGTTTTGATCAGGGGATTCAGTACTCGTTCAGAAGATGCATGATAGCGCCCCCCTAGCGCATAACAGTGAAAACACGAAAAGCTGAGTGTTTTCTCACAAATGACGGAAATTTCTGTCAATGGCGGGGAAAGCGTTAAAGTCATTACCTGGCATTTTGGCACAGTCATTACCTTTGGAATTAGCAGAACAATTTTAAAGTTTGATTAGAAAATTTCCTCCAAACACCACTCTTGCCAAATTCACCATTTATGACCCAAATTCAATTAAGCTACAGTATAAAGTAGCTCTACAGAACGTAACAGTGTCATTATTCAGCTCAATTTAGTTTAGAGTATATTTAGTTCAGTTCAATAACAGTGTCAACGTTGCAAAGTTTATCAGTTACGAAACGAATTTGATTCAGCTATAAAGCAGCTCTACTGAAGCTCAAGTCAGTTCAATGTTGATCTAATTCGGTTCAACAACAGTGTTGATATTGCAAAGTTCAATTATGAATGTTTATGTGTTCAGCAACCAAAGTCACCTGAAAGTACATCACATAATAATTAATAATGTAATCTATGTCTGGGAACTATATGAGTGAGGAATCATTAAATAGGTGTACTAACTAACCCAATGAAAAGATTCACTACAATAAATGATTGCCACATACGAGAAATGACATGCTAGGACAGTGTGCTTGATATTCTCGCTCAGTTGCAGAGTTACGATTCTGTCTGTTTAATGTGACCAAGCAACGTAATGTAGCATTTGTCACGCTACGCCGCAGCTTGAAGTGTATCAACCTGCAAATGGTCCAGAACATGGCAGCACATCAGGCCTTCAACCATCTAAAAAGAACCCACCTCACACTTATCTTTCTACAAGAATAAGCTAGGACAGAAGCTGTAAAGAACTAAACATTTTCTTTTTCATGAGCTTGCGAAAGAACCTTCAGCTGTTTATTGAAGGCTGTAATGTTCTCAGAAGTTTAAGTGAAGCCGATGGAGACCAACTTCTTGACACCGTCAGGCACCACTCGCCCACTGACCGTACAGGACAGAAGATGATGATTCAGTGGCAGTCCTGAAACTCCCAAACCCTGAATTGGATGAAGGCAACTATAGGAGTGAGACCAAGAGGGGTAATGTGGGCCCTTTTTATGTCCATGGTAGTCTCATAAACTTGCACCTATTATAAACCTGGTAACACTTTATTTTGATGGTCCCTTTTGAACATTTCGACTTAACAAACTACATGTCAACTTACTCTCATTGGAGTATTAGTAGACTCTACTTTCTGCTAACTCTTTATTGTGATGTTCCTTCAACAGACATTCTACTGACTATAAGTAACTTTGCAACTACATGTCAACTTATTGTAACCCTAACCCTACCTGTCTACTAATACTCTTCTAACACTCTAATGAGAGTTAGTTGACATGTAGGTGCAACACTACTTATAGTCAACAGACTGTGTTAAAGGGACCATCAAAATAAAGTGAAACCAACCTAATAATATCCAGTCTGTTCTCATCCCAAGGCGTCATACATGTGACGCTTTTGACATTTCGTCGAAATCTTACGCACATGGCATCCTTTAGCGTCAATATGAGACGCAGAACCCAAGGCGTCATACAGGTGACGCTTTTGACATTTCGTCTAAATCCGACGCACATGGCATCATTTAGCGTCAATATGAGACGCAGATCCCAAGGCGTCATAACCGTACCCTACCCCAGACCTAAACCTACCCATAACAGTGCGTGTTATATTGACGCTAAAGGATGCGTAAGATTTCGACGAAATGTCATATGGCGTCACCTATATGATGCCAAAGGATGAGAATTTGTTGCAATATCAAGTGATAATATTAAAAGTTAATTTTAAGAGCTGTAGAACACAGACATTTTAAAAGTTTCATGTCCATCGCAAAAAGATATCAGCAGGAACCTTATAACTTAGTTGTGTGCCAGGTTTTCAAATTTGTGCAAGAATTTCAAAGCTACAAATTCTAATGTCAATGTTTTATGAACATGAATTATTAATATCAGGCCAGCTGACAGTCTTGCCTGGGCCCGGGACAAGATAATCTTAGATGGGGCCCCCCCACGATTTTTTTTTATTTTTTATAAAACACCATATACTTTTACCCAAAATGAATAATAAAAACACGTTTAAATGGGTACATTTTCTATAAATGTCTTCATTTTCTTTTCTGACATAGCCTACTGCAGTTCTTGTTAAAACACACTAGACATGCAAAATCTGTGCATTTTGGGCACTTTTTGTGTGAAATCATATTTATTTTTTGTCCATCAAAAGTGTGCTTTCACTTTTAAGCATGAGCAGCGCAGCAAAAATAGACTCGGATCTGACCCATTATCTGTTCACCGATGATAACAGTGATGCATTTCAGCCGGCTTTTTATTTCTCATCTCCATAAATAGTAGTAAAGCTAATCCAAGGGCTAGAAATCAATAAATTCTTTGCTAATACTTCCTCGTCGTCATCATAGAGAGCGCAGTTCGCATCGCTTTCTCCTTTCCACAAGCGTTTGCTCTCCCGTGGCGTCTGCCGTTGCTATGCAACAATGAACTTAGGCGCGCCTGTAAAAACGAGCGCGCCGCGTCGCTATTATTATGAGCTAATATCCAAAATATTTCCAAATGTGGCTCTTTCCTCCTTTCTTATCAACAAGTGGATTTACAGCATACAGCCACCACAGCAGCAGCACCGCCGGTCGCCATGTCTCAGCGCTTTTATGAAGAGGACGCAACTGCACGCGGTTTGGGCATGCACGCGCATCCCGGGTTTGAGAAAACCTGGTACCGTGGCGTGACGTTTAAAAAGAAATTTGTACCGTCTTGGTACCGAAGTGCCGGGTCTTTGACAACACTCATAAACGTTGGCTGCGCTGTTTCTTACCTTGCTCTACGTTGACTTTACTAACGTTAGTTCCAGCTTCACCGTCACCACCTTTTAAAAAATATTTGTTTAGGACATCTCGAAGGCCTCTATTTTCTTCTTTTCTTTTCTTTTCTTTTCTTTTCTTTTCTTTTCTTTTCTGAGCACCGGACTTGTGCTGACCGGACATTTTGAGCGTAACGTTAGCCTACTGAACTTCAAATCAAATGACAACATCATATTTTGATCAGTGGCCAAACCATTTTTGTTTTGGGGGTGGGGGTGGGTTCTTGACCACTATTTCAAGGACAATTAGGAAGAAAACAAATAAAAAGCTTTTATGTAACTCAAATATTAGATATTTTTTCAACAAATATGCCTATTTTATTTATATTTTTAACAATTATTCCATAATTTAATGAGGGCCCAGTTCTGGGCCCCCCTCCCTACCCTGGGCCAGGGACAACAGACCCGTTTGTCCCCCCCTGTCGGCGGGCCTGATTAATATCATTGTATGCTTTCAATGTTGTGACCATAGACTGTCATTTAGTTTTTCATTAGTTTTAGTGAAAAAAAGCCACAGTGAATGTGAAATGAGTGAATACACAGCGACACACACAAACTGATGCCTCAATCCTATATGCACACAATTATATATTTATCAAAACTAGCAAGTACAAATAGGCACACCCATAAACACCCACACACATACTCCAATTCACCCACTGCAACCAACAAAAATAATCAAACAAGCTAAGACATAAGACTTCGTCTTACTGTTTTTTCTGCATTCTTATTGCATTACTCGTTGACTATGTTTACATGGACAGCAGTAATCTAATTACTGACCTTATTCTGAATAAGACAATATTCTGATTAATGTTCCTTTCATGTACCCGATTTACATGTTATAGCATATAGATTATCATGCCACGCTGTCCGACTTCCCCTCCTTATCAACATACCGTTCGTCTTCGTTATGGTACCATACAGTTTAGGCGGTTTCATTTTTAATTTTACGACAGCTTCAAGTGCAGTTAATTATCTATACGTGCAAATAGACCAGGGCGGATACAAATTCTGAAGCCATGCTCTCTTGTTTGCCGTCAAACGGTTGACCACTGTATGTGTCCTGTCGCAAAATGTGGCGAAAACTCTTAAGCGACTTTAATAGTATGGTTAATGGTGTGTACATGTCTATAATTCTATAAATTATAGAATTCGATAATATGACTAAAATAGGAATACTCCACATGTCTTAATTCGATTTGTGTTTACTTCGAGTATGACTTTAGCCGGATTAAGGTAATCAGAAATTCACGTTTACATGGTAGTTTCAAATCAGAGTATTGATTTAATTGGCTTAATATTTCACATACTGCATACAACTGTAGTTCATATGTATGGTTAAAATATGATGATTTTTACGTTGCTTCAGTTGTGGTGTCCATTGCAGAGGACATGTAAAATATCTAATAAGAAATTTGTTCTTGTTTTTAGATGAAAGATATAGGGCCCTACTTTAACGATCTGAAACGCAAGTGTCAAAGCGCAAAGCGCAAGTAACTTTGTGGGCGGATCCTGGCGCTGTTGCTATTTTCCCGGTGGGATAAATGCCTCTTGCGCCTGGCGCAAATCTAAAAGGGGTTGGTCTGAAATAGCTTCATTATTCATAGGTGTGGTTTGGGCGTAAAGTGAAATAAACCAATCAGAGCGTCATCTCACATTCCCTTTAAGAGCAGTTGCGCATGTTGCATGGCGGATTGCTATTATAACGGCAGATTTAGCAGGCGCGCGCCAGGAGCGGTTCACAGCCGAGGAGAGCGACGTTCTTGTCAGGACCGTGAAAGACAGAGAAGTGACATTGTATGGGGATGGGAGAAACCCACCCAAATCAGCGTCGGTTAAACAGGCGTGGGAGGAAAATAAATAAATTTTTTACATCTTCATGGACACCACAATGATTTCCCTCATGTGTAAATATTTTTCCTTGTTATAATGTATGATTTGCAAAAATAAAAACTGCTGCATCTGAGTTGATAAGAGAATCAAAGTGTATGCGTTGTGCACCCACTACATTATGGCCAAGCACGCGCGCTTAAAATAGCATAATGAACAACGCGCAACGCGCCACTGACTTTAGACTAGGTTTTTTCTGGTCAGTGGCGCATTTGTTTTATAGAACAGCAAAATAGCATGAGGGAAAGTTTGCGCCGGAACACGCCTCCTCTTTGGGCTGAACCGCCCCGGGGAGCGCAAGTGTATTTCTTAGTTAACCGACGTGTGTCTGTGGAGGGAAAAGTCCGCTTTGCGCGGGTGCAAAATAGGAATGATACATGCGTCAGTGTACAAAGTCATTTGCGCCGGGTGCAAGATAGAGCCCATAGTATGTGTTGCATGTTAGCTTGCTTATTGCTCAAGAACATGATCTATTGCAGTCCACACAATTTTAAAATAAATTATTCTTTAACTACTGTAGAGAGCTGTGGTTTTTTTTGAACATGTATGTTTATGATGCTGTTTTCCAGTCATGAAGTACTCTATCCAACAATTATCTGTGTAGTGTGACAAAATGCTAAATCCAAATTTTTTTTTTGCCTTATTGTATTGCACACGCTTTACAACCATGTGAAATGAATTAATAAATATATATCTAAAATTAACTATACATTCACTAGGGATGGGCCCAAAGCTGAATGCCTTATCCAGAAAGTCATTGATAATAACTTAAAATTGGGTAAAAAAACAATTCAAACGCTTATTGGAACTATGGTTTCGGGAAACACCAAATTGCTGAAATAATGTTGAAAACAATGGAACTTGCGACCATAGTTAGGCTAACGATGCTTTCGGGAAACGCTTCCCGCATGGGCGGCTGTCAGCAAACACTACTTCCAGCTTTCTGGCTGTTCTGACTGGCATGAAGAGATTCATATTCTATATTTAATCCATAACCATACACAAAGGCACAGTATGACTCTGGTTTAGCCCCAAATAGTTTTTTCACCATTTGTAAGTCACTTTGAATGAATGCATCTGCTAAGCTAACCGATTAAGTGTAAATGTAAATATATCTGGCGGCAGTGTTGGGGAGTAAATGTAGCAATATTCAGAAGTGTGACAGAAGCTCAGATCCTTTAAAAAAAAAAAAATGTAGCTTTTCCAGTCATGAGGTACTTTATCCAACGATTAGCTGTGTAGTGTGACAAAATGCTAAATCACAATTTTTTGCCTTTTTGTATTACACACGCTTTAAAATGTGAAATGAATTAATACATATATCTCTGAAAATAACCATATATTCATTAGGGATCGGCCCAAAGCTGAATACCTTATCCGTATAGTCATGGATAATAACTTAAAATTGGATAAAAACTAATTCAAATGAATAATAGATGCTATAGTCATTCCTGGTTCTTGCTGGATAACAGGTGAGCCAGATGACAGCACAATAGTTTAGACAACTGAAATACAACACAATAGTGAATTTGTAAAGTGTAAACGAGTGCAGTGCAATCAGTTTCTGATGTGCAGCAGCAAACAGATCTATAGCACCCTGATTTTCTATAAGAGCTGCCCTGAATGGTAGGGAGAAGAATATGAATATGTAAGTAGAAGCCTCATTCGTTTAGGTTATATATATATAGGCCTATGTATATTCAGTTTTCAGCTATTGTATAGTACTGTGTCATCAGCTCCAATAAGAATCTGGCAGACCATTCATCCATCAAACAAGCCCATACACATGTATTTCATATGAACTAAATTATGAAGAATGAGTGATTATAAATGCTTTTCTGTGTGTTGTATATGGGTTTTCAGCGGCTTTCAAAAAGTAGCTGGGGCAAAATTGCAATTTGGCAAAAATTGTTGGAAACATCCAACCTGTTCCACACACAAAATATGTTCTCTACTAAAGCACTTCTCATTCTATTTATAATTTACACTTACTTGTTAATTAATATATATTTACAGAAATGGTTTGGTAAAAATAAATTTGTATAAATTAAACGGGGAGTTTTTGCTATTTGTTAACCCGAAATGGAACATGATTACATTTAATTATATACAGTTTGGATTTGAACAAGGCTTTATCCATAAGTTTGTCCAGTTTTATTCAAAAATATAAATAAATTTGCATTGCACTCCCTAATCAAAAGGTATAATGTTGTTGTTAATCCCCATTTTTCATAATTTTAAAATATTCCATTACATAATTGTATTTATAATGTAATAGTTGCAAGATGCCACCGCCCATCCAAATAGCTTCAATGTAGCCACTATTTTTTATGTCTAGCTGATAGTCTATAGCTATGGGTCTCTCTCTCTGGATCTGGGTCTGGGTCTCTCTCTCTCTGGGTTTGGGTCTCTGGGTCTCTCTGTAGCTACATGCACTCTAGTTGAACTACCATAGATTTTGAGTAGCTTCTTAGCTTGACAAGCTACAATTTCAATGTAGCTTCCCAGACAGGCAGTATTGCTACATTGAAATTGTAGCTTGTTACTAAAAAAGCTACACTATTTTGACAAGGTGAGCTACTGTCACACGCTAGCATTGCTACCTTTAGCTAGTTACTATAAGGCTATTGTGTTGGTCCCTGACACGTGGAGGAAAAACATCTATCTGTTAGAAACTAGAATAGCCACAAAGACTGTTAGGCAACAATTCAAGTCATGGAGAGACCAAATTACTTATTTGCCTTGGAGTAAAGAGATTGTGAAGTATTGTCATGCATTTTGCACGTACCTCAGATTGCTAGAGGCAGAGTGGGGAAAAAAAAATGTCCTGGCAAAAGATTATCAGTCCAATTTTACTCCACAGTCAGGCTCAATTCATATGTTTACCGCTTAGAAAATAGCAGCTACAATTGCAGGTCACGTGTGGATGCAGAAATTACCTGTGGGGAGACCGAAATGTCATTCTAAATGGCCCAGACGGGCGGAGGGGGTCAGCTCGCTTGATTTCCTAGCAGGGATAAATCTTTCACTTCTTAAATATCACACAGTAAGAATCCTGCCATTGGGAATCACACCCTAAACATAGAATCACCCTGAGATGACTCAAAATAGTGCTAGTTTAGCAAAAGCCAAATAAAAGTGAAAATGGACAGATGTTTCACCTCTGGCACTGTGTAGTTCCCGAGGTTCAAAATATAAGTAGCACAACCTCCGAAAAGTTATCATGCAGGTCACACAGTCACATTGATAGGCATCTCTAACACCAACATTCGCAGGTTGGCATCTCTCATAGCAGGGCTTTTTCTCTTTCCCTTATTCAACCCTCACCACATCTCTGTCTCTCTCCAAACTCCAATCGACATTTTCATTTTGAAGCACACCAGGAGTCTCAGATGGTATCACTTCGTAGTGAGTGTTCCTGTGCCCCGTTTGCTTTGTTCCCACCAGCATTAGTGTTTTTATTCAGCGACAGACATGGCCCAGGGGAAGACGGTCACCTGCTGAACCTTTCACTGAGATTAAGAGCAGTTTGATACTGGAGCTAAAAAGATCTGACAAACCAGACTAATATGAACTCTGTACATCATAGACACAAATGCAAGTCATGTCCCTTTTCAATTGAAATAAATAAAAAAGAATAACTTAATGATAAATAGTTAAACACAAAGTATCACACTATTATCGTCACAGGTGTCATTAGCTCTGTTTAAAAATTGTCCCGACAATGATATTTTGTTCCATATTTGGTGAAAATATTCTAGAATGGCGAACAAACTGAGACTGTCGATAATGACTCAACCCAGGATCATTAGAAAAACGTGATGAAATATATGCAATATGATGTTACATTGCTTCTTGAAAACTTTCAAAGCGAAATGACCAGTGAGTGGCGTGGAATTTTATTCAAAACGTGAATCTGACATTTGAATTTGTTTGTTGTACGTATTTCGGCCACTCAGCAATGAATTGTCATGTCAGTGGTGATGAAGGGTTAATGCAATCTTTCTCCAAAGGTTAAGGGTAATCTTGTTTGAAATAATGTACCACATCTGTAAACCCTGCCCTAAACCTAACCAAAACTGTTAACAATAGTAAATGTGAGATTAAAATACATTTGCTGAAAAAACCATGCCATTTTCTCATGCTTCCATAAGTCTCAAAACTCTTTTATCATGTTTTAAAGGACTTGTACCCGTTATCACAAGCGCAATGCTGTATCAGGTAAGCTACCGAGCAAGTTTACTACATCAGAAAAGCCATATATATGGGGCAACACTTTATGTGATCTAGCATCAAAATGTATTAGTTTGCACTGCAGTATGGTATGTAAAACGCTATGGTGTGAAATTAAATACAAGCTGTTGCCGTTTTACTGCCACAAGTGTTCAGTCCAGCTGGAAACTGGCGTGATGTATGTTCATTTAATTTTATGTTAAATTAGCAGACATATCAGTGAGCTAATGACTCAATATATTTCTACCTAGTTCTGACTGAGCCCCTATACCCTTAGGGGAGCTTTCAAAAAGCGTAAAAATGTAGATCATTATTTTTGGAGTTTACACCAGAGAATAAAAATGTTTTATTAGAGAAGTCAAGGAAAACTTTGCAACAGGTAGGATTCAGTTTACGACTCTACCACCGATCTATGACTGGATTGCTCATGACATCATAAAAAGTGAAGCCAACCGTGCCGCCACATTGGTATTCCCTCACATTCTATAGAAAAGGAAATCATCTTACGTCAGCGTTTTTATATCTTTCTCGTATATACGTCTCCTTGTACATTCTTACAACGCAACCAGAGGTTGGTATCTCCCCAATAAGAACATCTCTTACATCAAGTCATTAGCTTAGCAACTTTTTAACATTAGGGTGTCAAAATCTACTATCAGTGTATTTTTCCACACAGTGGGTCTCATTCATGAAACACGAGCAGAACGAATTTTTGTGCAAATCGTGTGTAAAGTGGTTCTGGCATAAATTTTCGGATTCATTAAAATGTTCGTATTTTCCAAAAGTTAGTTAGTACGAAAGAAATCTACACCTGCTCCTAGCCACGTGTAAATAGTGAGTTTAACATCCGAACGTTTTGCTCATTAATAACTAAGGCTGCATTTTAATTCACCTTAATCGGGTACATATTTACACAGCATTTTGAAAAAATATAATATATTACATACGGTTTTTCTTTTTACTTCTGGGACTGTTTGATTAACAGATGAAACTCCATTAACTGCATCTGTAATGCTGCCAAGCTTCCTTTTTTTTAGGACCTGATACGCCACTATGTAGAATATGCTTGAAAATAAAATGTGGTGTTTTGAATGAACTTCTGATAATAAAGCTTCGATTTCTGCATCTGAGATTTTTTTCTTTTTCATTCGTTTTTGAGAAGACATGTTGAAATCCTTCATTTGGTGTCATAATATGATGCCCATATATAGTTGTCAGTCGGATTTAAAGGGCGGGATTTATGGTAATTGAGAATGAGTGTGCACGCGCGTCCCATTTACGACTGATTGGAATTCATTAACACACACACACATTTCACTATCATATCTGACGTTTACGAAGTATTTGTGAATCAGGAGATGAGTTTTCGGGAAGGTCTCTTTACGCGCAAATCACTCTCATATTTACTCGTATATTTACGAATGTTTCATGAATGAGACCCAGTGTGTTCCTCATGTAAAGCTCATGGGAGAATTGACACAGCAGATTTTGACAGTTGACATGTTGCTAAACTATTGACTCCACATTGTAGAGTTGCTGCCTATGTAGAGTGTTCCGGATCGATCACTTATGAGGTTCCAATTCAGTTAGTATGTTGCCTTAGAAGGCAGTTACCAATTTGGGCAGTAGACTGTGAGGCTAGCTCTAATATTTGCTCAAGCATGAGAACAATTATTATTATTATTTAAAAAAAAAAAAATGCTGTTCCATATGTCCTGAATTACTTTTTTGAAATGTGCAACACTGATTAAATGACATGAAAAAAAATTGTGGGATTTCATTTGTGTGTGCGTGTGTGTGTGTGTGTGTGTGTGTGTGTGTGTGTGCGTGCAATCTGTTCTTTGCTCAGATGCTGTGCGGGTTTGTGTGATATAAACTGTGTGGCCAGGCTCCACAAACACTTAGTGCAATTCAGATTTTCAGTTTTAAATGAACATGTATTAATATATAATAGTGATGATTATTTCAGATGTTCAACTGCACTGCAATGCAAAAAAAAAAAACACTTTTGAACTGAGGTCAAGCCTTTCATAAAGCACTGTGCGCAAAGGCATTCATTAAATAGTGTTTTTTAAGAATTCTTTAAATAGTTTAATGAGGTTTAAAAGTTTATAATGACCTATATATATATATATATATATATATATATATACACACATTTATTTTGCTATATAAAATATATATAACAATTTTCATATTAATGTCACCAGAAATCAAAACTGCGCAGTTTTGTCAGTCAGTATGTGTTGCATGTCATTATATATACATATACATATACATATACATATATATATATACATTCAGCAGTGGTGTGTGAATGCAGTCACTTCTACACTATGGCGGGTTGAATTTTATATATAATATAGCCTATACATTTCTGTCGTCATTGTAGTCTTTTAAAAAGGCATCTGAAATAATAAATTAAGTACAATGTAATGTTGTCCAAAATATACATTTTTCGATACTGAAATAACTTACATGCTTCCAAAGCTCATTTTATATATGTGACCCTGGATCACAAAACCAGTCATAAGTCGCACAGGTATATTTGTGGCAATAGCCAACAATACATTGTATGGGTCAAAATTATTGATTTTTCTTTAATGCAAAAAATCATTAGGATATTAAGTACAGATCATGTTCCATGAAGATATTTTGGAAGTTTCCTACCGTAAATATATAAAACATTTATTTTTGTGAGTGAATGCAGCACAATCGCTAACATAAATTGACAACATTAAAAGGCGATTTTCTCAATGTTTCGATTTTTTTGCACCCTCAGATTCCAGATTTTCAAATAGTTGTATCTCGGCCAAATATTGTCCTATCCTAACAGACCATACATCAATGGAAATCTTATTTATTCTGCTTTCAGGTGATGTATACATCTCAATTTCAGAAAATTGACCCATGTGACTGGTTTTGTGGTCCAGGGTCACATTTATACTACCCCTCCCTCTTGCAGAGACATGTCTTCTCTTCTCTGATGACACGTTTTTCACTCACATGAGATGGACCAATAGCAAACCACAACAATTCAACGATCCAATATGTTCCCGATGGACAAATTCAAGACCTACATTTTTCCTTGTTCGAGAAGCTGATTACTTCCGATATGCGCCACAATAGGGAAGAAAAGACTATTAAAACTTCCATTTCATGACAACTCTAAGTAATTGATATTCGAGACACAATATACTAAAAAACTAGCTATTCTGTTCATTTTTCCTCCACCGTGTTGATCTATATAGCAAACACAGACAAGCAGAGTGAAACCAACGGTGAAATGTCTCAGTTCTCTAATCAGTATTACTGGAAAGTTGCTCGACCGATCAGATTAGTGGAACAGAATTAACTGATGTGTAACAAGTATAAAGTCGTTTAGCAATAAATAAATCAATAACAGTAGGTATTTAACAAGTCGAAATAGACAACAGTATTGCTTGGGTAGCCACACAGCTTTTGTTGTTATTCTACTTTCTGCTCTTTAGAATTCCTTTTATCATTTTTCAGAACAGAAGCCGTCTCTACAAAGCGGTCCTTCAAAAGACGGCACGTGAAACATGAGCATGCTAATAGGAATATTTCAGCTCTCGACCAAGCTTGTTTGCCGTAGCTTGGTATGGTTCAAACATCTGTTCAATAATTGCACACCCAGGGCTCCTCTTTCTGCTAAAGATGCACAACATTACACATTCAAGACTACATTTTAGACATCAATAATGCAATCTGATGTTTACTTAACCAAGCCATTACCATGCTAACAGTTCAAGACAATACCTCAACGGCGTTATGAGAGCTGCAGATAACGTGAATACGAAAGCAGTCGAGCACTAACAAGCCCTGAATAACAAAAAAAAATAAAAAATACCAGGAAGTGTTTCACGGCAGCTTGTCAATGTTGCTGAGAGAAAGAGAGAGAGACAGCCAAGAGGAGGCTGTTTTCAGAAAAGGCAGTTTCTTATCTTGATATAATCGCACCACCACTCTCATACCTGCTAGGCCGCTGATAACTGACAGCAGGAGAAGTGGTTTCCATGGTGACCCCATACTTGTTCTGGAGGGTCCCTTCAGTGAGATTGTTAGTAGGTCTGTTTCTTCATTAAAGCAGTGCCTATGAAAAACAAGAGGACAACAGAGAGGAACAAAGTGAATGTGTGAGTAAGAGTGAAATAAAGAGGTAAGTTAGTTTAACTGAAATTGCTGCTGTTCTATAAATCAGTCCTGAGAGCTCAACCTGATGGTTCATCAAGTATCAGGTATCCGCTCTGGAGAAAACCCAGCTGAAACACAGCAATAACAAACAGAACCCTCACTAAAATGCCATGGTAAGTTCTCAGTACACTGTAAAGTTACATTTCACAAAAACAGATATCACAATATCACAGCAAAAATCAACAGAAATTAACAATAATCATACAAATAAATTCTATTTTTTATGTCTTAGTTGTAAAAATCTAGTAATCTGTACTATAAAAAAAAAACATGCCTTGTTTACTCAGAAAACCCAAGTTATAAGATTGATGATTGATGGTCAATTTTTAATAGACTTTTCACTCATTTCCTCCACTTCTGCTGTTATCTTTCTCTAGTTGCATTCACTCATTTCAAGTCTTCTTGAATGTTGAATTGTCAACATCACATAAGCTGACTACATAAATTGATGTTGATTTTTCTAAAATGTGTTTGTTTGCGCTCACCATTATGGTGATTAGTGTTCCCTTTGGTTGGGCACTTGGAACTTCATTTATATTATTGTAATTATCTTCCTATTGATGCAGCAATGCAACAAGAAATCCCAGTCATTGGTTTCAAAGGAAAGGAATTAGTAAATAGGTTTATTTTAAAAGGTGGCCTAACTTCTAACAAAATCATTAACTAGCCTATTTTTCATGTTGAATAATGATCTTGTAAAATGTTATTTGCTAACACAAACAACATGTGAAACTTTTAATTGGGTTGATATAATCCTGCTTTACTTGTGACGATATCTTGAAAGTGACCATGCTTGAGTCACAGACTTCAACATTCACCATGCAAACCATAACAATGGTAACAACAATGGTAGCTATCCTAAGTCAAGAATAAATCAAAAGTAAATTATAAAGTACTCTCTACAGTTATTCATAGTTACTAGAACTCTCATGTAAGTGAAATATATTAACTAAGCATCAGTCAGCACAACGTACTATAGGGGTGGAACGGATCGCAGTTTATCCGTGATCCGTACGGACCAGCTGCCTCATGGTTCGGCACGCATGTGATTCGCGGATTAACTGCTAAATTTAACCATCATAGAGTGAAAGTTTAGAATTTGGACGTGTTTTGTCTTGCCAATTTACACATTCAAACCATTTTAAACGCAGAAAAAGAGGTGAAAATCGGGACACAAACGCACGCACGGAGAGAGAGAGGCACGTTTCAGACAGCCCTCGAACACCGAATTGATTCCTCTTTCGCATTTCCTTGACCTTGAACAGACACATAAACACAAAATTATGTCTAAATAGCCGTCTCGGTAAGCATTATCTCGTTTATGTCATAAGTGAACAGTTGAGAAAGAAACCGGTTGATTGTCAGGTTTTTTTGGCCCATGCAGTCGGTCTTAAAGTGACAGCACACACTTAATATTCCTACTGTTGTCTGTGTTAATGTTAATGTTAATAAAACAACAAAATACAGCTTTAACAAAGATGAAACTATATTTTAATTTCTACAGTGAACAAATAGTGTTATTTTACATTTAGGCTTAATTATTAATTTCTGTACCTGAATACTACTGTTAGACTTTGTAACTGTGTTATTTAGTATTCATCTCTGCTTTTAATTTGTGAATGTTCTTATTTTATTACTGACTGTTCACTTGTTTTTAATAATGTTTGAACTTTATCAGTTAGGCTAGTCGTTTTTGATGTAGTATCGAATAACTTCAAGTGAGCTTTAAGTAATAAATGAAAAGCAAATTTACCCCCCCCCCCCATATATATTTATTTATTTATTTATTTATTCATATTTTTTGCTGATCCAAAAAAAAAAATCTGATCCGTGGCTCAAAAAACTTAAATGATCCGAACCCTAAATTTTGTGATCCGTTCCACCACTACAACATACTATTCCTATTTCACTTCGTTTTTTAAGGCAATCGGTTTGCATGCTTTTTTAAACAAGTCTAATTAATTAGATTTCACAGTGTATTATCAACATCTGTTTCCATTTGTTTTAGTGAATTTTAAGTAAATATTGTGCTAAAATGTTCATGTCCATATAATTTCTGCAATTTCCTGCATGACTTAATTGAGATCATTAAATGTTGATGGATGATCAAAAATACTATCAGCATCAAAAATCCATATAGCTGACAAATATTTTAAGTGCCATAGAAACATTACTATGATACTTTTATATCCAAATGCCATATCAGTTCACTCTGACCCCAGCTCAGCCATGGAAGTACCACAGTACTTTTTTAATAAAGTGAAAACTAGATTTACACTCCTCTTTAATCAACACTCACACTCTCTTATGAGCAGAGAGAGAGAGAGAGAGAGAGAGAGAGAGAGAGAGATGTGGCGGCGTACGAGTATGCATTAGTCTCCATGATCAAAGCACAGATGAGTAGGCTATGTTGCTTTAGGCATGATAGAGCAGCCAGATGCTTGAAAAGCAGACACACGTCCTCCAACCACACCAAAACACACACACACACACACACACACACACACACACACACGTACGGTCAGACATCTAAAGGTCGAGCAGCTGCCCATATCACAACAAACACACACACACACACACACTTGCAGCAGGTTTATTTATTAACCTTTTTTGCATTAGAAAACAACAACAACAACAAATATTAATTTTTGAGACTGGATGCAATTAATGGAGTCCTGTGGAGAGCCTGAGGAAAGACAGGACTAGCTCTCGCAGTCTCTCTCTCAGTCCTCTATCCATCCATTACTAATAACACCTGCCTGCGCCTCACCTCAGTGAACACGCACACACATACATGTGCAGACTGACCAAGACTGAGTATAGCGTAAACCAACAATTCTCATTATTTATATTCATGGCCGTGGCCTGCCGATCAAAAACAATATCAATGAGAACGTTCTGCAGGAGTGCCTGTAAAAAATGTGTCCATATGCCCAACCTTTTGGAAGCCACCACATGGCGTGCTTTCGATTTTTCAGCTATTTCTCTACTTGAAACCGTTTTTCATTGTTTATTTTTCCATTGACAAGGTCACATTACACATTACAGGAATAGTTCAGTGCAAAAAAAAGAAGAAATAAAAGAAAAGAAAACTCTGTCATCATTTACTCACACTCATGTCATTCCGATTCCAAGCATGTGAACAGTTTCGTTGCGTGCTGTCATTGCGTGAACGCGGCGTCAGATTTCATGAATCAATTCGATTCACAAGCTCTTAATCAGTTCCTATTAGTTTGGATTTCATGTATAGTAATGTACATTTTTCTTAAGGAAAACAATCTCGGTCCCACTTTATGTTAGGTGTCTTTAAAGGGATAGTTCACCCAAAAATGAAAATTAAGTCAGTAATTACTCACCCTCATGCTGTACCTTATAGTTGAGCCACTGTAGTCACTTGGACTATTTAAAAATGTTCTTCAATGACTTTCTGGGCCGTCAAGTTTCACTCCCTTAGGAAACCTATGGAGGAGTGATCCAGCTCTCAAATTTAATCAAAAATATCTTCATTTGTGTTCCGAAGATGAACGAAGGTCTTACGGGGTTGGAACAACATGAGGGTGAGTAATTACTGACTTAATTTTCATTTTTTGGGTGAACTACCCCTTTAACTACTGTACTTAATCACTTGATTAACATTTATATTTTTTAAAAGACTGGGACTGTCGTGATAAAAAAAAAAAAAAAAAAAAAAAAGATAAAAAAAAGTCCATATTGCTCGTTTCAAGTCTTCTGAAGCCTTAAAAAAGCATTTTAGTGATGAAGAGAAATTTAAAGGGCACCTATTACGCCTCTTTTCACAAGATGTAAAATAAGTCTCTGATGTTCCCAGAGTGTGTATGTGAAGTTTTAGCTCAAAATACCCAACAGATAATTTTTTACAGCATGTTTAAGAAAACCTGAGAAAAACACGCCGTGTCATCTCACGGAATGATGATAACAAAACAGAAACTCTCAGTAGCGGTGTTCATTTCGACCCGGAGTTGGACAATAATGCCTACAGAGTCGGAGCTTATATGATATGGAGATAGAACAGGTATAGTCTAATTTAATTATGGTTATAACTTATTTGTCATCTGCTTTTATCCACTATTGTTATTAATACAAGCCTGCTGTAGTAGCGGACCCCGTCCGAATGATGGCCAAAAATATACTGATGAGTTTAATGAAGTTTATTGAACAGTTGGTACATATCCATTCTCGAGTAACAACGAGAGTAAATGAAGACTGCTATGCTCATTCTTACATCTTATAACAAAACACCTCAATCACATAGAAGAGATTCTTGTCTACAGCTGCTCTGGCGTCGAAACAATGTTGGACTGTGTTTAGCTCACTCAGGCAGTCTATGCTAATACGACAGTGTCCATCAACAGTCGTGGGAGGGGCTTGTGCAAAAGTACGTCACATAGCCCAGAATCTAAGAACGGGTTGTTCTGAGACAGTGCTTATGATTTAAGGGGATAGAAAAAAAAGCACTAGGTGGATTTTTATCATTATAGGGTGGTTGTGTACACATTGCCAACACACATTTATGTTCAAACACTATGCAAAAGGGATAAATTTGACATTTAAATACACATAAGCACTAGTAAAACAATACATTTGGAGTTTGTAAGATACACCCTGATGTCTATGGAAGCAGCAATAACAATCTATTCAAATATAATTTGCCGACGTGTGTTATTCATATCAGATACACATAGTTTAAGTACTATAAAGTTTACTCTATTCTTCTCCCAGTTCACCAACCACTTTCTTACATGTATTCCAGGAGAAACTGATGAATTTTCGCACTGTAAATCCGACTAACAGGAGTCTCTTGGCGTGTTCAAAGGTTAAATAGCGTTATTTGATTCAGACTTTCCAGTAAATCAATTCCAATTCACAAAACTGTTCTGAATGATTAATTCATAAATCTGGTTCTCTCATTGACTCACACAGCACAGATTTGGTACAACATGAGTGTCAGGAAATGATGACTTAATATTGAATCATGCAATGAGTCATTTTCTGTTGATTTAAATAAAACTAAACGAAATTACAGCTCACTATACTGTTAGTGCCATTAAAGCACGAACCAGGCCTGCGTTTCCTAAAAGCATCGTAAACAAAAGTAGAACCATTACCACCAATGGTCTCTATGATCAACTTAGCTCACGATGCTTTTGAGAAACGCAGCCCAAAATTGCAAACATTGTAGGGCTGGGTTGACGATATTGATTTATTGATTTGAATCAATCTTCAGTTTCATGAACCGATATCGGTTTTTAAATCCCAAGAATCAGTCTTTTAGTCTATGCTGTTTTTAGTTGATACGTAAACAAAACTTGCTTATATGAGTAATTTAAATGGCTGTAAACAACTGTCTTTATTTGAGTGATGATTATGTAAAATCTTAATGTTTCCACTGGCAGCATTTCCTGCATAGTTTACAGCATTAGTTGAGAGCTTGTTTAAAGAATTGTTTCAAGAATGTCAACTTGATCATAGCCCTGTCATTGATGGAAATCTCCGTTATTTATGAGAAAACGCTTCCCATTGACGGAAATTTCCGGCTTTCCGTGTTTTCACTGTTATACACTATGACATCTTCTGAAAGAGTACTGAATCTCCTAATCAAAAGACATGTGATGAAAAATCAGAAACAAGCCATAGCATATGTACACTCTAAAAAAAATGCTGGGTTGTTTCAACCCAAATTTGGGTCAAATATGGACAAACCCAGCCATTGGGTTACCTTTTTTATTACATTTTTAACCCAATGTTTGAGTTTGTCCATATTTGACCCAAAATTGGGTTAAAACAACCCAGCATTGTATTGAGTGTAAGGATATGCATTATGTAAAATAACACGATCATCAATATTAAACAGCATATACATCAAAACTGCCTAATGTTACCGAATGAAATGTCGACCCAGGACGAGCTACAGGATTGTGCAAGCATTAGGGGTGTTGATAGACTTGATCGATGTTTTGATCATCGCTCTGAATCCCATCTAGACGTAGTCTTTGACAAAAAATTCAATTTTCTCAGCTTTTTGCTCAAAATTTTGTTGTTTTTAAGAAACTTACTCACATTCAAGTGTTGAAAAAAAAAAGAATGCATTAAGCTAGAATAATAGCTCTTTTCTTTCTTTTGATGTATTGCATGTTTAGATATTGATACAGCTAAATATTTTGGAGACCATGACATTTTATGAAATTGATCAATCTATCTTTTTGAAAAAACGCTAGCAGGAGAAAAAGTTACATGTACTATACATGATATCCAAATGAATCAGAGCTGAATCGAATCAAAAGGTTGTGAATTTAATTGATTCATGAAATATGTTGCTGGGTTCACGCCATGTCGTAATTACCATATTACCATATTTACTACTATTTATTATAATTACATATGATGCTCTATTTGGAGCTGTTCAGTGCCCGGTTGCATAAAGCACCTTAAGTTTTTCCCTTAAGTATGATACTTAAGGGGCGATTTCCCCTTACCTAAGAGAATAACTTAAGGGTGTTGCATATAATCTCTTAAACGGTTCTCTTAAGGGCAACATTTAAGTGTTTCACGACAGCGATCCTGGATTCAAGTTATAAAAGTCTGTAGTTGCCATAGATACGCAAAACACTAACACTAACACTAGCAATTTCGCGGTTTCATCAAATAAAGTAGGCTAGGATATCGGAATGGATAAAGAAAACAAAAAAAGAAAGCCTAATTGGACAGAGGAGGAGAAATGACGAATATGGTAAAAGAAAAACAATTTTGAAAAGCAAACTGAATCCCAATGTAACTGCGGCGAAAAAAACAGAAACAGTGGGAAGAAATAACGGAAAAAAAGAATGCAAGGAATCTTGATGTGAAGAGGACGGTTCAGGAAGTCCTTAAAAAAATACGAAAACATATCTGTGGTCGCAAAAAAAGAGCTGAGCGCTTATAAGAAAGAAGATAACAAAACAGTTAAGATTAAGCAAGACTACGCTTTTAAGATTGTATGGTGTAGTAAGACATTATTGTCCTGTATCAGCATATAGCTAACACTAGTGGCTTAGAGGAAACATTACTATTTTGACATCATTAGAGACATAATATGTTATAACAATGATATAACTGACATTCCTTTCACACTTAGACCCTTACAGCCACTGAAAAACAACTTCAGCACCATCAGATCGCCAGCAGAGCAACCCCTAAGTAATGATTTATGTGTTAACTATTGCTTCAGCCTATTATTAATCCAACGTAGAACAGCTTTAATATTATTTTTAAGATTTTCTTATTTTTCCCCATCACTTGCGTATTTCAGAAGACCGCAAACATCACCTGCAGCCACAACAAGAGAAGATGTGCTAGAACTGCAGAGAGAGGTTCTACAGCTACAAAAGGAGAAACTGCAGCTGGAGATTGAAAAACTGAAGGAGATGGAAAATCAGGAGCTCTATAATTTTATTCTATAATGCAACAACATTTGTAATTTTGCAGAGATGGTCACACACTAATTGTACATTTATTGAATGGTAGCCTTTTCTGTTTACGTACTGGTCTTCGTGTGTTTGGGGCGCCTGTATTCTGATATGTGTGCCGTCAATAAGACAACATATGCGAGGAAAACCTGGTTTCCGAAAAAAAAACTGGTTTGAATGACCTCCTGGTCATGACGGGATGGTGATTTTGGTGGTAGTTTGCTCTGACTAGGTAGCGAGTTGTTAGCTAGCTAAGTGGCTAACAGCTGGTAGCTTGCCAGCTGTTAGCCACGGCTCACGGCTAGCTGTCATTAATCTGGATTAGGCCTGTCGCGATAGTCAAAAAATTAATTTATCGCACGATAAAAAAAAAATGAGCTCGATAATTTTTTCGGCCGCGATAATTTCCATTTGCATGCTCGTTTATTTTCCTCGTCTCTCTCTCTCTACCAAAGAGACTGGATGACAACTCTGTTTAAAGAAACCCTTAACCCTCTAGGCGCCAGGGTCGAGATTACTCGACAAGATACGGCACTGAATAAAACGGCCGATTTTGTCAAATAGGGTGTCAAATTTTGTTCGACCTCCCCTCCACTAGATGGCAGACATGTCATACTTCATCCCCGACTCAAAAAAACGTCATGCTTCTATACAAAATCTTCGAGCCAGAGCACATTGAATCAGTGCGAACAAAAGCGGAGCTAGTGTGTGAGTGAGCCATTTTATCAGAGCAATATTGTCAATGTCAGCGAGTATTTGCATTAGATTATTATTAAAATTATTATTATCTAATGGAATCAATAAAGCTTACCCGCAATGATGTGTTGGGTCTTTTATTCGCGGACCCTGATTCTGAAGGGGAATATTTGCCTTCAGAAGATGACGGTGATTCTGAAAGTGAAACTATAGCCCTACACCAAGCACAAACGGTGAATCCTTTGCCCAATGTAGATGGTCCTTTGCCCAATGTCAGTGGTGGGAACAATGTTTCCCGGGGTCGGAGTGTTCATCGCGAAGTTAGCAGGCGTGTTAGTGTTGTGGGGAATGAGGCGGGAGATTTTTACCGCTCTAGCCATGTAGCTTTGTCATCTGACCGTGTGCCTCTCCGCAATCGCGGCGACAGTATTGTGGTGGAGACTTTGTCTAATGCCACTGGGTATGTTAGACGAGGTTGAAGTATTCATAGGACAGTTAGGGGGCAATGTGGAGGCAGGGTGGGGAGTCGCAATGACAATGACAGTAGTTCGAGCTGTGCACGTCTATCGCAAGTTGATGGGAATGTCGGCTTTGAGTACTTGGCCAATGAGGATGAGTACCAAAGTTGGATCAAGCCCTTTGATCAGCCAAATGGATATCTGAGGGGGAAAGAGAACTCTCCAATGCCAATTCGCCCCTAGATTTTCTTTCACTCTTTCTCTCTGATGATTTCTGGAATTTACTTGTAAATGAGACAAATCGCTACGCCCATCAGTTTTTAGCCTCCCATCAACTCCATCCACACTCCAGATTTCATCAATCACTGTCAGTGAAATGAAAGCCTTCTTTCCTCTGCATTTGAGTATGGGTCTGGTAGAAAAGTCAGAGTTGGAGGATTATTGGGCTGAATATTGGCCAAATGTACAGGAATAGATTTGAGATGATTTTGTCTTTCCTTCACTTCACCAATAATGAGGAGTATGTTGACAGTGGTCAGCCAGGGCATGACAGGCTATTCAAAATCCCCCGGTTTTCAGCAATGTATTGTCCATCTAAGCAGCTGTCATTGGATGAAATGACCATTGCATTCAAAGGGAAATCAACACTAAAAATGTACAACCCAAACTAACCAGACAAATATGGCTACAATGTATTTGTTCTGAGTGAAGCCAAGTCAGGCTATGTGCTACAGTGGTCCATGGTACACTGGACAAAGTAGGCCTAATGCAAGCGATTTCGGTGCTACACAGCTTATTGTCCGTGAGCTGATGGCCCCGTATACAGGGAAAGGGCATGAGGTGTACATGGACAGCTATTACACCTCGCCAGCCATAGCAGATGAGCTGGCAAGCAACGATTCGGGTTTGTGTGGGATTGGCAGCAGTAAGAGGAAGGGGATGCCAAAGGGCCTCAACAGTGAACAGTTACCGTTGAGCAAGGGAGATGACCCAGTCTTCATGAGGAAGGGGAAAATGCTAGCTTGTGCGTGGCATGATACAAAGCGCCTCACAATGCTCTCTACACTGCATTCCAACACATGTGTCAGAAAGCGCATCAGGACCAAACACACTGATAGTGGCTATAGGGAGATAAATAGGCCTGTTTGTGTTGATGACTGCAATTTGTTCATGGGGGGTGTCGGCACAGCAGACCAGAGAATGAAGACCTACCTCTTTCCCCATAGGTCAAGGAAATGGTACAAGAGGATTTTCAATGCCATTCTCAGTGTAAGCATGGTGAATGCCCACATCATTTACTGCCGCTGCACTGCTGCTCCTCACAAGCCCCTGAAAGTCTTCGTGCAGGATGTCATCACTGCTTTACTGGAAGGCTTCTCCAGGAAAGAGAGCAACAAAGGCCGAAAGTCGTCCTCACTGGGAGACTCGCCACAGAGACTCACTGAGCGCCACTTTATCTGCCAGGCTGATGGTTACCCAGATTGTGTACTTTGTTCTGATTGGACCCACCCTAAAGGCCGCCGTCAGACAAGATACATGTGCAGGCAGTGTGGTCTTTGTGTTGTGCTTTGCAATGAGAGGTACCACACCAAGAAACACTACAAAAAATGTCACCTGGATGGATAGAGAGTCATTATCTCTACAGCAAAAGGCCTGCTACATAATTTTTTTATTTTTTTTATCTGCCATTTATTAGTAATGATTTACACTGTTGATTTACTATCTATTTCCCTGACCATTTAGTAGTGTACAATATGTGTTCTTTTTTTGTGTGTTCATGTCCTTGTGATGTGTGCGTCTTTGTCAGCTAAAAAAAAAAAAAAAAAAAAAAAAACATAAAAAAAAAAAATAATAATAAAAAAAAAATAATAAAAAAAAAATACAAACATTGTCTCTCGTCTTGTCTATTCTGTCTCTCGTCTTGTCTCGTCATCTCACTCATGATCTGTGCCTTGCCGTAATGAGTGAGCTTTTTTGAACTAAACAAGCCTTGTCTACTTGTGTTTGTATGTCATATGAATAATATATATGTGCCCCATACATGGAATCAGAGTGCCTACTGTATGTAGTAAATGGAAAATCTCTACAGCAAAAGGCCAACCATTACATGTTTGTTTCTACCATTTATTAGTAATAATTTACACAGTTTGTTTACTGCTTACTATTTACATGAGCATTCAGTATTGTGCAATATAGCATACAGAAGGTGATGGACATTTTGGGGGGAAAGAAGTGCTGCATTTTATCATTTAAACATGTGATTTTTCATGAAAATTCTATAATCCAAGATGGCCGCCGCCATATGACGTCATAATATGCAAATTAGATAGGGCAAATGTAATCCCCACATAAACTTTGGGTCATCCTTAATATTTCTCTAATTTACAGAAAGTCTCTATCTTTTATCACTTTTAAGATATAGCCTTTTGAAATTAAGATGTCAAAATCGAACGTTTTAGGAAAAAACCTCTGGCGCCTAAAGGGTTAAGTAACACTTAAGGTTTTTTTTTCTGCAACACCCTTAGGTTTAAGGGAAACATAAGGGCGGACTTAAAGGCACACTGTGGAATTTTTGGCCACTAGGGTGCGCTCGACCTGTAATTTTCACGTCTAGTGCCCCTAGAGGCCACAAGCGCCGCAGCATTGTCGCAAAAGTCAACCTCCCGTGTCTTTATGTGTGTGCAGACGGCATTTGATTTGTATGTTGGAGAAAGTTAATCGATTCACTACTGACCAAAATAATAATATATACACTCACCGGCCACTTTATTAGGTACACCTGTCCAACTGCTCGTTAACACTTAATTTCTAAGCAGCCAATCACATGGCGGCAACTCAGTGCATTTAGGCATGTAGACATGGTCAAGACAATCTCCTGCAGTTCAAACCGAGCATCAGTATGGGGAAGAAAGTTGATTTGAGTGACTTTGAACGTGGCATGATTGTTGGTGCCAGAAGGGCTGGTCTGAGTATTTCAGAAACTGCTAATCTACTGGGATTTTCACGCACAACCATCTCTAGGGTTTACAGAGAATGGTCCGAAAAAGAAAAAACATCCAGTGAGCGGCAGTTCTGTGGGCGGAAATGCCTTGTTGATGCCAGAGGTCAGAGGAGAATGGCCAGACTGGTTCGAGCTGATAGAAGGGCAACAGTGACTGAAATAACCACTCGTTACAACCGAGGTATGCAGCAAAGCATTTGTGAAGCCACAACACGCACAACCTTGAGGCGGATGGGCTACAACAGCAGAAGACTCCACCGGGTACCACTCATCTCCACTACAAATAGGAAAAAGAGGCTACAATTTGCAAGAGCTCACCAAAATTGAACAGTTGAAGACTGGAAAAATGTTGCCTGGTCTGATGAGTCTCGATTTCTGTTGAGACATTCAGATGTTAGAGTCAGAATTTGGCGTAAACAGAATGAGAACATGGAACCATCATGCCTTGTTACCACTGTGCAGGCTGGTGGTGGTGGTGTAATGATGTGGGGGATGTTTTCCTGGCACACTTTAGGCCCCTTAGTGCCAATTGGGCATCGTTTAAATGCCACGGCCTACCTGAGCATTGTTTCTGACCATGTCCATCCCTTTATGGCCACCATGTACCCATCCTCTGATGGCTACTTCCACCATGTCACAAAGCTCTAATCATTTCAAATTGGTTTCTTGAACATGACAATGAGTTCACTGTACTAAAATGGCCTCCACAGTCACCAGATCTCAACCCAATAGAGCATCTTTGGGATGTGGTGGAACGGGAGATTCGCATCATGGATGTGCAGCCGACAAATCTGCGGCAACTGTGTGATGCCATCATGTCAATATGGACCAAACTCCCTGAGGAATGCTTCCAGCACCTTGTTGAATCTATGCCACGAAGAATTGAGGCAGTTCTGAAGGCAAAAGGGGGTCCAACCCGTTACTAGCATGGGGTACCTAATAAAGTGGCCGGTGAGTGTATATAAGATTAATAATATAAATCCTATAAAGAAAACAAATTGAATAAAAGTAGCATACGCAGAAAACAATGTCTGATCAGGTAAGTCGCATTGACAAGGGTTGCCCAATCCTGCTCCTGCCGATCGTCTGTCCTGCACAGTTCATCTCCAACCCTAATCAAACACACCTGAAGCAAACAATTGACGTCTTCAGGATCTCTTTGCAATGGGTTGGAGATGAAATCCAGTAGTCGGGAAATCGTGTAACAAAACTGATATAACTCACTACATATTTCCGTTATTTGTAGTCTTCAGTTTGTTTTTCCTTTTACACAAATACAAACATATATGAGCTGAAAGGAAAAAAAAACATTTACATTTACATTTGTATACGGCAGTATGTTGTGACTTATATCAGTTTTGTTACACGAATTCGCAGTAAATATTACATTATATATATACACTTTTATGCCGATGTTTATTTTAAACTCTCCCTTTTTCTTTTTTTGGTCTCCTCGGACAAAATCTTTGCTTTCTTCGCTTTCTTCCGAGTAGCTGTTGATTCAGCCATGACGACAACATACAGACGCTGGCAATCAAACGCGGGGAAAGTGATGGGGGAAGTGACGTATGCCGTAAAGCGGTCGAATTTTGTAGTTCTTTTTGTGCTCGGGTTCCTACCCGAAACCCGAAGTTACATAGTGCTAGTAAAAGCGATACAGACACCTTCAGGCTTCGGCAGACGTGTCATTCAACCTATTGTAAGTCGATGTACCATCTCAATGGGTTTTGGTAATATATTATAAAGGTTGAAAAGTTCCACAGTGTGCCTTTAAGGAAAAATTACACTTAAGGTTCCTTATGCAACCGGGCACAGGCCTTTGGAATCGGAATCACGAGTTTCTATGGCAACAATATAAATACCAGAAAGAATCTGCAGTGGTCCATCTGCAGTGGTACAGCGATAACGTGGTACAAGTCAGAAAATTACAAGTTTACAAGTTGTAATTATGAGTCATATAAGGATATGAATGCTTTTTACAAGTCAGAATCTCGTAATTACAGTTGTTTCGAAATAGCATGAAAGCACATTGTGTCAATGCCCTAAAACTTTTCAAAACAGTTAGTCAGCCCCAAACTCACGAAATTGGTTGAATCAAAGTTGCTGTATTAGTCAAGCAAGGGACTGCATTATATGAAGAAATGCATACAATACACATAATTAGTGTTTAACTTCCAGCCAAAATATAAACAAATATTGTGAAATATTTACTGTCACCGTCCCACAGGTGGGACGTTTGCCATTATATTTAAAAAAAAATAATATCTTAGTAAAAACCTTAATTGACAAACTATATATCATTTGAAAGCTTACAATCTCTAGTTTCCATATTTGGTGACCGTAGTTTATCAATTTGCAACAAGAATATTTTCATACTTCTAAGGCGTTCAGACCTTTATTTTGAAAAATCATGAAAAAAAATGTAGAAACCTCAGTTTGTTTTCATGCCAAGAGTTCAAAAGATAGCATCCATTCAATTATTTGAGAAAAAAAGGTCTGAAAATGTTTTAAATATAAAGAAAAAAATAATAAATTCACCATTTGTGATGTGGCAGCGAGCTATAACGCACATGCATGTTCTTTGTATGTGTTTCTTCGAGGTTGAATTCATATCAAAATCTGCCAAACTTCCCAAACTACTTCTGAAGTTTTGGTACTGCGCCCAAACAAAATCTTACTGAAAGCTCATTTTTTTGAGATATCAATCTAAAATTTTAAACACAACTTGTTCAGATTTTTGGCTTTGGTTTATCTGAAGTTTTTGAGTAGCCCATGTTTTGAAAATATATATTTTATATAAAATATGAATAATTATTTTTTTTACATTGTACATTTCCATAAACTCAAACTTCTATAAAAAAAATTCTGTTTCACTTTCTTAATATTTTTCACTTCTGCAAAAATCTGCCAAATGTCTTCTTTAAAACAAGACCAATCTTACATCTATATTCCAAAGCATTCTTGAAATACAACCATTTAAGTTTGAAATGTGCATTTTCATGTCTATTCAAAAAAGGGGGGTGACACTTAACAGGTGATAGTATAATTTTACATACAAATATGATATAAGATTCTGATTTAGAGGACAGTCCCAGGTCACCATCCACTTTCATTGTATGAAAAAGAGCAGCATGAACATGCTAAACATCTCCCTTTTTGTTCCACTGAAGAAAATCATGTAGGTTTTGAATGACATGAGCATGAATAGATGATGACAGAATTTTCATTGCAGCTCATTTATTTTTTTAATAATTAAAATGTGCTTTCGTTTGATAAGCAGCAGCAGCAGCAGCAGCGCTGTATAGTGCATTATAAACTAAACCATACCAGAAGTTAAAACCCATATCCCATAAACCCAAGTTTTATAGCACTGCATGCTTGACAAAATGCTTCCATTCAGTAGTTTATTGGAGTGACTCCTTTAGTAGAAAGGATGCTGTGTGTGTGTCTGTGTTTGTGTGTGTGTGTGTGTGCGTGCGTGCGTGCGTGTGTGTGTGTGTGTGTGTGTGTGTGTGTGTGTGTGTGTGTGTGTGTGTGATAAACTCCTGTGGGAGTTGTACTCTTTCGTATATTTAGTAATGTAGGCTTGCGTCAGGCCTGTCTAAAGTTCATTGCACTTGGCTGCTCCACATCAGACTGTGTGCAGTGAGCTCTCTCAAAGACAATTCTCTGTCTTTCTCTCCCTCCTACTAACAAGTAAAAGCAGGAGGAACAGAACTCCAATTTCAGCCTAGATCAGTCATAATGCTGAGGGGGAAAATCCCACGTTTACAGAAAGGAAGACGTCCTGTCAGTGGCAATTATGTCAGCTTGTATTTCCCTCTTTTAATAAAGGTGTAACAGTTCAAATCTATCTATCTATTCTAATCTTATCTATCTATCTGTTCTAATCTTATCTATCTATCTATTCTAATCTTATCTATCTATCTATCCATCTATCCATCTATCTATTCTAATCCTATCTATCTATCTATCTATCTATCTATCTATCTATCTATCTATCTATCTATCTATCTATCTATCTATCTATCTATCTATCTATCTATCTATCTATCTATCTATCTATCTATCTATCTATTCTAATCTTATCTATCTATCTATCTATCTATCTATCTATCTATCTATCTATCTATCTATCTATCTATCTATCTATCTATCTATCTATCTATCTATCTATCTATCTATCTATCTATCTATTCTAATCTTATCTATCTATCTATCTATCTATCTATCTATCTATCTATCTATCTATCTATCTATCTATCTATCTATCTATCTATCTATCTATCTATCTATCTATCTATCTATCTATCTATCTATCTATCTATCTATCTTTCTTTCTTCAGACTGATTTAGTTATAATTTGTCAACAATTCCAGAATAGAACCAATCTCATACCAACTTTTAATTTAAATAAATTTACAGCAATCAACACATGCAGTAAATCCATGATAATAAATGACACATTTAGTCTTTATTTAGTGTGAAATAATGCTATTATGTCTGTTTGCATGAGAACTGTGTAGTCTCGTTTGATGTTCTTAGAAGCTAATTTGTTAACACATTACTTAAAGCCTTTGTATGTAATGCATTATTTAAGTATTTTAATGCATCAATTATGCATTTGTAATGCACCTTATAATGCACATGGCCTCATGAATAATTGTAACTATTAATTGAACACACCTTTAGATGCATTTAGAGACACACAAACAATTTCCAATGAAATCTGCAAATATTACAATGCATTCTAACTTTAATTTTAATTATTTATGAAAATATATAATGCATTATAACTTACATTATGAATTATAATAATTATAATGAATTATATAAAGTCTTTAAGTGTTACAGCTAATTGTATGTATTGATTTCCAAGCTAAATAAGTTAAAAAAATTAGCATGGATATTATTATGTAAGGACTGACCCAACAGATTTTTATGTGCAACATAACAAAATACATCCATTTTATATGATCCTTTATTTAAAAAATGTATGGTTTTCACCCCAAAACATTCCAATGTACAGTATATGTGGCTATAATTGACTCTTAAAATTACATGTAAAACAAATTATTTTAACATTGAAAAACCGATCAAATCAAAAGAGGTTCTTAGCTTGTTAAAACTCCAAGTGTCTCTGACTATGAGACGCACTAGTATTCAGATCACACGTATGATGTCTTTGACAGCGTAATTCCACTGATGATGAAATAGCAGTAGCGAGAGGGATGAAATGAAGAGAGCTGCACTACCTCGCTTTGAAGTGAACGTTGACAATAATAATGTAAGGCCACCATCTCTGATGTAGTGCATGCTCTCTTACAGTGCATTTCCGTCCTAATACCAGCGAGATAAAACGCTGTCCACCTCTTGATAATTGTTTAAAAGCCAGCACTGTTATCTTTATGAGAGCAGAGACAAAAGAAAGTGGAGATAATGAAAAAAAGCGCTCGTTTGTCACGAGGAGGATCAGATGGCTCTCTTTAAATTCCTCATTAATTAAAAGAGGAATATGAAGTGTAATGTCACCCAGGGGACGGGGATTAGAGCGGCTCTGGGCCATGATGACTCCACCACAGTGACCTCAACAGGACAGAGCTGGAGACTAAACAGCCTCTGCAGAGAAACAATAATGTTATGAGTTTAATCGTGGAGGTATCTTGGTAAACTCCGTCTTGCGTAGCCAGACCTTCAGCCTGACACCAGAAGGTCTGGACTCCATTGAAGCTTTCAGTGGCTAAGGACCACCCAAGAGACCGTCTGATGTAAAGCAACCAATCACAGTTTGTTTAGTTCAGTGTCATTTTTAGGGGTGTGAAAATGTAAAGTCGATGTCTCTAACAGAACGGCATGCAAAAGAAATGTCTTTTAAAGAGTCTATGAAGTGAACTTTATGTACTTCACATCCAGCATTTAGTTGATCATGATAAGCGCACGTTGTCACAGCTGTAAACATGACGGCTTTGTTTTTTCCATGAGGGGGTTTGGCATCACGACGGTTTTGTTTCCAGGCGGGTTAAAGAATGCGACACACGTCTCCCGAAAATACTTCTAATTACCCAATAAACAAGATAAGGGCTTCTTTTAATTATTATAAAAGTCAAATGCCAGAGCTTGACAAGGGACTTCACTAAGATTGATTTGTGCCTGCTAATTTGCATAAGAAGTCTGCTTTAAGGCGAGACACGGCAGGCAAAAACATCGATTTTTTATGCAGTGATCAGTTTTGAGATTTTGGGCTAGTTTACTCCTTCAATATGTGTTCTTTCAAGCTGCTATAAAGAAAACGTTGAAAATATACATTAATATGTTTATTTTATTACATTTTGTTTACTTGCGGCAGTAAATTTCTCCCGAATTTACCAAGAAGTTCCAACACGTCATGCCGCGTTCCGTCTGTTTACTGAAGTCAGTCATGACCGGTATCATTGTAAAGCTCTTAATCTCCTGCACAACGCTATGTAACCCAAATATGGACATTTCCTTTCTATCAGTAACCAATCGTGAATGTCCAAAGGGTGATTTAAAGCTAATGACGAAATCTCATTGGCTACTGCTGGTTTCTGCTAACGTGATTCGCTCAGACGTATCACGTGGTGTACTCTGCCAATTCATTGAGTTACTGCAGTTGTAGGCCTTATGTAATTAAATAATCAGTTTTCATGAGCTTGAAATATTATATATTATTATTACTAAGGGCCTGAGCATTTATTCTGTTTTTGAGCATTTTTTTCTAATAGAAATGTATTAAATTACTTGAATCTTTAAATGCCTTTTTCTCAAAATGAGTTTTTTGTCATTCTCCAGGACAAATATCTCAGCCTATGTAGCACCTATGTACACCAAACGTTCCAGTTATACACTTAGCAGTATTCTGAAGATTTTTTCAGAGGGATTTGTTAATAAATCATTCCTGGCCTGATTTATGTGACATTTTAATAAAAAAAAATATGGCGAAAATTGATTTTTTTAAGGCTATAGACAGTATATTTTGATTTCCTAGGTAATGAAAGCATATATCCTGAAATTCCTCTGAACTTTTTTTTTTTTCATCTTGTGTGTAAACAAAATAAAAAAAGAATTTTGCACCTGGCTTTATCATTATGTTCAGATCTATCTACCGAAAATATATGCAAAATTGCGCATATTATAAGATAATGCCTAATTTGCATAATTAAACATACAAATTTCAAAAACTTATAATAATTTTTTTTATATACTTGTGCAAGTAATCAACTGAGGAAGTTTCATAGTGATATCTATTATTTAAATTTTTTACCCTATTCACCTGTAGTGTCTCGCTTTAAAATGAAAACAAGCTAAAAATGTACAAATTTTCAAATTGACCATCATATTTACAACTGCTTATTTAATTCAAGTTTTAAAATGCAGATGAATGTAACAATAAAAAATGTATATAAATAAATAAATTGATCAATAACTTTTTAATGCGATTTGTGATAAAGATACCTGAACCAGCATGAAATGCAAGTAGCGACAGATCTTTTCTTCCATATTGAGACCTACATTAGAATGTGACGGATTATTGAAAAAGAAAAAAAAAGTAGGGAGGAGACTTGGTACTATGCATTGATTGTTGATTGGATGTTGAGATGTGGGCGTGGCACTCAAAAGTGGAGGCAGAGCTTTAAGCGGATTAAATGATTGGAGAAGTCCTGCATACGTCACTAGAGAGAAGTCAGAAGATAGTGATAACATTTTAATTAAACATTATGACGTCAAGACATTTTTTAACAAACATATGCACAAATTAATTGTTTAAAATAAGATAAAAATAGAACATTTTCATTTCATGGCAACTTTAAAATGCCAAAAAGTGTACTTGAATACTGTGTGCCTGTATATATGCCCAGTTATAACTCTTCTCCATTACTGAGAAAAACAGCTTTTCTAAATACAATTTGTTTACCGCCTGCTTTCTGGTAATCTAAGATTATTTGTGCCAAGAAATTAACTATCCAACTGGTGCAACTTCGCCCTTCTTCTATGCCTTCTACATCTTCCTAATCTCAGCTTCCGATGTCGTTCAGTAATGACTAATCCTGATCTACTGTTCTACATTTTCCGAGAAGCTTTTGTGTGAGGTCTGTAGGAGGAGAAGAAATCGAAAGTCGAGGGAGGATGGTAAGAAAAGTAATTGCAATGGTATGTGTGTCATATAATCTTAAATGGGCAGCACTATCTCGTTTTGCCAAAGAAATTATCCATACGGGAAGTCATGAGTGGAAAGAAGTAACTAGAAACAAGCAGTGGCTTATTTGTGTTCAAATAACTGCTAGTGTGAAGCTCTTCGAAAAGAATAAGTTATCTCTAAATAGAAAAAAAAAAGCTGAAACTGATTCCTGACTGCAGGAATACGGTTACATCAAGAGCTGAAACTGCCAGAAGGGAATTATTACTGTTCGTTCTTAATTCAGGATGCAGAGCCAGGAAGAGATGTTCTATTGTTCACAAACAGCAAGAGTAGAGAATTATGAGATGTGTTTAAATATTTGTTTAACTTGACCAGTGATTCTCAACTAGTTTTGCACCAAGACTCTGTACATTGGACTTTCGGTTGTACAAAAATATACTAAATTAAATTAAATAAAAACACAATTGGAATTAAATTATGAAATGCATTAATATTACTATGTACTGCATTCACTACCGCCAGAGCGATTTTAATGTTTAATGTTTTCCAAAGATGCTTAGGCTCACAAAGGCTGCATTTATTTGATCAAATAAACAGTAAAACGGTAATATTGTGACATGTTGCTTCAATTTTAAAGAACACTTTTCTATTTTAATTTTAAAATGTTACGTGATGTCAAAGCTTATTTTTCAGCATGATTACTCCAGTCTTCAGTCACATGATCCCCAGAAATCATTCTAATATGCTGATTTGCTGCTCAAGAAAAAAATCGTATTATTATGAATGTTGCATAGGTGTGCTGCTTAATATTTTTTTTTTTTTTGTGGAAACCGTGGTACTTTTTTTCAGAAATATTTGAAAAAAAGAAAGTTCAAAAGAACAGCATATATTTGAAATAACATTTTTTTTTTAACATTATGAATGTCTTTCCTATCACTTTTTTATCATTTATTGCATCCTTGCTGAATAAACGTATACTTTCTTAAAAACAAAATCATACTTTTGAACTACAGTGTAGGTCAAACAATGTGAATGATTCATATAAGCTGAATAGGAAAACATTTTTCTTTACATAAATAACAGCAGATGTGTGATTAACCATCTTAACATATGCAACAAACACTGGGCTAAATATAAAGCTTTTACCTGGTGGGAGATACATTTGAGTGCAGGAGAGTATTACACCCAGCTTTTGATGTCAGCAACAAAAGACAAGGTTTTCTCCTCACTTTGAAAATGTATAAAAGCCTTTTCATTATGATATCCTAACTATGTATGAGTTACATTTGATATTGTTGCATTTGGAGTTGTTTTTGTCCTGCTGTGCACGTCCCACCAGTTGAGAACCAGTGGTCTAGAAAGCTGTTGTTTCGGTTGGACAGTTAAATGACTCTCCAAGAACTGGCATCCCAAAGAGCTCAAGCAAGTCAACTAGAGTCCAAAAAAATAATCCATATACTGTAAAAACACAAGCCAAACAACAACCACTTCCTGTCTGCTCAATATTTGTCTTTGTGTCCATTCGACCGGTGTGTGGAGATCCCCCGCCGAAACTCCCGTGACTGCAGACGAGTTCGGTAGCTTGATGATGGGAACCCGCTGATAGTCAATCAGGAACAGACGACTCGAGCCCTGATTATAATCACAGGCTACATGTTCGCTTAATATAGCGCTTCACACCTCTCCAGCCCATTAACATTTACGTCAGTGATATTCGAGAGGATTCTGGAATGAGCGCAGACGAGAGAATTGATGCTTTAATTGGACGCGTTCTGAGCCCTGTGTGGTCGCTTATAATTAATAATGCTGGATTACAGGCACTGAGCCGCAGTTCCCAGATTAGCAAGAAGAGACAAGTTCAGTTGGGAGGTGTCATACAGTACATGTGAACTTGTGAACGTAAAACACTGGCATAATTATCTTTACATTATATATTTTTTTTTTTATAGCATCTTCATGAATACACAACCTGAACATAAACATTGTGTCTAAGCATAATTTTATCTGTTTTGATTTTATAATTATTACACTGAACAAAATTATAAACGCAACACTTTTGTTTTTGCCCCCATTTTTCATGAGGTGAACTCAAAGATCTAATATTTTTTCTATGTACACAAAAGGCCTATTTCTCTCAAATATTGTTCACAAATCTGTCTAAATCAGTGTTAGTGAGCACTTCTCCTTTGCCGAGATAACCCATCCACCTCACAGGTGTGGCATATCAAGATGCTGATTAGACAGTATGATTATTGCACAGGTGTCCCTTAGGCTGGCCACAACAAAAGGCCAGTCTAAAATTTTACTGTATTGGGGGACCTGGAACACGCTGTCGTATACGCCGATCCAGACAACACATTCTCATCCCAAGGCGTCATCTAACTGACACTTTAGACCATGCGTCAACATGCCGACGCACATGGTACCCTTTAAGCGTCAATATGAGACGCTCATCCTCGGGCGTCATCTAACTGACGCTTTTGACCATGCGTCTAAATCCGACGCACATGGCACCCTTTAGCGTCAGTTAGATGACGCTTCCGTTATGGGTAGGTTTAGGTCTGGGGTAGGGTTAGGGTTAGACCACTAGGAGGCGCGTCTCATATTGACGCTTAAGGGGTACCATGTGCGTCGGCATGTTGACGCATGGTCAAAAGCGTCAGTTAGATGACGCCTTGGGATGAGAAAGGGCTGATCCAGAGCATCCCAAACATTCTCAATGGGTGACATGTCCGTTTGAGTATGCTGGCCATGCAAGAACTGGGATGTTTTCAGCTTCCAGGAACTGTGTACAGATCATTGCAACACGGGGCCGTGCATTATAATGCTGCAACATGAGGTGATGGTCGTGTATGAATGGCACAACAATGAGCCTCAGGATCTTGTCATGGTATCTCTATGCATTCAAAATGCCATCAATAAAATGCACCTGTGTTCGCTGTCCATAACATACGCCTGCCCATACCATAACCCCACCGCCACCATGGGCCACTCGATCCACAACGTTGACATCAGAAAACCGCTCACCCATACGACGCCATACGTGGTGCACATTTTAGAGTGGCCTTTTATTGTGGCTAGCCTAAGGCACACCTGTGCAATAATCATGCTGTCTAATCAGCATCATGATATGCCACACCTGTGAGGTGGATGGATTATCTCGGCAAAGGAGAAGTGCTCACTAACACTGATTTAGACAGATTTGTGAACAAAGAGAAATAGGCCTTTTGTGTACATAGAAAAAGTCTTAGATCTTTGAGTTCAGCTCTTGAAAAATGGGGGCAAAAACAAAAGTGTTTTGCTCTTTCAAATTTTATTTTATTTTATTTTTTAGCAGCAATATGAGATGTTAATAATAACACTACATTACTACTACTATTAATAATAATAGTACTCACAGTTCAAATCACAATATTGGTATATTTTTTGGCCAAATCATCCAGCCTTATTGGGTACTGCAAGACAGTTGTCTTTTTTTCTGAACATTACAAATTAAGAAAAAAAAATTGATGACATTTCCATAAAAACACAAGTAAAAAATACAATAAGAACATTTTCTGAGAATAATTGTTTCCAAACAAAATGTGCGCGTGTTACTTTCACTTTTGTGGAACCTTTACAATAAAGGTTCAACCAGAGGTTCAGCATTGGTAACGTTGTTCCAGACCATTTGGTGACGGTGGTCCATTTATTAATATTTGATATCTTGGGAGTGAGAAGACATGGCCTGTATAAAAAAGAGCTATTGAATCAGTATGAGAAAAGACCAGAACTTATATCACTGACACGACTGATATTCCACTTATTTACTCTTTAGCATAGAATCCACTGTAGTACCTCACACCACAAAAACCTTACACATACCAAACCATTGTCAATAACCAATTGCCAATTCAGCATGGTATTAAGAATGAACATATTAGGCCACATTCATTGATTTCATTTGAGTCAGTCTGCAGTATTCACGGCGGAAGGGCTTTTACTGTGTTTGTAAAGGCTCTTGAGTACAGTACCAGCAAATCTTCGATCTCCTCCCTGGTTAAAGCCCCCTCCAGCGAGCACAGCCCACTCTGTGTTATCTGAGCTGCCAATATTGATATTTTTCTAATAGTTAAGGTAAGCTCTCCACTCAGGACTGAATGGGGATTTGAATGACCTGTATTGATGCTTGCTAATGGAAGGGCCTATACAGCCTGCCACCTTAATTTGGGAGATACAGGATGATGTTATGTTATCAAACAATATAGAGCGAATTCAATGAGAACCTGTTCATTACAGGAATGAAGGGAAGTGCACAGTGATTAGAAAACAACAGAACATACAATTCCCTTTGATTGTGGAAGGGAAGACTGATGTACAGCTTCTAAAAGGTTGTTAGGTGGAAACTCGGGAAACAGGATTAGACCAATTTAGATCGTATCTTAATTAAAACGTTAAACCAAATTAATTCCCTGCTGTTGCTTTTAAACAGTTTTCGACTATTTCGAACTGCTCGTTTTTCTTTTGCGAAATGGGCGCTTTCAGTGCCTTATTTGATTATAATTGAAAGTATTCTGTTTTTTCACATGGCAACACACCAATCATATTTTGGCGGGAACATGATTTTAGCTACATCAATCAGTCATGGAATTCAACTGTGGTCACATTTACGTATATTGGCTGCATTATGGAAACATCCAGACTTTAGTTTTTGCATTAAGTGTTTCATAATGTGATGCTGTTTTAGCATTGATGTCTATGGAAGCTTGTTTCTGCCAACACACAAAAAAAAAAAAAGTGAAAAAAATCTCACAATTTTATTTCTTGCAACTGCTACCTTATTTCTCAAAATTACGATTTGATATCTCACAATTGCAACTTTGTTTCACGTCATTGCAACTTCATAGCTCAAAATATGACTTTAAATCTTGCAATGTGCCCTTATTTTCTCTTAATTGTGACCATTTCTTGTAAAATGCCTTTATTTTTCATTTTAAACTTTATTTCACAATGACTTATTTTTATATTTTACTCTGGTAAATGCATAAACAGGCTTCCATAAATAGCAGATTTATTATTAATAAATAATTTAACATTTTTCTTTGGCTCGATCAGTGTTATTTTTCTATAATTTGATAGTATTATAGTGATTGATATGAATTAGTTTTTGTTAAGTTTTCATTTTAATTCGAAAGTTTTAGTAATTTTGTTGTGTGTTTGTCAATTTTAGGACATTTTTCTCATGTTTAATGTATACATTTCTTTGGTTAACTATAATAACCCTTACGTCCATCAAGTTCCAAATAAAAATCAGAAAATAACCAAACAAGTCATTTAAAATATATATGTATTTATTTTAAATACCGTTTAAAACCTTTTTGCGTTGAATTTCCAGTCCCAAATAATTGGGATATATACAGTACAAGTAACTAAAATTAAATTACTCAAAATTACCCACCCATAATGACAACACCACATTGACAGGTGACACACAAATCAGTGTGAAAAGAGACTCAAACCAAAATTAAGAACATAAGTCCAGGACACAATCATATGTTGTTGTTGTTGTTGTTTTTTCACACTGTTTATGACCCTGCTCCACACTGTCAGCTGCTCAAAGAGACATTGCGCATTAACAGGAGCTGGTACCACATGGAACGTGTCCTGTGCCACTGGAACGTGGTGGTCGTGTAACTTATCATCTTGACTTATGTGGAGCACGGGTGTGGCTGCCCAGTCCCTGCTCATTATCACCATTAACAACAAGCTGTCATCCCACGTCCTGGGAGGCTGCTGACACAGTTTGTGTTTAGGAACTCTCTGTCGGATGCATTATGCATTTGCTCCCGAGCCCCAAGGTGTGTGGCATATCACACTGTCTCTTGATTAAGGACACTGGCTGCCATTTGTCATCTTCTTGCAACAGCTTTATAATATAGAAGTTGCTTAAATGTACATATAACTAGTCCAAATAGGGTAAAGATTTTGGAGCAGACCTCCATTTTCGAATCACAGATTCGCTTTAAGATTCATCATTGCCAAATATTGACTAGGCCTCGTTTACACTGCAGGTCTTGATGCCCAATTCTGATTTGTTGCCTATATCCGATTTTTTTTACCGTCCGTTTACACGTTCTTTAAATTGTGACCCATATCCGAGTCATGTGTTTACACTTGAGTGAAACATCGCGCATGTTTAAAGGGGTCTTCTTGCTCAGATGGACGAACACGCAGCGAGATCTCAGGACTGGTGGGAACATACAACACGATCTCATAAAAGTGAGTATCTATAGCACACATTTTATTTCTCATGCCATTTATACGCCAAAAATAGTTTTTGCTTGCATATGATACGCACTGTAAACATGCGTATTAAACGCCATAAAGTGCGTATCATGCACGCAAAAACTACTTTTTGCATAAATGCCACATGAAAAAAAAATCGTGCAATAAACGCACTTTCGTGAGATCGTGCCGGGCTTTAACGAGGAGCAGTGGGTCCGAAATTTTAGGATGAGCAAGCCAACCTTTGATATGTTGTGTCAACGTGTGTCCACATTCCTCTCCTACGACGACACAATGTTTCGTCGGGCCATCCGTCCATCCGCAGATGCGCGTCTGGGTTTCTCTCGTCATTACACCACGGAGACGCAGCCTAATGCCTCGGAAAATCCGATCTGCCTGTTTAACATGACAGTCGCATTGGAACGTATCCGATTTACATCTGATTTATTTCCACATATGAACGAGGCCTGAAACCGATCTCGAAATATCCGAATGCATGCGTTTTTTTCCTGTTTACACTGTCATAGAACACATCCGATCTGTGTCGTATACGAGTAAAAAATCGGAATTGGGTCACATTTCACTGACAGTGTAAACGAGGCCTAATTGATTGAAGCTTTAAATGTCCAGCACTAACCTGAAAATGACTCGCCGTAGACCACCAGATTTACACTTTCTAGTGGTGCATTCATGTTGGAAAGATCATATTTACGAGTTGAACGCACAGGGCCGTCGCTAGCTGGGCAAAATAGCGGGTCGATTTAATTATTTATATCATAATGCTGCCATTCATGTGCTATCAGACATTTCTTACTTCCCACTCCTGAAGTCGTAATTACGAGTTGTTTTTGGAAAGAATAGGAAAGACCAGGTTCACACTTGCCTATTTCTTGAAGAAATCTTATGGTCGCACTTTATTTAACAGTCACTTTCCACATGTACATACTATGTACTTATTATAGTGATTATAATAATACTAATAACTAGGCACTAACCCTGAACCAACCCTTTAACTTAACCTTAACCTGCAGTCAACTTATATTACTCAGTACTGTCTTAGGTAAGAACAGTATAAGTACACGCAAGAGCACATCATGTAAAATAAAGTGTAACCATTTATATTAAAGTCAAAATGTTTATTTAGTCAATATCCAATGAATTTTTAAATAGAATGTAGCACCCTATTTAAACTTTGCCTGCACTATTGTATACATTCACTGCATCTAGATCAAATGGGGCGTCCCCATTGTGTCAGCATCTGACACACCGTCAAGTTCCATTGAAAGCAATCAATTATTTTAGTAGTCACATTGTACCTGGACTTGCAAGTGGAATTATATCTCTTTAAATTACTACTTTTTTTTGTGTCCTTACACTTGTGTACTTTTTACAGCATTTTAATAATTGAATCAGACTCAAAGATTAGAAACTTTAGGACTTTAAGAACATACACAACATTACACTGTGCATTGTCTGACTGCCTGCACACTGCTGATTCTGACTAAAGCTTGAAAATAGTGATCTGAATTTATCGTGGTTTCACTAATTAAACATAACAGACATGGTTTATTTTGCACAATAATTCATATTTTGAACAAAAAACTTGATCAAACCGCCTAGTTACTTCTTGGCTTACATTTACGTATATATATATATATCTCAAGGATATTTTCACCATGTTACATCAGAGTGTAAAGTAAAAACAATGATTCTTGTTTTTATGCTGTTTATTTGACTTACATTATTTATTTCCATGAATCATAATAAGCTTTCCATTAGAGTAATCTTGGAAAGTATGCATATAAAAGAGAATTGTTTATAACTTTTTTTTTCTTCTTTTTTTTCAGAAAGAACATCATGGAAGATATTACTAACAGTGCAGGTAATGATTACATGTGGATGCCTTTTTTTTTTTTTTTTTTTTTTTTGGCCTGTCTTTGTCTGTCAAATGCTGTAAATACACCACTGAATAGTTGTTTTCTCATTCTATCCAGCATTTAATTGGACAAAACTGTGGGCCTTGCATGGAAGATAAGTGGACGATATTTGGTCCATTATCGCAGCAGAAAATTACTGTTCAATTTAAATGCATATGTCTGCCAAAAGTAGTTATTTACAGTAGTTATGGTCTAAAAGCCCACTTTTAATTTAATGTTTCACGTAAACATTTAACAGAAGCCTCAGTCAAGGCTTTCAAACTCATATGGAAAGCACTCATGCTGTGTGAGAATACATGTATGGTCTCCAACATTTAATCGTTCAGACACAAGCAATGCAGATGCCAGCCTGTCTCATTGCTATTTTATGTGTCCAAAATTACAAAGCTTCTGGAACAAAATTGTCCAGTTTTTTTTTTCAGATATATTGGACATACATTTTGAACCAGATCCTATATTAGTTATATTTGGAGTTTCTGAAGAATTTTGGAGACTTACACTGGTACAACAGCAGTTTGTTTCATATGGGTTAAATATTATTTTGTTTTGGAAGAAAAAGGAAGTTCCAACTCTTAAAATATGGCTGACAGAGTTGACTAGTACACTACATTTAGAAAGAATTAGGTATACCTTAAAAGACAAGTTCCCTTTCGAGGGAACTTGTGCTGCGTTGAAGATGACACTTTGGGGAACGCCTCCAGCGTGATAGCGTCTGAAGCACGTGTGGAACTAGTCCAATCTCGACTGGTGTTGCATCATGACTTCACATGTGACTGTGTACACGGAAGCTACAAAGGGACGCCGGCACACAACAGTGTTAGCTTCTGGTCTTCAGCAAGCATTCTGTGTGACTTGTCAGTCTTATTTGGTGTTGTTTGTCTTACTGTGAAAAAGCATTTCTTATCAAAAGACTGAAAGTATGGCGAGTGAGAGGCAATATAGGCAGCGTGCGTCTCCCTGTTCCAGATACATCACGGAGGGAGGGAGACACACACACACACTCATGTTGTGTTATGTACCTCGGAGCGGAGCATGCACGGACAATGCTTGAGGGTGCTGTCTGTGCAACCTGTGAGCTGCTGCTGCTCAGAATGCTCCGCTCCCGCCTTGCCTTGTTCGATGAGACAGGCCAGGCTCGCACTCCTCGTGGTTCGGGGCATTTACAATCATGGGGATCGCAAATGGAGCTGGTGGACGAGTTTGAGATGGTCTCGGCCCTTTCTCAGCTCTCAGCAGCCAGCTCCGTTGTTTCCATTCAGGGATCGGAAGCCCGCTCTGCGGATTCTTCCGCCCAAGCTGAGAACCCGATGCTAGAATTATCTGGCTCTGAGGAGGTAGATGTTCTAAGCATCGAGGCAGGAGAATTAGAGGACTTGCCACCTCATTCCCCTGCTTTTGAGGAGCTGCTGGAGGTTGTGACTAGAGCAGTGGCCAAATTAATTATAGATTGGCCAACAGAAAAGCAGGAAGCGAAAAAGAAATGTAAACTTGATGAGCGCTTCCTACAGGCTTGGACACAGCCTTCACTTCAGAGTCTGCCTTTCTGTCCCGATCTAACCACAGAGGTTTCGCAATTGCAGACATCCCAAGTCTCCCGGAAGTTCCCGGAAGGTATTCCGAACTCCTGGAAGTTCGGAATACCTCCCTGAAATTACTTTTTGGTGGTATTCGGAATACCTCCCTGAAATTACTTTTTGCAGGTTGGGATGTCTGCAATTGTGGAAAAGGCCGTTCTCATCGAGATTATCAAGCTCAACTGCTCATAATTATTCCTCCAACTTGGGCTCAAAAGAGAATGGCTATGGGGTTATGCAGAAGGTTGAAGAGACTCTAGCATCATATCTCTCACCCGACGCTGTGTCATCCCTTAAGACTCCGACGCTGCCCACCAAACCCTGTCACACAACATCTGCGTTGGTGGGCAAGGCATATGTGGCAGTGGGTCGACCTATTAATGGACGATAGCAGGAAGGTTGCGCTCAACGATATTAAAGAGCTTCCTCCTTCATGCCCCGCTTTTGCCTTCTGGCGATGCCGTAAATACAGTTGTCGAGAGGTTTCAGGAGGCGAAGCGACAGTCAGACACATTTAAACAGTTTATCCCCAGCCGTCGTTCTAGATCTCGTGGGGCTGCTGCCAGGGAGCAATCCCACCCATCAGCCGCCAGCTCCTCACACCTGCAGCAACAGAAGGAGAGTGTTGTCTTCCTGAGTGTGGCACAGTGGGTATTTCGTTCCCAAAAGTGTCGTCCAAACTGGACTAGTTCCACACGTGCTTCAGACGCTATCACGCGTTCCCCAAAGTGTTGTCTTCGACGCTGAGTCTTGTTCCCTTCTCAGGCAACAAGGGTTACAGTCGACGAATTTTTTATTTGAAAAAGTTTGGTCCCCTTTTAGTTATTTTCTGCAAGCTTGTGATTAATATGTTTATCATGCCATTATTACCTGCTTTTACCACTGGATATAACTTTTGGGTTGAATTTTGGGTGGGGGTTGGATGTTTTTAGTTTGGTAAGTTGTTTTTTTCCGAATTCATTTATTACAATTTTCAGTTCAATTATTACCACCTTTGTCAAAAATTGTTTTCATGCATATTTGTTAGGATGTAAGTTTTATTTGTTTGCATTTAAAAAAAAATAGTTACAAATGATCTTCTATTGAAATTCCAAATAAAAAAAATGATCTTCTTATGAAATTCCAAATAAAAACATTTAAACAGACACAAGCAATGTTTTGTTAAAAATGGAAAATCAGACCTCATTAAACACTCATCCACAGGTCTCATAAATTAGAGCATCAACCTGTTATTTTAACAGCAATCCTATAGTCATCACCAACGTCATAGTTCATTAAACAAAGCCAGCAATTAAGAGCAGTGTGATTTTTACCAAAAAGCTTTGAAACAATGCCAAATCACCTGTAAAGTGCCACCTCTGCAGCTGTGGGCAATAACAAAGCTAATTATTAGGAAAAACACAGTAGTTGAGATGGCAGATTATTGCATTTATGTTTATTGTTAGTGCTACAGGAACCCTATACTTCACAATCAACTGCATTTGAATTTCACAAACAAAGATTTTAAACAAAATGTATAAACTCATATTACTTTGTGTGACTTACTAATAAATAAAATAATACAAAACATGTTCATATTTTTCATAAAATGTATCATTCACTTAATTTTCAGCCCTTTCCCCCATCCACCTGCTCCATTATAATATGTAACACCCATTTGTCATAATCCAATCAATTCCCAATGGATTAAATCAGGTCTTGTCCTACATTTTTTCTTCACTGAATATAAAAATATTCACTCAAAAATATGTCAGATTACAGAAGTAAAATGGGTTGTGAACTATATTCAAAGTTGATTTTATTGGTGTTTTACCCCCATAAAAACATGCCCTGCTTTCTTCTTTGAAAAATTCTGTAAATCTTATAGTTGCAATCATTTAGTTGCATTCATTTATTTAGTTTTTTTAAAAATCAAGATAAAATGAAATAAAAAAAGCTTCACTGTTTGTTCAGTTTTTGCATAGTTACTCAGTTCAGCAGTGGGGGGGAATTCGAATAGTTTTTTTTTTCTCCCCCTCCATTTTGAGAAAAGAAATGCGTTCAGATTGGATGTCAGGTTAACTTTCACACAGGCTGATCAAAGAGATTAACGCTCACACGTCTGTCAAAATGAGATTAGATTTCCCTCCGCTCTGTGCAAAATCTGCCAGGAACTGGATAAGGGATGCAATCTTCATAGGTTCATCCACACTGTTTGGCAAGTCTCAATTCCGATATCAGAGATACGGGAGCCGGGAGAGTGATATCACTTGTTAGTCAAGGACAGGCACTTTCCCTTAGGATATTATCTACTGCACACTTCAGATCTGAAGAGCCTGTGACATCTCAAAAAATCAAATGTATGGCACTGACATCACACTAATCAGCTCAGAACATGCTTGTGACTGAATCATACTTTTGGGAATCGTGACTTTGTGTTCATTAAAAATGGATGAGATTAATTATACTGAAACCCACAAATTCCTGGATGTAAACACAGATTTCATTAGACTCTAAACATCAAACAAATCTGTTATGGGTGTAAAAAAAAAATCATCAATGCAGCATCATATAGCTTCTCACACAGTCCTAATTAGTGGTGCTTGCTAACATATAAACATCACTATTATCATTGCTCATTCTTAGGGATTTGAATAAACCCTTAAAGGGATCCTTCAGGATTTAGCATTAAACTTTGTATTAGTAGGAAACCTGTAGTATTTTCAAATTACCGTGCTTTCCACCCGCATATCCCCCTGAGACGAGAGATTTATGTATTTTTGTCTGGAAAAAATCCTCCGATGATATCGTCATTTTGCGTCATCGGAGGATTTTTTGGCCAGAGGCTAAAGACTACAGCGAGTAGTAGTCTTTGAGCTCTTTTTTTTATTGCTGTATTTCACTGGAATTGTACCTGATTGCTTCACATTGTAAGTGCAATTCTGTACCAGGTGAGCTAACAAGCAAGGTTACTATAGCCGCTTTTCCACTGTCGGGCCAAACCATTCTCGCCGCTAAACCATTTTATTCCTTGACGATCCGGCCCAGCCGGTGCGGATAGGGTTTAATTTTCCATTGTATTTTCCACCAACAGACCTCTTTGGAATGTAATATAAATGTGTCAGTCATTGCCTTCGTAATGCAAGAGTTTAGATGGTATGAGATGTAAATAGCGACATGGAGGATGATCAGTTATTTCTTTACTTTTCATTATTATCTTGTGTTTACTCAGCTTAAATTGCACCAATCTTGAGTAGCAACGTCACTGCATGAATTCTACCAGCACGATTCGGCACGTTTAATCAGCCGTGATGAGAATTCTGGGCCGTGAACAGTTTGTAATCGTGCAGTGCTGAACCAAGCTCAAGTGGAAATTTGTTTCTTACCATTCTTAGAAACGTTTGGCCTGAAGGTGGAAAGGTGGTTTATCTCTCAATAGCCATACATATGGAGCTGGTTGTGGGATGAAAATGTCAAAATGTCATTGTTCACAAATCAAATTCTATGGTAAAAGTTTTTTTGAGATAACACAATATTGTGAATGGAACCATGTGATATTCATCAATAATCTGCCATGATAAAAAGGAGTCAAAAAAAAAAAAAATCATTGTTCATTTCACATGTTCATTTCAGCTGAAACCTGCCGTGAATTATATGTATAGGTACATTTTTGGAGTTTTGCAGACAGGGGGTGACAGCAGTACAGACTCAAATCAACATCAAGTAATCCAGCTATTTAAAACCGCGTAACAACACCCTGACAACCACCCACAAAACCATTCATATTTACAATCTAGTCTATCAACAATCTCTTTATCAACTGTAAACCTCAGCTTCTGACAAGGCTTAAACAATCAAATCATATGCATCGGCACTGGTGTAACTGTGTATCAGATGGTGCTATAAGGGTGGTATTTCAGGTGTCAGTGCTGCTTTTGTGTGAATCTTGCATGAATTACCATGTCAAAGGGTAAATCCAGCAGTAACTTGCAGCATGCTTAATCCCGCAAAGCCTTTATGTTTCGCCGCCAGATGTTAGCTGCTTTCAACCGGCTCTTAGTTAAAACCCCCTTCAAACGTCTAGCAGTAGAAACACGGCTTAGAGGAACAACTCTGAATACTTCCAATTATTTCCAGCCACAGCATCAAAGTGTAAAGCAAACACCTGTGTGGAAAGGGTCTGTGGTATTTCCCCTCTAACTGTCAAGTTGCTGTTTGAGAATGCTATAGGCACTGACTGAAGTGCTCAATATTCTATTGGGATCTCTCATTATGAGAACGCACAGGACTAGATGACAATGGGTGGGCTGTATCGAAACGTTTTCAGAGCAATTTTTTGACCATGCATGGCATGTTCAATCACTTCAATACATTTTACCACGCTTATTGGCTCTGAAAACAGAAACCCTGTCTTCACAGGAAGCAGCATGTCTGAATTCAATGATTGTCTGCATCCAAAAATCACTTACGTCCCTACTATAGTAGGTGAAAAACAGTATGTGAAAAGACCAGTATGTTAAAATTCACAGTATTAATAAAACAGTAAGTTAAACGAACCCAGATTACTTACTGCCAACAAGATTTTGAAGTGTGCACCTCATGGACACTTTACTATCCCAGGAGACCATGGGAGAGGATTTGTAAATAGCAGTGAAGCAATGCAACTGATGCTCGTAGGTCACATGACAATGACAACTGGGCCATGCAATATGCCAAAATATCAAACACCTTAACCACACATATGTATATACAAAGCTGGTCCACTAATTTGAATGGATGAGTGACAATCCAAGAGTGGATACAATCCAACAGCACTGGGCCTTTCCTTTATTTGTATCATTCCACTTTTCTATGTTTGTGAAGCTGCCGACCAGTATGTGAGCAGTGCAGAGTGAAAGTTTTCTCTCGCTTCTGGATCATTCGGAGCAGGGTGAAAGCCATGTCACATTGACATTGGGAACGCATTGGAATTTCGAAAGCACAACTCAACCTACCTGTCTGAAAATCTGTCAGAGGTTTTCTTCTAGGATTTTTTTTAATCTTAGGAGGACTAAGAACATGAGCTGATGTGGCTCAGTGGAATACGTCTTGGCTTAAGAGACTAGATAAGAAGTTTAAATATTGCTGAGCATTTTTTTTAACAAATTAGCATCTGTAAAGGTGTCATATTTGGTTGCATTTTATTATGTGATATCAATGGAAGAGAGAGCATTTGGAAAAGAGAAAGAAAAATCTCTTGATTGAATTGAATTGCTGCCCTACTGTATGTCATCTATATGAGTGAACCCTCCACTGCCTAGAGAAACAAAGGTGATATAGTGTATATATATATATATATATATATATATATATATATATAGAGAGAGAGAGAGAGAGAGAGAGAGAGAGAGAGAGAGAGAGAGAAGGTGATATATATATACACTCACCTAAAGGATTATTAGGAACACCTGTTCAATTTCTCATTAATGCAATTATTTAATCAACCAATCATATGGCAGTTGCTTCAATGCATTTAGGGGTGTGGTCCTGGTCAAGACAATCTCCTGAACTCCAAACTGAATGTCAGAATGGGAAAGAAAGGTGATTTAAGCAATTTTGAGTGCGTGGCATGGTTGTTGGTGCCAGACGGGCCGGTCTGAGTATTTCACAATCTGCTCAGTTACTGGGATTTTCACGCACAACCATTTCTAGGGTTTACAAAGAATGGTGTGAAAAGGGAAAAACATCCAGTATGCGGCAGTCCTGTGGGCGAAAATGCCTTGTTGATGCTAGAGGTCAGAGGAGAATGGGCTGACTGATTCAAGCTGATAGAAGAGCAACTTTGACTGAAATAACCACTCGTTACAACCGAGGTATGCAGCAAAGCATTTGTGAAGCCACAACACGCACAACCTTGAGGCGGATGGGCTACAACAGCAGAAGACCCCACCGGGTACCACTCATCTCCACTACAAATAGGAAAAAGAGGCTTCAATTTGCAAGAGCTCACCAAAATTGGACAGTTGAAGACTGGAAAAATGTTGCCTGGTCTGATGAGTCTCGATTTCTGTTGAGACATTCAGATGGTAGAGTCAGAATTTGGCGTAAACAGAATGAGAACATGGATCCATCATGCCTTGTTACCACTGTGCAGGCTGGTGGTGGTGGTGTAATGGTGTGGGGGATGTTTTCTTGGCACACTTTAGGCCCCTTAGTGCCAATTGGGCATCGTTTAAATGCCACGGCCTACCTGAGCATTGTTTCTGACCATGTCCATCCCTCTATGGCCACCATGTACCCATCCTCTGATGGCTACTTCCAGCAGGATAATGCACCATGTCACAAAGCTCAAATCATTTCAAATTGGTTTCTTGAACATGACAATGAGTTCACTGTACTAAAATGGCCCCCACAGTCACCAGATCTCAACCCAATAGAGCATCTTTGGGATGTGGTGGAACGGGAGCTTCGTGCCCTGGATGTGCATCCCACAAATCTCCATCAACTGCAAGATGCTATCCTATCAATATGGGCCAACATTTCTAAAGAATGCTTTCAGCACCTTGTTGAATCAATGCCACGTAGAATTAAGGCAGTTCTGAAGGCGAAAGGGGGTGAAACACAGTATTAGTAAGGAGTTCCTAATAATCCTTTAGGTGAGTGTATATATATATATGTGTGTGTGTGTGTGTGTGTGTGTGTATTTTACATGTATTGTTTGGTAGGGTAAGAATCAGGATAGGTTTATCTTAATTTTTTTAAGCAAATGGGATAGTGCAGGTCCTCAGACATGAGATCTGATATTACCAGACTTTCACACAATGGCATTAAAACCAACATTTTGAATGACCAAGGTCCTGTGACTCGTTGCTTTATTGGCTGGGTTGATGTAAACATTATTGTTAAATAAATCTAATATTTATAGAGTCATCTCCTTTTCTCTAATAAATAGATCTGAACTAAACCAAAACTACGGCCTTGGCTTGGTGACAAACATGCTTTGGTTTGGTTGTATAATCCAGCCAATTTTTATCTGAAACTTAACTGTTGCATAAAAGCCTGATATTTAGTACAACACAACTGCAAATGTGATATTGTTAAAGGGATACTTCAGGATTTAGCATTAAGCTTTGTATTAGTAGAAAACCTGTAGTATTTTCAAATTACCATGCTTTCCACCCTCATATCCCCCTGAGACGAGAGATTTATGTATTTTTTGTCTGGAAAAAATCCTCCGATGACGCAAAAATCGTCATTTTGCGTCATCGGAGGATTTTTTGGCCAGAGGCTAAAGACTACAGTCAGTAGTAGGGGCTGTACCGCATGTTCTCAACCCGCCCATAGAGGGTAGGATCTCACTCACAGAATGTACACATAGTGTCAGCCATCTTTTTTTGGAAGCTAAGCTAGCAGGCTGTTGTTCTGTGGAGAAAGCTGAGTAGTAGGGGGTTACCATCCTCTTTTTCCCGGACATGTCTGCCGGCCGTCGATGTCCGGGATTCAGCTTTTGCTTTCTGCAGTCGCCATTCATTGTTTACATGCACACCTTTTGTTTCAATCTAACTGAATTCAATCCGATTGATGAATCTGAATGTAGTGTTTACATGAACGCTAAACAAGTGATCGGTTGATGTGCGTTTTAACTAGGGCTGTCGCGGTGAAGGAATTTCCCTTGCGGTAATTTTGAGTGGCTCAATAGCGCGATATGCGGTATTACCGCCATTTATTTATTTCTATTTATTTGTTGCTATATAAATACGTGTTATGATGTGGTCAGCATACACAAAAAACAATGTAACCGAAACTAAACGGCAACCTTTTCACGAATATACATGACTTGACTTCAAAGACAGACGCAGGTAATCGCACGCGCTCAGTCGATCACATTCACTGTCTGTTTAGGCAAATCCACGAAGCCTCTGTACAAATCACCATGATAAACAGTCTTGTTATCATTATTAACTTACTTAACATTCAATACACATGGTACAAACTACGTAGGGTGGCCTTATGAAAAAAGAAAACGCGGTTGCTGCAGTTACTTGCATTCCTCTGAGGTTGGCCTGTCAGTAGCGCGGTATTGCAATATTGCGGTTATCGCGACAGCCCTAGTTTTAACATTGCTAAGAAAATTCCCGCTACTCCGTGAGAGATACGAGACCGGTGCGTCTCACAGGTGTTGCTCATCAGTAATCACGCCACCGGCCTCGCGCTATTCTCCCGCGGCCCTAGCCTCGTCCTGCTCGCCACAGTAAACATAATGAATGACGACTGTAGAACGCAAAAGCCGAATCCCGGACATTTTGGGCGATCTCGAAATCCCGGGTAGACTCATCACGGAGACTCACTAGTAGCCAAGACTTGTTGTTTAACTGTGCTCTGTTACCGGTAGGCGTGGCCTCCTAGGGCAGCGATGCAAGTGCATTCTGGGAGTTGTTGTCTTTCATCCACATAAGCCAAAAATAAATTTTCTGGCTTTTCTCAGTCTAGAAAGCTCCAAATTCAAAAATAATTTCACATTTCTTCTACATGACCCATTTTAAATACACATTCATCTTTCCAGAGGTGAAGTATCCCTTTAAACTAGAACCACAATGAATATAAGCAGTGAGTGACAAAAAAAGTCATATAATTAGAACTTGAATGTCTTTGACCAAATTTTGTTGGCTAACATGAATTTATTCTCCAAAGTTTCTGAATCAAATTATAGGCTTTTAAGCTCTCTAAAATGATTTGTGCTAAATAAACAGAGGAAGAAAATACAGGAAGTCATGAAGCTCAGATTACACTCAATACAGCTAATCAATCCCCTGGGTAGGGTTGCACCAGCTGTTCGTAAGTTCGCGCTTAAATTGGAACATAAAGTCTATACTAGAGGATTAGTAAATACTACTGTAGCTGGTTTGTAACTAACTCTCTAATTAGTTTGGTCACACCATTTGTTCTTAAGGCTGAACGTAGTTGTAACCTCTCTGTAAAGGAATTCACAGTTGCATAATATAACGTTTACTGTACTGTCAACTATCAAATAGCAGCCTTCAAAATTACAGACCTCCTCGTCCCTCCAAGAAATATTTACGGGCCGTTGACCACAGTGTGCTAGCAAAGCTATCCAGGCTAAGATTTCCCAAATTGGTCGGCTGTTCTTTGTCACAACTCTGATTGAACTAGTTAAAAAATACACCTAATCCACCATTATGATATTACACCAAGCGTAGTCATTTTGGAGCAGATGTCTCTGAGAACTGATGATGTTATGTCCAGCAATCAATGCAGCGAGTAATTTCTTTTGATCACTTATTCCATTTACAGCTGCTCTCCAGATCCACATAATGGAAACCTTTAAACCTTATCGGGTATCAAATAACACAATCTCAATTCCACAAGCCTGAAATGACACATGCATCACACTGCCACAGCTTACTATACAATTCAGCTCCAACCTGAAAGAGGCAGACTTACTGTAGGTTCTTCACACTAGCCAAGCGAGTGGGTATGTTTATTTCACTGATGCTAAACAACACATTCCTTAATATAATTTCCTCAATATGACTATGAAACAGCCTATTGCATTTTGTTTGAAACAATAGGGCATTGTGTTTGTATGCTATGTGGCCATTTCAAAGAAGCTAATTGGAACAAGGTCGTCCATAACACCTGGAGAAAACTATCCTTTAGCATTCCCATTTGTCTAAATGGCAGTTGCTCAGCTGGTGCAAGACCCCCCATAACTACGCAATCTGGATGCTGCCATGTTTGATTCATGAACACATAACCCAATCAAAAATGGCGTAACATCTCAGATCACTCTGGCTGCATCTGAAATCGCATACTTCCCTTCTAAATAGTAGTTGAAAATCAGTGTGTGGAAAGAGTAGTATGTCAAAATTCACATTATTCATAAAACAGTAGGAAAAAAGGACCATGACTTACAGTATTTCTTCCGGCGGGATTCTGAAGTGTGGATCTGATGTACACTTTATTATCCCATGTGTTAGGTCACATGACAATAAAAACACGATGGATATAGTATGTCCAGATTATATTCATACTTGTACTGTTGCATATCTTTGTGTTTCTTATTCACCTCCCACTGGTCATGTAAGGTGCTGCACTGTTTATGCAGTTCAGTTTACTTTCGGTTTCTTTCAGTGAACGCTGTCAAGATCAATGTGCATGCAGTTGACTTTCGTCTTATAATTTCATTGTTTAAGCCTTGGACATATATGTCCGTAAGTGCTATATATATATATATATATATATATATATATATATATATATATATACACACATAATTGCTTAAATAATGTTGAAAAGGAACTATGTACAAAATCAAATGTTAAACTGGATATCTGTACGTAAATCTGAATATAATATAAAAAAAAAAAAATCTTTTCTTGTTTGTAATTTTACAAAAACTTGAGAAGAGCAATCACCAGAAAAGTCACTAAAGTTATGAAGACTGCTTTCTGGAGTTAATTTCTCAAGTTGTACGCTATCGGTTAAGCCACGCATTCATACTGTATATGCCACTTTTTTTTTTTTTACGACCACAAAGTAATTAATTAGCGATGTCAGACAAAGCCTCTGCATTTGTTTGCTCATCATGCGCAGTTTGACCCTGCTGGTAGATGCCTTAACTACACTATTCACGAGTAAAATACATCTCTCGAAAGTGCTGTACCTCTGTGTATTCTGACAAATATTTTTTCGCTTGCAACATTTATATCACCAGCTAAGCAAATGCTATTGAGATTAATGCGGGAATGCTAACATACAATATAGCTTTATCCATGTATTATATATCTAACTTTGTGCTTTGCTGATGTTTCTTTTTTTATGGTTTTGTCTTTTCAATACATAACCTCTTTGTTGTCACTTAACATTGCTGTATGGCTAGCACTTTGTTTTCTGAAATGCAGTGTTTTCAGAACTGCTTCATTCCTGTTAATGTTGTACTATGGGTTAATGGTGTTGGTTTGTCAGCTTTTGTTTCCTCCGCTAATGCTGTCATGTTTAGCACCCCAGGGCCACCATGATATGCAAATGTGCAATTCATTTGAACATATTTTGCCCAGCCATCAAAGTAAGCCACTAGAACAAGCCTTGCATTTTATTATACTGTACTGTCTGATTGATGATCCTCGATAAAAAGTGAAAAGTTGTCTTCCAGAGACTCTGTGGAGATGTGAGTGGCTTGCACTTGTCTTTAGGGTAATGGGCAATTTCTTTTCTACAGTGCGTTAGCTCCTGCTCCTCTGCAGTCTATTAATCCGTCTGCTGTGAATGCAATAAAAATGGGGTTGTACAATGCAAATAAATCGGGAAGGGAAGCGTCCCACTGCAGTAACCAATGTAAGTAATGAAAGCAGTAGTTCTCATAAAAATGGAAGTTCTGTCAATGTTTTAATGTCGTTATTATTGTAGGCCCTTTTTACATTTCCCAGGTTCTCAAGAGCAGAAGTCATAGTTGGGTAAACTATAGTGGTGAATGGAAACTACAACAAATATAATTGTGCTCCCACTTGCTCCAATAGCAAAAAGAAAAAGAAAAAAGAAAAATTTGCATGATAGCATTTCTATAATTCTACAAAAGAGGAAAAAAACATATCAATAGATTGATTACAGTGGTCAGAACAGAGAAAGATGTCAAATTTGCCATCAATCCTTAACCCACGCATGTCCAGGTTTTGCCGAGTTAGACGAGTTCCTGGGTCAACATATTGTGTTGTAACTAGGGTTGTCAGTTAAACGCGTTATTAACGGCGTTCATTTTTTTATCGCACGATTAACGGTCTTTTTGGCCTAGCAAACTTTGGAGTTTTTTTTCACATGCTTTTGCAACAGGACGCGGCGCTGCGCTATGAAACCCATTCATTTCAATGGCTTGCGTCGCGCGAGGACGTTTTGTTGCTTCGTCGACCAAAGCGCAAGCGGATCTAGCTAGACCGGAAACAAAACAACAGGCACGCCGCACACACTTGTTTGGTCTTGCGAGCCGGCCAAATAGTTGGTTAACGTTACGTTTTGAGTGGATGACGAGCATGAGACGCCGAAATGGATGCCAAAAAGATTCTGAATAGAAAGTTTACTTTTAAAAAGTTGCCAAATGGTTCCATTGACAAGACCAAAGTGATCTGTGTGTTTTGTCATTGTGAACTGAGCTATCGTCATCGCAGCACGTCCAGTCTGAAATACCACTTGATGATGGCCAAGCACACACACACACACACAGCTGATGCGAATTCTCCGCCCCCCTATCAATATCAGGACCTCGTCAGTATTTCTTTCACCCTTTTATTGATGGACAGTGTTACATTGTGTGAGAAATTATTTGCTCCAAGTGAGAATGAAATTGAACACAGTATACGCCAATGTTGTTTTCAATAAAAAAACATTTGCACAAAGCAAGCCGATCCACTTTTCCATGTTGATAAGAGCATTAAAATGAGAAAAAATAATGGGAAAAAAAGAAATCAAGAGACATTTAGAATAGATAAAAATGTGCGATTAATTGCGAGTTAACTATGACATTAATGTGATTAATTGCGATTAAATATTTTAATCGTTTGACAGCACTAGTTGTAACATTAAAATTAAATGAGTACCAAAAATAAATAAATAAGAATAATAAACGGTACATACAGGTTTGGAACGACATAATTAACATTTTGAAATGATCTGTCCCTAAGATATAAAGTTAACGAATACTGTAACTGCATCAGTCCAGCTGTGTGTCGCTGTCACTCTCTCTCTTAACTTTTTCCCCTCCATTGAAGGACATTTCTAGCCTGGATGCCAGCCCGAACCCCGACCACAACATTTTTTGGTCGGGAAGTTCGGTCTGGACTCGATCCAATTATGATCAGTTCAGAAATGGTCGGGCCAATCAAATTGCCAGGGCGGGCTTTATACGATAATGGACAGATGATCTGCAGTTACATGACTAGACTTTTTTCCAAAAAATGCTGGTGGGGAAAGTGTTAATATACATTTATTTCTTCTCTTACATACCCACACACACATACTCTGCTCACATCGGTCAGTTATATGTAAAAGTCAGCTCTCTATTGTCAACCACATTCATGGCCGTCACTAATGGGCTGCTCGACCTCAGCGTAGTGACAGGTGAAGGTAATATGGCTTGTCTATCATCATCCTCCCCACTTACTGTGTTCCTGTCCTGCTGGCTCCATCAGTGCAGGGTTTAATAGCAGGCCACATGGGGCTCTGCCAGGATAAACAAAGCCTTTTCCTCTCAGCCAGACTCCTTCAACAAGTCGCCCACATCCCACGCTCGCCTCTCATTCCTCTGTGCAAACTTGCTGTCTCTCTCTCTCTCTCTCTCTCTCTCTCTCTCTCTCTCTGCTTTGTCACTTTTCACCCCCTCCGCTTGCTTGATTGTGCTGATGACCTCAATCAAAAGACAATTACCTAGGCGAGGGCAGGAGACAATTATCTCCCATCAATGCGAGATTGACCACACCTGAATGGAGATGGCCACCTTTTATTCCTGCGCGGAGGCAAAAGAACAAGCAAACTCTGAGAGAGGGAGAGACCGGGTGATGAGGGGGGAGGCGAGCGTGAAATTCGTACCTGCAATGCTATCTGTCCTTAAACTAAGGTGGAATATTAAAAAGCGGTGGCAGAGATTGCCTTTTCGACATGTGGGTGCAAATGAGGAAAGCTGGGCTAGGTGCTAGCTTCAGAAACGAAATAGAGCTTTTATCAAACAGCCACAAAAAGGAAATTGATGAAAAATGGGCCAAAACGATCACAACCTTACTGAAAAGGTCAGCTTAGACGAGAACAAATTTCCAAGCTTTTTTTTTTTTTTTTGGTCTGCTTTCTTTTTCAATTTCTAACTTGAATCTCCATTTACATTATAAAAAAAAAAAAAAAAAAAAAAAATCACATTGTACTAATTTAATTAAGTTTAATTAAGTTCATATCATTTGTTATGAATACTTTTTTTCTTCATTTATTGTAACTATTTTAAATTAAATTATTATCTTATCTTTGTCTGTCTTTACACACATATATATATATATATATATAGACAATCAATTACAAAATAATAAATACAAAATCCTACATATTTTAGAGTCCTAAAAAAGTATATTCGAACTCCCGGTTCCATTGTCCCAAAGTCAATTAGTGTTTTTTTTTTTTTTTTTTTTTTTTTGTCTGTTTGTTTTTTGGTTAAATGCCTTAAGTAAGATATTCTAGATTCATTTTTTGAGTTTTATACATCAGTAACACCCCCAACAGTGATGTGTTTAAACCTTTTAAAAGTGTCTTGAAAAAGGGGGTTAGATAATCCACTAGCCCACTTTTACAGCCTCATTTATTTTTATAATCGTGCACTTGCAAAACATTCAAACTATTCAAACGTTCCTACTTGTAGTTTTTAAATAAATACAGAAAGAGCTTCACCAGAAGCTTAATATTGGTGATGTTGAAGACATATATGACTGACTTTTATTTTCGGAATTGTATTTAGGCATAACAAATCATAAAAGTTTTGTTCATGTGTGAAGATTATCTTAATAAAACATGTAAGAATTCTAAACATTTGTTGGTCAGAGAGCTTATGTTCTGCAATAATCCATAAGCCAATGGAAAAATTAAATTGGCTTTTTGTCAAAGAAAACCCAGGTGATGCTAACTACCTTGCTGTCATCCATGCCTCATTCTAATGACACTCACAATTGCTAAATTCGGAACCGCAACCTACCCTTGCTACAGTATTTCTGCCATATAATGATATAAAAATATTGAGAAGTGTGCTAGTACACGCCAAAGTCCCTTTCAGGCAAGTCATTTCACTTGGCGGCCATCTTTGAAACGCCTCTTTGGCAGCTATTTCAGTAATGCTAGTGCAGCTCCTATCTCTTTGAATGGGGAAATATCAAATTCTCCAAAGCGGTTCACTAAGCTTATGATTAAATATCATATTTAAAATCACCAATGAAATCTGACAACTGTTTTTTAAATTTTATTTCTAAACGCTCAAATCATGACAAAAAAATGCATTTTTCAGGCTGAACCAGCCTATGCGCATGCACAGCCCTAAGTACGCATACAGACCAATCCTAACATTTTTTCTATAGCAAATAGAGCTTCTACCAGCAGCTGCAGTGACACAATGACTTTATCAATTGCCGATTGGCTCTTTTACTTAGAAGGCGGGACTTGTTCCACCATATTATGCGTTGCACTTTCCCCCATTCATAGTAATCCGAGTGCACCGTCTTTGTATATCTAAAGTCTTTGGTACACGCTTCCAAATTAAAAACCTGTCTTCCACTACTTCACTGGTGATAGACTCCCCTTAAACTCAAGCCATTGGCTGAGACAGTATTGCTGCGCTGGCCTAGTCAGGATAAAAAAAAAAAGAGGAAATATTAATAGCTGCATATTCACAATAATAAGCCTTAGAATGTTACCTATGAAACTCTGCTTTAAGGCTGGTATGAGCAAGAACCAAGACAAGTGTGAGAAAGACACTTAAGGGGGTAAAAGGAGAAGGCAGATGGGAGCTTTAAGGGTACACGTAACACACAGATCTGACAATGACATCTATAAATAGTGAAGAAGATGGGAAACGTTGCCCTGCGTATCCCTGAATGATGTCTGCCATGTGACATGTATTCACAGAAATCTAGCAGTAGTTTACCTCTTTTCCTATTTCTCTGTCTTCATATTTTGGCATGGTATATTTTAACCCTACTAAAGACATGCTAAATATCAAGCCAAACATATTCCCAGACCATCTTTAACGTGAACATCAACTGAAGCAAAAAAAAAAAAAAAAAAGTGACTGCTAAAGTTAAGCCAAAAGACACATTTTGACTCTAGATATAGCCAATATCTAGTAAATGTAGCTAAAAAGAACATTGCATGTTCTATCTGCAGATCATAATGGTGCTGTTAAGAAATATTGCATAATATTAATGCAGTCATGCTGTGTGGCAGGGTGTGTTTATGAAAAGTTTGGTATGGTTTAATGAGTTATTCAGTCAAATTAATGTTAATGAATGTGCAAACACTCTTTATTAAACACATTCACTTTTATTCTCTAACTGCCTTCAAATAAGATGCAAATCTTTCACAGATGCTTTTTTTCCACAGAGTTGAATGAATATATTTGCCTCAAAGTTCACAATGACATAAGTCACTTTCCTTGTTACTCCCTTAAAAATCCACTCTCTCTGCCCACACCAGTCGCCATAAACGAAAATGTACAAAGACTTTAAGTATAATAATGATTTTTCATTGGTAAAAATAATAAGTCGCAACAGCACGTAACTGTAAATTTAGACAAACCTCAATAAGCACCTCGAAATCCCATCTCTTACTGGATGAGATCTATGGATAAAGAAGATTAAAGCATTTCGGAGAGGATCGATACAGGCTCCATTGCCAGGAGTAATAGAATGGCACAGTAATTTCCCGCATAAGAGGGTGATGGAAAAACAGGGTAGGTGTGGGGGTGAAAGATAGATAACAGCCGCTCTGGGTGTGGTGTAGTTATGATCACTGCAGGAAGGAGTGATGTTGGTGGAGGATGGAGCACTGCCTTCATTTGCATCCCATTCCTGGAGTGTTGCCTGTGTCCATTACAGTCTATGACGTTGTGACATGATCAACTGATAATGGCAGCCAGTTGCATCTTAATTTTAAATATTTTTCAGATATCTGCTTAAAGGATCAACAATTCTTTATTCAGACTCTAAACCTGTCAAAAACATGTCCATTTCACCATAAATTAAAAGTGTAAAAAAGTACATAATAAATGATCCAAAAAAAAGTATTTTAAATTATAATAAAAAAATATAATACAAATTACATTTTGAACAAAGAAAATTAAGTCTACTTTTATATTTTTTTTTCCAGTGTGACTAATTTGTTTTTGCATATAAATACATCGTTAATTTATAAAAAAAAAGAAAAAGAAAATTAACATTTTTATTTTCAATTTATCTTGAAAACTGTGTCAAGATTATTCTCATTACATCAGTGAGAATGATAACATTTTACAGTAACGATTATTTAATACTCATGAAAATAGTCACAATTCCCAAAATCTTGTTCCTAAAACAAGCTTAATCTTCCTTCCTTCCTTCCTTCCTTCCTTCCTTCCTTCCTTCCTTTCTTCCTTTCTTCCTTTCTTCCTTTCTTCCTTCCTTCCTTCCTTCCTTCCTTCCTTCCTTCCTTCCTTCCTTCCTTCCTTCCTTCCTTCCATTTAATGGCCTAAATATATCCTGTACGCCAAGTTTACCTGTACGCCAAGTTCACAATAATTTATAGGAGTGACAACTGAATTTACTCATGAAAAATTGCAATATATCAAAAGAAAGAATGAAGCCTCTCCAAAAAGCATTTTATTCTAGTTTCAAGCATCCCTTTTTTTAGCAACACTTAAAAGTGGGTAAGTTTCATAAATAAAATAAACACTTTGAACAAAAAAAGTCACGTTTTTTTCATGCATAATCAACGCCTTTATCGCTGATTCTTGCTTCTTTGTTGCCTATATTTTAATCCGGAGAATATGTACTCTTTCAGAAGTTGCGTAATAACGCCCCGCTACCATATTACAGTGAAAAAGGGAAAGTCGGAAAATTCCATTGACGTATTGAAGCGTTGTCTCACAAATTATGGGAAATTTCATCAATGGCGGGGAAAGAGTTAACCCTAATCTTAATTTGGTTAAAAATGCGGTTAAACTATTGGCATCATTCATCTACAGGAGTGAGAAACTGCTATGGTTTCACTATGTCAGGAAGAAATCACTACTCGTACATACATTGGCACATCTTGAGGGGATTCACTCCTGCAAATAAAAGAGGTTGACTCTCAAAACTCTGCAGTACATGTGTAAATGGCTATACACACTTATTTTGCAACAAACACTACATCTCTTTCCCTGTAGACCTCCCTCATAACCCAAATACAGTATGAACTCAACTGTTATGACTAATGCCGCCCACTGTAAGCATACAATGACATAACACAGGAGATAAAAAGCAATCCTTGGGGCCACACATGTATCATTTGGCCCAAAGTGACTCGATATCTAATTTTTAAACACACTGCTTCCTGTTATGGAACACCTAGTAAAATTCCCTTATGAGGAGCTTGGTTGCAAACATTTGGCATTAAAATCCCAAGTGAAAAAGTAGACTCTTTTTCTTGACACATTTTTATGAAGTCAGTGTGGATGCTTTTGGAGTCGTGTAACTCCTTGAGGTAGAGGAGTTACTGTGTCCAATGGCAAACACCATTAAACTAGCTTTCACAAGATAACCTTTCAATTGTACAAATGTATAATAAATCATAGCAAATGCAGCATGTGTGTGTGTGTGTTTTCTTTTCTTCAATAACATGCAGGAAAAAGATTAGGCTTTTTATCCAATTAAAGAGAAAAAAATTAAATCAAAGAAATCAATTGTTGTAATTTGCTTCAGCACTAATTAATATTAATAATTGGAATAAGCAATCCCTCTGCCAAGTAATTTAGTTAACTGGCCTAACTGAGGGTATGTGGTTGCCAGGCAGAATTGCAATTTGTCTCATTAATATATATATTCCACTTCAAAAGTGCCTTATCGAATGCAATTCAGAGTCAGATCTGTTTTGCAAAATCATTCAAGTAGAAACTTCAATATCGCAAAACCATTCAAGGAAAATAAGTCAAAAGTAATTTATACAGCAGTAAGTAAGTATGTAATCAGGGCTTCATTTACCTTAAATGTTTTGTTGGCGGTTCAGTGTGGTGGCAGTAAACCAGAGAAATGTCTTTGCTGTCAACCAGCAGACAAAAATAGACACAATTAAGTAGAAGCAGACGAAGGATGACTGGAGAATGTCCTTCCCCTTTGATGACAACCTAATGACTTCTACTTATCATCAGAGGAAGGAGCGGGAGATCGCAGTGTCACACTTGCCAGAACCGGCGACATGCGGCCTAGGTGTCACACCAGCAGATTCATTAGTGTTAAACATCATTATCGGGCATGACGTTTGTCTGCGGGCTTTTGGCCATTCATCACAGTTCTTAATGTCATCATCATCATCATTGCAGCAATTATATTCCATAACCATTGCAATTACCATATAGCCAAGCTATCAATATAAGGCACACTGGAAACGCCATGGCGCCTTGGCTGATGCGCTAAAAAGTCTGTGCCTTCAAAATAAGGCTGACTTTGTGACCCGCACATATTGATGTTTTTATTTTCAAACCTTCTAAAGCCATTTCGAGACGCTGAACATAGGTGGGCCCTGAAAATAGAAGTGTGTGAGGTGAATTCAGAGAGAATAGTCCAGGATTGAACCGCTCTGCTCTCTCGAGAGAAGCTGTGCGAGTGTGCGTCTGAGGAAAATGGCTGGATTCAGACGGAATGAAAGGGAAACATGCTTTGGTCTTCTATTGAATGTGCCAGCTCACTTACACCCAGTGGAGAACTCTGGGAAATGGGTGTATGCATACAATCACCTGAAAATAGCAGAACAACAACTAGCCTTTATCTCCTGGGTGCACATTGCTTCTTAATAGCATTTCATTGATTTCACATGTGGTTACAGTCCAAGCTGTTGAAAAAAAAAAATAATAATAATAATGGCAAATGTTTAGTTGTATTTGCTTGCAATATTGTGAAATGCACTTCTTGGTCAAAATGTGTCTTAAGTCAATAGAAAATGTGATATGTGTCAAAATATCCAATCTGTGCATTAAATCGTATATGGTGTAAATGCAATGTAAAGGCAAAATCCAGTCATCATATCCACGTGATCACAAATTTCACTTGAAGGCGAAAGATTTCGACCATGAAATGACAATTTTCCTTTTGAAAAAGGAATTCTATGCTGATATCTCTATAAATATCCATATAACAGGGTTGACTGTTATAATTTCCCCTGATGACAAAACAAAGCATTATGGGCCAGATTTAGTAAACAGTGCAAATTAGAGTGAGAGCGCAATTCCAAAAAAGCGACGATGGGGGTGTAAAGTTCTGCGCGTGATCTACTGACGACGCGCAAATTAAAGAACACAGACACAGCCGGATCATTTCCATAATGACCAACGCAATCTACCAGTTAGCCGTACGGTTTAAGACGTGCTTTTTTTGAGCGGTAAATAATGGCACAAACAACAGTAAATTGATGAGCGCAAACCTTTGTAAATTTCTTTGCATGATTCATTTAAATACTCTGCTCCCATAAATTTTGTGTCTGAAAGGGAAACTCCTACAAATGCATGTGCAATAAGGTCAGCCACAAATATATTTGCAGCCTGTCCACGCCTTTTCATCACTAATTTTTCACAGCGTGTCTTTAGTAAATCCTGACTGTAGTTTTTTAACGGCAAAAGAGGGTTAGTAAATCTGGCCCTATATATTTAAATAAATCAATTATAACCATTTAAGGTAAATGCTGTCCTGATTACTTAATGCATGTGTTGTATACATCACTGTGATTATCTTCCTTATATGGTATTGTGATATTAAAGTTTCTTCTTGGATAATTTCACTATACAGATCTGACGCTGAATCGCATTTGATAAGGCACTTTTGAAGTGGAATATTAAATGAGCCAAACTGCAATGTTGCCTAACAACCCACAGTTAGACCAGTTAACAAAATTACTTGGCAGAGGAATTGTTGATTCCAATTATTAATACTAATTAGAGCTGAAGTTAATTAAGCAACTGATTATACTTTGATTTAGTTTTTCATTTAATGGGAAAGAAAAGCCTAATCTTTTTGTTGCAGGAATCCATGCGATCGCAAATTTAGCTTGAAAGCAAAATATTTCCCCACACAGATTTCGCAACAGGTTCAAGTCGGTCTCATTGCATTGACCAACAGAAAGAAGCTTGGTTTGAAATGGACTTATCGCTTTCAGCTAAAAATGGAAAACTTTGTATGAGTTTTGGCCATTCATTTACACAACAATGGCGTTTTGGGGGCCTGAAAACGTTTTTAAAAAGGATAAAACTACAAAAACATGAATTTGTGAAAACAGTGACGTCGTGCACATGCGTATACGTGTTCAGTCTATGGGCGCGTAGTGTTTCTTTACAAAGTGACATTACCAACTACTGGCATGGAATGCATAATACAACGTGTTTAGTTTCCGTGGATCCCCATGAATGGGGATCCATCGCTACATCATTGACAATGGCCTTTATTTGCCTGTAAAATGTTTCTGAAATGTTGTTAATGTGAATAAACCTTAACAGACTTGACACTCACTGTCTATATGTCATTATTTATTTTTAACATGGCAGACTCATGGAGAGTGGAAGGATCCATTTTTAGGATCCAGATTTATTGAAGAAACATGGTAAATAGCAGGTTTGTAAGCCAGGTAACAGAGTCCAGTGTCAAACAACAAGAAAGCATTCCAAATAAGCAACCAAATATAATAGTATGTGAGAGAACAAAGATATTAAGACACATACGGGACCAAACAACTTAAATAGTAAAAAACATGTGACAGGAACTGAGGAGAACGTTCAATATTCTGGAGAGGGCGCCCTCTTGCTCTTAGGAGGGGGAACCTCACGTTTGGATGTTACAATATTAATCAAACAATAATACTGACAAGAAAAAGAGAATACTAGCCACTGCTCTTCATTTATTTCTTACTGACTATTTAGTTGAATAATTACTTGACATAATGTTTACTTAATTGAGAAATACTTCAAATTGTAACTTAATATGACCATTGTAATTTATATAGTCATATGAATGATTTAATTTATTAGGTTTAAAGGGTTTGTTCATCTAAAAATAAAAATTCTGTCATCATTAACCCTCATACCGTTCCAAACCCTTAAGACTTACGTTCATCTTCGGAGCACAAAAGATATTTTTAGTCCAAAATTTTCAAAAGAGACTCGACCGCTTTATATGGTGAATTTAGGCTTTTATTCACATATAAACATTGCTAAATCCATTCATCATATAAAGCGATCGTGTCTCTTCAGAAAATTTGTACTAATCCGCTCAATATGGATTAGTTTTACAATCTCTTTGTGAACTTTTTGAAGCGTCAAAGTGGTAGTTGCATAGACTTGTCAATGGAGGGACATAAAGCTCTCAGATGTTTTTTTTTTAAATTTGTGTTCCGAAGATGAACGAAAGTCTTACGGGTTTGAAACAACACGAGGGTGAGTAAATGGTGGCATTTTTTGGGGTGAAGTAACCCTTTAATGTCATTTCATTATTTATAATATTTTATTTATGAACTTCATAAATAAATCATTGCAGCATTTTGCTGTGGTATGGTTTATAGGTGCAGTCAAGCTGGCGCATTTTTTCCGGTGCATTGAGCCGTGGCATTCATGCGGGTGATGTGAGTTTAAATCAATTTTGCAGTATTTCCAGATTCCATTCCTTCCTCTTCTCTCCACTATCCTATCAATACAAGTGGCCAAAAAGGCCATAAATAAATAAACACAGTTGATGTTAGTATTAGATCACATACATGACTCACACTTCTGAACTTCTGAATGTGTGTAATTTCATTGGAACTTAAATGTTTTAATCCATAAGTGCAAATAAGTGATCGATGCACTTTGCATCAAACTGGAATTAACAACGACGGACCCAATAGCTATTTGGACACTTAAGTCACACTTGTACGTGTAAATGTTATTGCATTAAGCCAAAGTATGAAAGCACATGGTTTGATAATCCAATGATACGTGCATTGTGTCTTAATGCATTTCTGAAAACACTGTATCTCGAGGTTAACAATGGAGCAGGATTGTGTTAAGAGTATGATGTTTTTAGTGGATAAATGCTTCTATTCCATCCAATTGCACTCTGACTGAAGAGTTAAACATGGCTGTCAGAGCAGTTCTATTATTCTTTATTTCTATACAAATGTAGAAATAATTGCAGACCAGTTCCCTCTGGCTGAACATGTTTTTAATTATGTTCGAATCTGATGCAATCTTCACGCATCATCTGTCTGAAGTAGACTAGTGTGATCGGAAAGCTTTCTGTCACACAGAATCTGTGGAGTTTAAGCACACGATTGAACGCTCTCGGGATGATTCGACACTCACAGGTGAGAATTACATGGATTGGGAGATAAGACAATAAGAGATGCCGCACAACACATTAGCAATGCCAAAGACAAAATGTGAAAGCAGATTACCACACAGCAACCAGTGCCACAGTGAATAAAACTTATGACACCTTACGAAACGACAGAATGACAAGAGTAATGAAACGACAATGTTTAGCTTGAAAAGGGAATACAATATATACACTGTATATACACTACAAAATATATTTAATAGTAATATATTAACCTTTTACCTTTAAAAAATATCTATTTTGACAATAATAATAATAAGATATAGACTTGCATGTTCACATATTCGAGGTGCAAATAAAATATTTCCATGCTTTTTACTTGGTTACACCACATTAAATATTTAGTTATATATTTGTTTTTATAATCATACAGTTATTCATTCATTCATTCATTCATTCATTCATCCACTCACTCACTCACTCACTCACTCACTCACTCACTCACTATTTATTTGTTTGGTTGGTTGTCAGATCCAACTCACACGTTTTAAACATTATGGGTTATGGTCATATTGTCACAGTTGTGCTGCATATAAAGGCATGAAGACGAAGATGAAGAGATAACACAGTATTTGAGATAATAATATTGAGTGAATGCTCTCTAGTATACGTTCATCAAATACGTTCACTTCAAACTCACTAAATCCCAGCCTCAGCCCATTCAGAAATGCCGGTACTTGCATTTGAAGCCTTCATATATATATATATATATATATATATATATATATATATCCTCATGAGGATTTTTGCATATTTGCTAATAAACCAAGGAGAAGTTAGTGGGGACAAGTCAAAACAAACAAACAAAAAAGGACTGAGAAAATTATAAAAGTTATAGTTGTTGATATATATTTCGAACAAATCTGAAATTATTCAAAATGATTATCTGAATTATCTTCTTTTTTATTTCTTACATAAATTTAAATGATCGCAGGCGGTGCTCAGTTTGTTAAGTCATTCAGTAAATTGTTAAATTAGAACAAGAGCTTTTAATTTACATTTGGTGAAATCTCATACAAGGTTGGTGCCAGATCCCCGCAGCTTTTCTCTAATGAGGTTAGTACTTCTTTTCCAAAATATCTCATACATGACACATGAGGCCTGGAGAAAGTGGCATCCTGCCATGAGAGGTGACACTATCCGTGCAGTTTGGTGCTCTAAGCCACCCATAATTCTGTGTGTTTTCTCAGGACTTTGAGAGCAAGGCCACACCAGGTGAAAGCTACTAGCACCCCAGAGATTTATCGTCAGATAAATCTGACGGCACCCCACCGTCAGATTTATCAATAAGCCCAGCGTAAACCCCAACCCCGGAATTACTGTTGACTCTCCTCCAAGAATTCATTTACTTTTCACGCTTGTGAACCACTGACCCATTTCCTGCAGTTTTGGAACGACAGAGGATGTGTGGTCTCCATGGTGCCCCAGATTTGATTGTCTGCATTCAATTCATTCCATTCTTTCCCAATGTATTGGATTGATGTTGTTCAATAGGACTGAAGAGTCAAACAGACCGTGTTTTTGGTCGACCTCGAAACAACAGATGACTCCAAACGGTTCAGGGAGAAATTAAATAAATAAATGAACCATGACATTCCTGAAACTGTATCCTGGCTCCAGCATAAACTTTATCCTGTGGCCAGAAATCTATAAAGTGAGTACAGGGTGGATTTGAGTGCTTGCGGACACATTATGCTGTTTCATCATGAGGTAACCCAACTCTGCCTGTGGCCATGTCTGAGTGAAAGAGGTTGTACTTCCATTAGATAAAAATCTACTAGGACTCTCCCAGGTCAGAAAACGTAAACTAAAAGCCTCAATCTCTTTTTAGTAAACAGTCTGACAGATTACGACACTGGCTACCTCGCTATGAAACGGATGAATTTGAATTAAAAAAAAAATGTTTAGAGTAACTGATTTCACTGACTGTATATGATTTCAAAGTTACATGAACTTCTCTTAAAGGCTTTTCTAGTATAAGACTATACTAGACGCACCCACGGATCGCCCACAGTCCGTTCCCTGGCCATCTGACGCATACTGCACACAAAACTGGCAAGCGCTGGCAGAAAATCGCCAGTTCTAATCTGATTGGCTGGCTTTACGCAATTCCCAAGAGTTGGAACTGGTTCGCCTGGAAACTAAGTTTTGTTTACAAGGTACCGGGTTGATACAATGAGTGCTTTTGATGAAGGATTATTGGATTTGTGAAAGTTTGGTTACTGGCATCAGGTCCTTAAAAGTACACATGAGTTTTGTGTGAGGCACTTGCTAGCAAGAAAACTACATTTGCATACTTAATAATTTTGGACACTTCCCCTAGTTTTACAGAAGAATTTTTTCATATATCCATAATATATATTCATAATGAAGATTTTTTTTAAGAATTATTATTATTATTTCTTAGAAGAAAATGCTTCATTGCTTTTAATAATTGAAACGTTTTATATACAAATCAAGGTCGCATAAAAGTAAAGCATTATCCTTTTAAAACCCTTATGATATTTGTAAATAAATAAATACATAAATAATGATAATACTATTAATTTATTTATGTCAAATTACATTTGAATTAATTTTTTTTTTTGTATTCAAGGTGTAAGGCAATTATCTTCTTACTTTTTGCTTGATGTTTACACCAAATCACATTTTTAGAGTTACTAAATGTAAAAAAATGTTTTATGGATTTATTTATTTTTTAATTTGTATCGTTTTTAGCTTTACGGCATATTATAAAACTGTGATTTATCACTTCTCATGTCGGTCAAGTAGGTCTCTTCCTGTCTAAGTGAACCAGAACTTATGTCACAATCAAAAAACTGTCTCTACAATATCACTCTACTGTATAAAACAGCTTGTGTGTGTGATGAAAATACACATTAGTTATTGTTTACCTCTAGCTGTGTGTTTAGGGCTGTTCTAAGCATTGGTCTCAGCACGGCTACAAGAGAAAACCACTGTGTGACATCTGAACCCCTGCTCTGATCACATGTCCTGTGACCTTTACCGCTTGGGCAGTGTTGTGTACAGTGTTGCCTGACCTTTGCCCCCACATTTCTGATACAAGCAGCTTTACCCAGAATCCGCAGGCCAGCATTCTGAACCTTCCTGGCTAAGAGTCCCATGTCGTTTATAATTATTGATTGCAGCAATAGAGACGAGGATCAACTCTTCAGCCATAGCAAATGCCTTGACTATTGATTCCAGTTCAAGTTGACAGAAAAAATGATGAAATCCACCAGGGCTATAGACCTCCTTTGACAGGGTACTTATAAAACTGATTTAAAATTATAGATTCGTTTACTGTAGTCCGGCACTATATTACCCTTTAAACACCTCTGAGAACAACCACTTTTAACCACAACCAATTTTCAACAATTAAAACTTCCCGAACACCACAGTAAGAAGCAAACAACACACTTGCAAGTTCAAAAGTTCAAACAAAGTAATGAAGTTAAACAGGTTCAGCTTCCAGCAACAAAAACATTCACTCTTGACCTAATTATAGAAATAGAGGTAAAATAGGTATGCCGAAAGAATATTAGAAGGATTTACAGTGTTTATATCATTTGCATTGTGATCGGCAAGATTAATTGGACATGTTGTTCTTAAAGGGCTAGTACACCCAAAAATTAAAATTCTGTCAGTAATTACTCGCCATCGTTAAAATAGTCCGAGTGACTACAGTGGCTCAATCTTAAGTTTATCAAGCGACGAGAATACTTTTTGTGCGCAAAAAACAAACAAAAACGTGCAACCTAGAAGCTTTGCGCATTATCACTACGTGAAATATCACGGCCGTACAGAGAAGGAAATGAATAGTTGAATAAAGTCGTTGTTTTTGTTTGTTTTTCGCGCACAAAAAGTATTCTCTTCGCTTGATAAACTTAAGAATGAGCCACTGTAGTCACTTGGACTATTTTAACGATGTCTTTCATAACTTTTGGGCCGGCCAGTTTCGATCCCTTAAGAAGCCTATGGAGGAGTGATCCAGCTCTCAGATTTAATCAAAAATATCTTAATTTGTGTTCCGAAGATGAACGAAAGTCTTACGGGGTTGGAACAACATGAGGGTGAGTAATTACTGACATAATTTTCATTTTTGGGTGAACTAACCCTTTAAACTTCTATTTGAATTCCATTTAACAGTGTCCGATTGTCAAAAATGCATTCCATGTGATGAGAAATAAAATAAATGCATAAACATTGGGAACCTGAAAGTCCATATAATTGCTTTCACAAAAGACTTGAAAGCTGGATAATAATACAGCTCTCATTGTTGTCATGTCTGACACACCAATGGAATAATTATAATACAATTATTTGAACCGTAACATTGATATTGTTAAAGAAAAGCACAAAATCTCTCTCTGTACACTTTTGGCGCGCGCCACACTCTCATTCCATCATTTACTCACAAAAGCCATGAAATAGTTATATATGATTTGTGCATAACAGCCACAAATCCTTTTTGTCTTATTTTTTTTAAATCTGTGTGTACTATTGTCTGTGCACGACATGCAGGTCTCTGCAGGATTCTGCTAATTAGATATCACACTGTGCTGCAACGCTGGAGGTAAAAAAAAAAAAAGCAACACATTATAAGGGAGACAAGTTGCCATGCAAACACTACAATTAACAAGTTGTCTCAGGACACAGCGGCACGCATCTTTTGATTGCAAAATTAAGAATCTAACTGTACTCTATACATTCTGCAAATGTGACCGTGGACCACAAAACCATGGGTCAATTATTTGAAATTGAGATATATACATCACCGGAAAGCTGATTAAATAAGCTTTCCATTGATGCTGCTTTCCATTGATGCTGCTTTCCATTGATGTAAGCTTTCCATTCCATCCTTCCTAAATTTGCCCCTTGGCCTCTGTCCATCATCATGGCATCCTAATCATCCCCATATACTGATTGGCTTCATCACTGTCTCCTTTCCACCAGTAAGCTGGTGTGTGATGGCCGTTCTGGCGCAATATGGCTGCCGTCGCATCATACAGGTGGATGCTGCACATTGGTGGTGGTTGAGGAGATTCCCCCTTCCATGTAAAGTACTTTGAGTACCCAGAAAAGCGCTATATAAATGTAACAAATTATTATTAATTATTATTATGTATGGTTTGTTATGATAGGACCATATTTGGCCGAGATACAACTATTTGAAAATCTGGAATCTGAGGGTGCTAAAAAATCGAAACATTGAGAAAATCGCCTTTAAAGTTCTCCATTTATCTTCTCGATTTTGCTGCATTCACTCACAAAAATAAATGTTTTATATACTTATGGTGGGAAATTTACAAAATATCTTCATGGAACATGATCTTTAGTTAATATCGTAATGATTTTTGGCATAAAAGAAAAATGGATAATTTTGACCCATACAATGTATTGTTGGCTATTGCCACAAATACACCTGTGCGACTTATGACTGGTTTTGTGATCCAGGGTCACAAATGTGCTGCCTGAATACAATGACTTTGTGGTGGATAAAATTATCATTAAAAAAATATTGACCCTTTTATGATGAATAGCACTGACAATTTCAACTGGATATATACTCGAAATCATGCATTTTCTCATCGCACTTGCAAAAAAAAAAAAAAAAAAACCTGATTCAGTATACCAAATTAATAAAATGAAATGTCATCCTGGAATATGACGCAAACCTGCAATATTTAAATATATGAAATTACATAAATATGTTTTATGTATTTAATCTCACTTTATTAACCAATGTTTTTGCTGCTGACCTTCGATGATCCACTTCAACCATACTAATAAGCAAAAATGATTTGAGATAAACATCACATTTGTGTTTCATTTTTTAAAAACATTTTTATTGCTGAAGTAAGCGTGTTGAACTTTCTTCTCCTGTATCCTATTCTTCTCCAATCCAGAATGGCAAGGATGAAAGGTTTGTTTGAGCTGCACACTCTACTGTACAGCCGTGAATCTGCATTTCCTTCAGCCTGAGGCTTATTCATTTCACTATTGGTGTGAAAGGGCCTTTACATTTACCAAAAATAGAACTTTTTTTGTTGTTATTAAAAAACAAACAAGCAAGTCCAGACCAGGTTAGAAAAAGCAAATAATAAGTAATGTAACGCATTACTTTTCATAAAAAGTAACTTAGTAACGCAATTAGTTACTTTTTTAGGGAGTAACGCAATATCATAATAAATGGATTACTTTTAAAAGTAACTTTTCCCAACACTGTTCATGACTTGTTTCAATGTTTCAATATTACTAGTTTTTAATTGAATGTTTAACAGATGTTCCGTCACCCTATAAATATTGGAAATGTTTTTATGCCAGATACATACAGCAGTGAACACAGAAAGTAATTATATGCTCTTATAGGATACTTTTCCGTCACTTGAGGGGTTGTGGATAACTGATGCTCCAATAGTATACAGCATCATTCAAGTACTTTTTACAAGCTACTTTAAATGCATGATGTGGGTGAACACTGATTCTAATCACGCATACTTGGAACAGATTTAATACAAATTGAGATTATGGGCCCTATTTTAACGATCTGAAACGCAAGTATCAAGCGCGAAGCGCATGTAACTTTGTGGGCAGGTTTTGGGCGTTGTTGCTATTTTACCGGCGGTATAAATGACTCTTGCGCCTGACACAAGTTTAAAAGGGGTTGGTCTGAAATAGCTTCATTATTCATAGGTGTGGTTTGGGCGTAACGTGAAATAAACCAATCAGAGCGTCATCCAACATACCCTTTAAGAGCAGGTGCGCATGTTGCGTGGCGGATTGTTATTATAACGGCGGATTTACCAGGTGCACGCCAGGAGCGGTTCAGAGCCGAGGAGACCGACGTTCTTGTCAGGGCAGTGAAAGACAGAGAAGTGACGTTGTATGGGGATGGGAGAAACCCACCCAAATCAGCGTCGGTTAAACAGGCGTGGGCGGAAAAAAACTTTTTTTACATCTTCATGGACACCACAATGATTTCCCTCATGTGTTAATATTTGTCCTTGTTATAATTCATGATTTGCAAAAATAAAAACTGCTGCATCTGTGTTGGTAAGAGAATCAAAGTGTTTGCGCATTGTGCACCCGCTACATTGTGGCCAAGCATGCGCGCTTAAAATAGCATTATGAACAACGCGCCACTGACTTTAGACTAGGTTTTTTCTGGTCAGTGGCGGAATTGTTTTCTGGAACTGCAAAATAGCACTAGGGAATGTTTGCGCCGAAACACGCCTCCTTTTTGCACCGACCCGCCCAGGGAGCGCAAGTTCATTTCCTAGTTTACCGACGTGCGTCTGTGGAGGGAAAAGCCCGCTCTGCGCGGGTGCAAAATAGGAATGATACACGCGTCAGTGTACAAAGTCATTTGCGCCGGGTGCAAGATAGGGCCCATTGTCTTTTCAGTGAACTGTGGCTTCACATTTAGTCTAGAACTACAATAACAATCATGTTTACACACCTCCCACAATGCATGTGCACTTACTCACGATTTCTCTCAACATGGGGATAGGAGCGTTGGTCAAAGTCAATAAATGGAAAAACAATGTAACGTGTTACTTATCTGAAAAAGTAACTCAGATATTTTGTTGTAAATTTAAAATTAAAGAGATAATTTACCAGTTACTTGAAAAAAGTAATCTGATTACATAACTTATGTTACTTTTAATGTGTTACCCCCAACACTGGTGATGAGCACAATAGTATTTAACTAAATATTTAGTCATAAGTTACAAAATTGTATTATAATGCCTCACTACATACTCAAACGAATGTGCTTTCTGATCAACTGCAAAGTACATTGTACTTATTGTATTGAAAGTCTGTGATGCAATCTATATCCACAGGGTTAAGATGATTTGAATATCTGTAGTTATGTAGATATATCTGTAAGTTAACATGAAATGACATTTGAAAACCATTTTTGTACAACAATCCAGGTTTTCTAGCCAAAATAAATTATATTTTACTTGTGTAGTGAACTTGTGGTCTGAACTGAATGTGATTTGTTTACTTTGAAATATTGCCAAGACAACAATTTATCTATCGTATTGTCTTGGCTGGATGAAGCCAAAAGTAAACATACATACTTAAAAAAAAAGAAAAGGAAAAAAAGGACTCTAATGAGTTGGTACTTAAAGGGATAGTTCACTTTGAAATTCATTTTTGATATGTTTTAGCTTACCTCAAGAGCATCCAAGATGTAGGTGTCTTTGTTTCCACAGTATTTTCAATTTTTATATATTTTTAGGTCAAATCTCTTGCGCGTGTACGTCACTCATTGTTTACACAGAACAGAGATTGTGTCAGGGTTCACAGAAGAAACAGACTGGATGGTAAGTAATTGACGTTTATTTGTGCAGATGGATACTCAGTCGGAGATAACAGGTAAGGATCAAATGACATGGAAACATAGAACTGGCTTAGCTGAATGGTAATGTCCTTTTCTCTCTTGCAGGTGGTTTGGAAGCAGTCACACTGGAGATGGATGGTACGGAAGGATCGGGAATCTGGTAAGTAGCAGGTGAGTGGAGGGAGAGTCTGTGAGTCATGTATAGACGGTGAGTCTGTGAGTAATCCATAGACGAGACCAGACAATGACTGAAGTGAAGGTGAGTGCTTTATAGTGCAAGTGGGTGATGGAACACAGGTGACGGTGATGATGATGAAGAGGCACAGGTGCAGGTGATGATGACAAGGAATGCTGGGAAGTGTAGTGAAGACAGATGAAGGAGGTGAATGTGACAGATTGTAGGTAAGACGGCTAATTAAAATGGTACGAATTTGCGCTTATCCGGGATGTTTAACCCGTCGTAAAAGAAAAGAATAATAAAAAAAAAAAAAAAAAAAAAAAAAAAATTGTATGAGTGACGTACACGCGCGAGAGATCACTTCCGGTGCTTTCCGGAAAAGACCGAAGCGCCGGCGCCCTCAGATCACTTGGTCGTGGCTGTGTTTACAAGAGGTAAAAACGATATAAATACTGTTCGTTTTCTCACACAAACCGCTCGTTTTGTGTCTTAGGCCAGTGGTTTTCAAACCTGTCCTGGAGGACCCCCAACACTGCACGTTTTCTTTGTCTCCCTAATCAAACACACCTGATTCAACTCATCAGCTCATTGTCACATGGGTTAATGAGCTGATGAGTTGAATCAGGTGTGTTTGATTCAGGAGACAAAGAAAACGTGCAGTGTTGGGGGTCCTCCAGGACAGGTTTGAAAACCACTGTCTTAGGCCATCAATGTGTACTTACATTTACGAGTCATTAAATCATGTTTAATTTGGACTTCTCTTTGCATGCTCTTTGAGGTGGTGACCATAGACCTGCATTATATGACTGACAGACAAGAACGGTTTGACCTAAAAATATCAAAATTGAAAATACTGCGGAAACAAAGACACCTACATCTTGGATGCCCTTGAGGTAAGCTAAAACATATCAAAAATTAATTTCAAAGTGAACTATCCCTTTAAAGGAAAAATAAATAAATACATTTTGTCCATAAAATGCAATTAAATGGGATCTTTTTTTAAAAAGAAATTAAATCATACAGGTTTTAAAATTAGTGTAGCTTAAACAGTACAACATGACACTAGAAATGCCAATGTTATGTGTTTGATTCCCAGGGAATACATGAACTGCAAACACGTAATGCAATGTAAAGTGATCTGAATTAATTAATAAAAGTGTATGGCAAATTCATTAATTTAAATGTTAGAATGACATGAGGCAGAGTAAACGATGGAAGAAATTGGGTGAACTATCAAAAAGACTAAAGAGTTGTCAGTTTACTAACTGAGTTTTAAATGTAAAAGTAGAACGCTGTTGAAAACACCAGAATACACATATACAGTATATACAAACATTCCAGCTTGTACTATCTTGAATGAGGACCGAATCTTTGTATTACAGGCATTTCTCGTGTATTGCCTTAAGATGAATCAGGATGCAAACTTGTCAATCCATCTTAATGGATGACACAGAGGAAACTCTGACCAATAAGAGGACCGTTTTACTCACATGTGACTTGCATAAACACATTTGGTACGCTTTGACCATTTTTGACCATACTGCCTTGTGAAAGCGAAACGAACCAAGAAGAAAATGCTACATTGCAATAACATAAGTTCCTGTTTCAGAACAAAGCAAACAATCTACAGGTCTAAAAATGCCTTAAAAGATTGAAAACCCTTGCCGATACCCTATACAACAAAAAAAGGTAGTACCAAATTGGCACATCATAGTTTTTGAATACTTATACAATAAAATAGACTGATACAGTATTTGCAATAATGCATTGATTGTTATTAGTAAGGTAAATAGGGACAGTTTTGATTTCACAATAAAAAAATATATCTTCTCCTTGCTGGACCAGGTGTTTCAACCTTCATTTGTCTCCCTCATTTACCTCAGAGTAATAGATAGATGATGGAAAGAGGAAGAACACGAGTGCTGTTAACCTCTCCAATCCTCTCTCATCTTCAGACAGCCGCACGCTTACCCATTCAACAGCAGCAAATCTGCCACCAGATTTGTAACACCTTTCCTGGGAGACTATTCCACTGCTTATATAAGTTTAATTTCTGATCACTTCAGAGACGTGCCTTCATCAAACGCCGGCTGAAATGAAAAGCAAGCGTTTATGTGCATTTCAAACGGAGCTTCAGGAGTGTAATTAAAAAAACAGTCTATGGAAATAAGCACTCTACCTCTATCTTAAAATGACCCGATGTGAAGCACGCTCTCACTGAAGGGCTCTTCTAAAGATGGAGGGGGAGACGGCCCTGATCCATCTCAGACCTTTTTACCTTTGATGAGCGGCTAAATGAGGTTAGTTGCGATCAGTTGTTACAATCAAGCTCCGTGGAGCTTCTCTTCTACATGGAGATGGTGGCTCTTAGCATCAATGATTTATGCGAGTTATGATTAGGGTCGCGGCAGTGTGGCTTGCCGCTCACCTTAAGTGTGACCCGTGCGGGCAGATCTCTGCGATTTCATTCATCAATTTCAATCATGGCTATTGGACCGGGCTGGAAGATTATTTAAGCCAAAGAACGCTTCAAACGAGCGCTGTACTCCACTTACTATAACGTGTGAAGGAATAACACTTTACTCATCCTGACAGGGATTATCTCCTGAGGTTTTTCATGATTCACTAAGGAATACAGATGAAATAGCACTGCAATTGAAAGGCCACAGTGTTTAATTAATCAGGTTTGCGTTAGCATTATTGAAGAAGTGTGATGGTGTTATGCATAACTAAGAGATAATTGCCCTTATTGTATCAGCCTGGAAGATCTGTCATGCATAAATTTAAGTTTATGCATGTTATTTCTAGGTTTAAAAAAGCATTTATTACAACTGAAGTGGTTTTAAAGATGAAATGATTTGTTGGTTTGTTGCAATCTGAATGAGATTGTTATGACAAAACCTTTGTTTTCTATTGTGTTGTCTTCTTTGGCTACACGCGGAAGTGAAAAAGATCGACAAGTTATAAGTAAGAATCAGTCCAATGAATCCTTCACTGAATGAACTCACATGATTCTCAGCTGCAAAACCACAATTCAATAGAAAATAATGAAATCATGCAAACATAATTTGCATTAAAACAGGAACTTTGATTTTATTATAAAATTAAAATAACACACAGACAACTGATGGGTGCAATTAATTGACAAAAGTGGCGTTTGATTGTGTGTTTTGAATGTATTTTCGTGAATCAGTTCCAACATGCCTTGACTAGATTTATCACTATTCATAACTAGATTTGCACTTTAATGTACTACTTCCATTAAACTTATGTCAATCTACTTTACAATAATGACTGGATAAAGGGGTTTTGACATGAGAAATCAAATTTGCCTTGATCTTTGTACCATTAAAACGTCCTGCAAGTTTCATAGCTTGAAACATCCTCCTCATTATAAACAAAGCATTTATTTAATCAAGCTCCAAAAACGGCTCGTTTGGAGGGAAAATGCATTTGGATATGCATACCTCCAGAGCAAGACTTTGACAAATAGTTTTACATCATCGCACCACAGGCCCCGCCCACTTCAGTCGCTTAATGGCTGACATTTGATGTTAGTTTGATGTTAGCCAATCATAACAGTGGCCATTTATCGACAAGTTACTTTACAATTTTAGATAGTGTCAGAATGAGGGTTGAAAATAATCATTTTTCCATATATGTATGTGTGAGTAAAAAACGTTATTATCATTATAAGTGAACCTCAAGGAACATATTAAAATAATTTTAAAAAATCCATGTCATGACCCCTTTAACATAATGAAATCTGACATTAAATATATAAATATATATTACAAATTACACGGAAAAGCATAAAGCTATATCACCCAGCCTCACCATTAACTGGCATTTTTTCCAACCACATAAACATGCACTTCAGTACCTGCCAGGTCTGGTGCTTATTTATGCTTAAATTATTGAGCAGAAGTAACCAGGATGGCTGCACTCGTCAATACAGAAGAACTGATATTACTCACTCAATATCATCACCATCCTTCAATTAGGTGTCTATTTGAGTCCCACCACCTGTAGTAATTACCTTAATGTCTCACTTTATGTTCATAGATAGGGAGGAACAGGTTTGTGTTGATTTAATTCACTGATAGACAGTTCACAATAAACTGTTAAAGAGGCCGCATAAAATAGTGTGATTAAATAAGATCTACACTTGGAGAATCAACAACAAATGACGTGGTGGCAAAGACTGCAGTATTATTATGCATTTCAAAATATGACTTGATAAATCAAAAATCATAGTAGATGTAATATCTGTAAATTGAGGCTCTGCATGTCATCATCAGACTTTTTCTATGTGATTAATAACCCATCATGACATTTCCAATGCAATTCCGCCAACCGAATGCATTTTCTTATTAGACAGATCACTCGTCCTCCAGAAACTCAAGATGAGGTGTATTTCATTTCGTTCTTGTCCAAAACAGTCCATGTGTTTTGTTTTTTATTAGTCAATGTTCTGCCATATTGACCATATAAAAGAACAAAAGACAAAGAAAATCACTTTCTGCTCTTGACTGAATAATTATTTTAACTAATTGTGTAAGCATTAATCTGTATTTAATTTTTACAACGAAGACTATCCAGTGTTATCTTGCATTTTAATACTTTCATTTATGTAGTATTTCTTACCTGAATATACTCTATACCCACATAAAAACCTTAAAGGCACACTGTGGAATTTTTGGCCACTAGGGTGCGCTCGACCTGTAATTTTCACGTCTAGTGCCCCTAGAGGCCACAAGCGCCGCAGCATTGTCGCAAAAGTCAACAAACATTCAACCAGTCAACCTCCAGTGTCTTTATGTGTGTGCAGACGGCATTTGATTTGTATGTTGGAGAAAGTTAATCGATTCACTACTGACCAAAATAATAATATAAATATAAGATTAATAATATAAATCCTATAAAGAAAACAAATTGAATAAAAGTAGCATACGCAGAAAACAATGTCTGATCAGGTAAGTCGCATTGACAAGGGTTGCCCAATCCTGCTCCTGCCGATCGTCTGTCCTGCACAGTTCATCTCCAACCCTAATCAAACACACCTGAAGCAAACAATTAACGTCTTCAGGATCTCTTTGCAATGGGTTGGAGATGAAATCCAGTAGTCGGGAAATCGTGTAACAAAACTGATATAACTCACTACATATTTCCGTTATTTGTAGTCTTCAGTTTGTTTTTCCTTTTACACAAATACAAACATATATGAGCTGAAAGGAAAAAAAAAACATTTACATTTGTATACGGCAGTATGTTGTGACTTATATCAGTTTTGTTACACGAATTCGCAGTAAATATTACATTATATATACACTTTTATGCCGATTGTTTATTTTAAACTCTCCCTTTTTCTTTTTTTGGTCTCTGACAAAATCTTTGCTTTCTTCGCTTTCTTCCGAGTAGCTGTTGATTCAGTCATGACGACAACATACAGACGCTGGCAATCAAACGCGAGTTGAGCTCTCACGTTAGAATTTGAGGAAGTTGTGGGTGGTGGGGGAAGTGACGTATGCCGTAAAGCGGTCGAATTTTGTATTTCTTTTTGTGCTCGGGTTCCTACCACTGATCTATATAGAATGACATTATATAGATCAGTGGTTCCTACCCGAAACCCGAAGTTACAGTGCTAGTAAAAGCGATACAGACACCTTCAGGCTTCGGCAGACGTGTCATTCAACCTATTGTAAGTCGATGTACCATCTCAATGGGTTTTGGTAATATATTATAAAGGTTGAAAAGTTCCACAGTGTGCCTTTAAAGCCATGTTTATTTCATATCTCTCTTTATTCTATTGCATTTATTTCTGCTGTTGTTTGAAATTAGTTTATTTTTTTCTTATTTTATTGCTGTCTTTTTACTTCTTTTTCATGAAAATAATTTTTTTGATTGAACTGCAACTGGGAATTTTGAAAAAACGGTATCGGCAGGTCACACTTACAAAAATCGGAATCGCCCAAGAAAATAGCAATCGCTGCATCACTAGTATATATTTGGGCAGAAACCTCATTCAATTTTCTTTTTCATAAATCATTCGGTAAAACCTCATAACTCAACCCCGCCTCTATTGTGAATGAAGTGCCGCACACAGTTTGGACCGGCTCTGCAAAATCCAAAATCGCATACTTCCCTACTATATAGGGTATAACAGTAAGTGAGTAGTATGTCAGAGTAGTATGTCCGAATTCACAATTTTCTTCACAAAAAGTAGGCAAAAAGTACCCAGATGACTTACTACTACCAGCGAGATTCTGAAGTGTGCTTATGATGAACACTTTACCATCCCATGAGGCCACGGGACAGGATTTGTGAATATGCAACGTAACTGATGCTGGTAGTTCACAAAATATACAATTATAAAATCCCTGATCTTTTGATATGCTAAAAGCAAATATAGAATAGACTTAGTTCTTAAAATAAAGGCAGTTTTCAGAGTCACCCCAAAGAAAAGCATTCAGCTGATCAGTATTTCATGAACAATGGCTCAAGAAAATTCAGCCCGTGTATTCACACATCTCTCCTCGTCCCGATGTCCTTGCGAGATGACGGATAGGATGTCAAATGATTTTATGATCTTCTTTTTAATGAAACACAAAAAAGACAATGTGCCACTTTCAAACTCCACGTGAAAGTTAAAAACGATTGTTTTTGTGAAGAACACAAGAGTAAAAAAAAGACAGAGAGACTGATAAAAATGATCATCTTTGACTTGCCTCTGAGAACCCCTGCGGAATGCACAGGGAAGTTGCAAAACATCAAAAAAAGAGTTAAATAAATATAAAAGTGGATGAATGACATCTCAATGGGCATTTCATCCTCCCAGCATTCAGTCATCATAGACGAGCACTGGGACGTTCCAGCAAACGCTGACATTTCTGGGGCGACTGGATAAGTGACACCAGCAGTGAGGGGCGGCGCACGCTTTTGGTCAGTAAAGGGATTACTGGGATGTCCTTTAAGGGAACTAAGAATCTCATTAACACAAAGCCAAACACAAAAGTGTTTATTGAAAGCCCAGGGATTTTAAGGTCAGTCAATTTCAGGGTTTTCCCGCTCCTGTCTCTTTCTCCTGCTTCTCAAGCACAGTCAGGTATAGCCTTTTTTGATGTTGTTGTTAGTCCATTTCTTGTGTCAAAAAGAAGCTGGTGTGTGATTTATCATATTTTCTGTGTTCATTAAATGAATACTGAGAATGTTATAGGACTAAAACTAAATCATGCATTTACACCAAATAAAAAAAGGCATTGTTCGTGTAAAAAACAAGACGTATTATTATTTTGCCTTGTGTTCATGCACATGAATAAAGAATCAACAGAAAAGCACAGCCCAGTACAAGTGCATTAAAGGCTCTCTCTCTCTCTCTCTCTCTCTCTCTCTCTCTCTCTCTCTCTCTCTCTCTCTCTCTCTCTCTCTCTCTCTCTCTCTCTCTCTCTCTCTCTCTCTCTCTCTCTCTCTCTCTCTCTCTCATACACACATGTAATATAACTTAATTCAGCTAAAATTACAACTATAAAAAGCACAGTTTTTTTTCTTCGTTTGGCCAAGCTGCACCATTATCTGATTTGCATATACCTTTACTAAAACAATGCAAATGGAGTTTGAAAATTCATTCTTAGTGAGTTTCCGCCCTCTGAGAGTGTTTGGAGAGATGCTGTTCTCTGGGGAAAGAAAAGGCTGAATTAACAGTTACAGCAGAAACCCGAATACCCAGACTTGAAACTCTCATGCTTCTCCAGTAACAATACCTTTGTGTGCAGTTTTAAACACTACTTTTGGAATCAGAACAGCCTCTAATGACTACAGGAGGAAAGAAACACACAGCGTTTGGTGAAATCCCAGCAGAAGCGTGCTAATCTGGGGAAGAACCTACTAAATTTGGCTTGTTTGCATTGCGAAAAATGACTTGCAACACACATAAATGGCACCATCGTCATCTGTCAATATGGTAGACTACTGAGGATGAGAAGTTGTGTCTGGGAGTAATCGATGTCTGGATGTGAAAGTCAATTCATGCATTTTCAGATTGTGGCACGACAAATTAATATGAATTTCAATGATTTGTTGATGTATTGCATAAGGACAGAATGACCACAATCAAAGTGACAATCTTTAGAAAACAGACTCAAAGTAAAAAGTCACTCAGACAGCATTCAGAGAAGATGTTTCTATGCGTCTGTTCATTATTACTGACAGCTCCATTTATAATACAGGGTTATGCTCAAGTGATCACGCTGGACTTTATGCTCCACTGACTTCCTTCATATGCATCCAAATGTGGGAGACAGAAACCAGTATGAATGCTCAAGTTTAGTGCTCTCTGACTTCATATGACATGAAGATGTTTGACCAGTAGAGAACCTAAATGTCAGTTTGACAGTTTGACCTCTTTGACCTTAGATGAAATATTTTGGCATTTTGAATTTATTATTTAAACAGAAGCCATAGAGTGTCACATCATATCATGTTTGTTGCACTGTCAGTGAATTACAAATTTTGGTAATACTTTAGGCCCCGTTTACACGAGAACGATTCTGGGTGAAAACGTAAAAATATTTTATCGGATGTGCCTTTCGTTTACACGGCAACGGCGTTTTGGGGGCTTAAAAACACGAAAAAGTGAAACCACCCTCCAGAGTGGAAATCTTAAAAACGCTCCACCGTCGCGTTCCCGTCTAAACGGTAAAAACGCACATCTGCTCACGGTGGCTCTCGTCGCGTACGCGTTTACGTCACAGACAAGCGCCAGTACAGGAAGATAACAACCAACATGTCAGATTATTTCCATACGTCGGACCTTCAAGTTGCCCTAGCAGCTCTGAAAAACATACAAGAGTCTTTTCAGCAGTTGTACAAAATATTCTAAGATATTGGTGTTGTTGTGTGGCAGTGCTTCACATTGCCACCTAGCCGCCTGGAGTGCATACTACAACGAATTTCACACACTTTTGCGCCACCATATGCACGCGGATTTCCCAACCATAACGCTCGTCTAAACGCAGAATAAAAAGTGATAACGCAACGCCACTTTTGCGTTTTCTCTTCAGATCGTTTCCGTGTAAACTTAGTTTAGGGTCCAATTCTCACTATTTACTAGTTGCTTATTAGCATGCATATTACTAGGATATTGGCTGTTTATTAGTACTTATAAAGCACACATTAATGCCTTATTCTGCATTACCATATTCTACATCCCTTAATCCTACCAAATGCCTAAACTTAAAGGGGCATTATGCAGAAATCCCGTTTTTGTCAAACAGCGACCCCTAGAGTTACTGTGGAGTACTTGAATTTAACGTTACTGTCGTAAATACCACTCACAGTATACAATAGTACATTGTGTTTAATTTGTCGTTTAATGAGATATAATATATGTTGTTAGTGGTGAGAATTTTCACGTGATTAAATACATAGATCCGACAATTTTAATGGTCCAGAGGCAGAACTTTTGCCAAGTGTGTCAGAGGTTCTGGGTTCTAATCGGTACTCAAACCTCATCAAAACCGATTGTTTATTAGTGGTTGTATTTCAAGCAGGGATATGTTTTTTGTGCATTAGATTTTGTGATTTCACCATAACAAAATATAGAGAGTCTCTCAGTCCCCGCAACGGATTCAGGCGCGCGTCACAACAGAACACTGTAACTTATCTGCACCACTGATCGCAGAGGCAACGAGCACTTTGGTCACTTGATTTAAAAAATAACACATTTCAGATCGCCTCTTATTTAACAAACGAACGAAATGAATGCTCTACTAGAGTTACCTGGAGATGTTTTATTTGTTTGTAATGGTACATCCGTGCCGCGAGAAGTTTCAATGGGGACATAACACACCTGCAAATTATGCCTATGCTCGTGCCCGACTCCTCGCTCGGTCAGTCTGCCGTTTCCTCTTTCTCTGTTCCTCCGACAATGCTTTCCTAGCTTTCTGCATCTTATATGCCGGCTCAGCCATGACGATAGTGTGACAAACTCCATCCATCTATACCTTGTTCCTGTGTGTATGTGTGAGTTGCCGTAAAGGAATATGTTACATCGCGAGAGCTGATATCACGCGATACTTCCTGACGCGGCCCGCCGCACCGAAGTTGCAAGTGAGATTTTTGCGCTCACAGGCACCAGGGGGGGTCGAGACGCCCACCATTCAACCCGAAAGAAGTTATATAACCATTTCAATAACTCTGAAGCTGTTCAGTTAAGCTAAAAAAGCTGCATAGTGTCCCTTTAACAACTACCTTACTAACTATTAATAAGCAGTAATTAGGAGTTTATTGAGGCGAAAGTCGTAGTTAATAGTTAGTTAAAAGTGAGAATTGGACCCTAAACTAAAGTGTGACCAAAATTTTGTTAGTTCAAATTCAAGTGTGACCACAGCTTAAGGGCAGTATTGAAAGAAAGTATATCGTCCCGCAAAGATGGCAATATAGGACATCCTTGTCCTTGTGGGGACATTTATTGGTCCCCATGAGAGAAACAGCTTATAAATAATACTAAGTGATGTTTTTTTGAAATTCTAAAAATGCAGAAAGTTTTCTGTGATGGGTAGGGTTAGGGAATAAAAAATTAAAATAAAAACATCTCTGTGTGTGTGTGTGTGTGTGTGTGTGTGTGTGTGTGTGTGTGCATGTTTTTCTATCCCGGTGGGGACTTAAACCTGGATTCACACAGACTCGTGTGGATACTCGTGTCACTGTGGGGACCTAAATTGAGGTCCCCATGGGTACACAAGCTTATAAATCATACAGAATGAGGTTTTTCTTTTGAAAATGTAAAAATGTAGAGAGTGCAGTGATGGGTATGTTTTGGGATGGTTAGTGTAAGGGGACAGAATACCGTTTGTACAGTATAAAAAACATTACGTCTGTGGAGAGTCCCCACAAAAATATTGAACCAGACATGGATGTGTGTGTGTGTGTGTGTGTGTGCGTGTGTGTGTGTGATTATTTCTTTCACTGGATTCTCAAAAATATACATAGTTACATGTTATATTAAGTTATATATAACCATGGCTATTTTTGATAATCCAGTGAACTAAATAATCAAATAAGATGAAGTACCTTTCATTTGTAGAATATTTTTATTGTAAATATTCATGAGATTATTCCTAACAAATGATTAAGAAGTCTGGCATCGGTGCAGCAAACCTATATACAATATAGGCTCATAACGCTCTAGGGCAAAAAACTGTGTAATAAAAAAATAAATGAATGCATGAGTCACAATCAAAGATGTGTGACCACACATCACTCTGTGTGAATGCAGCAGGTTGTGATGTTGCTTGGCAACCATAACCTATAGTTACAGATTATAAAAACTGGACACGAGTGGAATAACACAACAGGTCAAACTTAAAAATCGCTGTCAGTATAATCAGTTATGCTGTCTATAGTGGCAGCACCATCTGTGGCACAGTTTGCAAAGTGGATTACTGTATCATCAGTGTACTCCGCTCTGAAAAAAAGGGGGAAACACAGCTTGTCTTATTTCATCATTATTATTTGTGATCAAAACAACAGAATTGCTTCTTTATTTTTGTGCTTTCAATGAATGTCTAGTTATCTAAAATGTGCAATCTGCTAGATTAAATTATTTAAGTGTGATGTGAACCAATCAAATACTGTAGACATTACTGAAACTGTAGTTCCCAGCACGCTTTTAATGGGGGAGAATAAAAATGTGTTTTTGAGCAAGATGAGAAAAGAGGGGAGATTTGATAGTGTTTAAAATTCAATTATGATGGGATTTAGAACTTTTTTTTAATTACACTGAGTTATCTTGGTGGTGAAAAGTGGAGCTTAAAGCGGAGGATTGGGAAATCGCCTACGAGAGCTGCACGATTCTGGATGAATTCAGAATCACGATTTTTTTGGTTTCAAGCAGAGATCACGATTCTCCCATGATTCTGAACAGAGTACTAAACAAAATAACATGTCATTTACAAGTTCAATGTTTAATGAATCTGAATGAATTATGGTTTGAATGAATGATTCAATGACTCACTTATAAGTACTTCATTGTTGGATGAATCATTACTGGATGAATCAGCTTTTTTTGAACCAATCTCTTGAGTAAATGATTCAATGCCAAATAAATTTTTTAACAGTCACTTGTCTCCAGCTGGTGGTGTAACGATGTAATCAATACATCGATTCACTCTATTTTGAATAGATTTGAATGCTCCGGTTTGATTTTCTCAAAGGTATAATTGACAGGCGAATCGTTGTCATTTAGGAATGAGATTGCGATCTTTTAACTGTTAATCGTGCAGATCTAGTAAATACAGAGAATGTTTTTCTGCTTTACTGAAGGAGCAGAAACATGCAAATAATATGTGTAAACATTGCTCCCTAACAGTCTTGTCAGGGAACCATATAAATTCAAATTGAGATTACTTAACTGGGTCACTTAAAATTAACTTCATTCCCTGGTGTTGAAGATATGAGAACAAAAAATTGTTTAAGTTATTTGAGTCATGTGGAACCAACATGATTAGATTGTGTATATCCAACACACTTTTTTCAGTATGGCACCGCAGTAGTACTTTATGTAAGAGTATCAAAACTTTGTCTTGGTCACAAAGGAACAGTGAAATACCAATTTCACAGTCAAAAACCTGATGGATTCCTTTCAATCATACGACATGGGAAAGCGGTTAGGCAGACAAAAAAGTTGAATGCGGTTTGCTGAAAAGTAAACCATTCAAAACACCCACTTCAACTGTCCAATTAGACTCAAAGACTTCTTTTCCTACTATTTAGAGAATATTTTGGGAAACCAAACCTTCCAACTTCTCCAGGTAGATTCAGTCGTTAACATCCCAAGCTTCATTACTTCTAACTCTTAAAACATAAATCCAGAAACCAAAGCCAATCCACCCACGTGTCTCCGTTCAATCAGTGCAAAAAGCAGCAGGTTCCATTGCCAAGTTCAGCGGGCCGCCTTTCCATGCGGCACTGGAACAATAGTTTCACGTCTGGAACGAGAGTGCTTCAGCTCAAGTCAAGTTCGGAATGGAGTTTTAATGGCACGGCGATCAGGCATTTCGAGAAAATGAGCGCTGTCTTCCGGCAAAAGGCAGTTCAATTAACACATCCACTCAAAACGACACCGTAGATCCAGACGAAGAAGAAAAAAACACCCACGCATGTTCTGCACACCCACTGCCGCCCCTCCTCCAGAGTCAAAGAAAGTGACACGGATACTTATGCACATTCTCAACTTTTGTGTTTGACTCTGGCGACTAAAGAGGTGTTTTTTGATCATCCTAAACCAGGGGGCTGTTCCATAAATGAAGCTTAGAAAAGCGGGGATTAAACTCCAAAACCGGACTTGAATGAGCCTAACAAATAAGTTGGGGCTAAAGTGGTTCCATAAAAGGTAATTGAAGTTCACGCAATCTCACTAATTTGATCCAGGTTTATCTAGTCTAGATAATTGCATGTGCACGCGTTTCTGAAGCAGCCCTAGAGGTCGATCGTGGATCAAATCGATCCACCATCATACAGCGTATATTTTGTGCTGTTTTATGCGTTTGTGACATGTTTTTTTCCCCCCTCAGTGCAAAAATTACATTTTACAGTTATATTCTCCATCTGTAAATGTTAGAAAGTCGTGCAAATGTATCCATTTTGCTGCTAATCTTCATATTGAACGAGCGCTGCTGCGCGCATGCGCGCCAAATAGGAGCGCAATAATTCTGACTAAAATATACATTTTGCTTGGAAAATTAATATGCGATATTTTATAACACTAGAAATATCTTCTAATTATAATAATTTCTCTTTAGGATGTTGGATAAGTTGCAGTGAACTTCTAGCTCATTACACTCATATATTTTATACTTCTAATAAAAAAAAGAAATTGAACAGAAGTAGCCTAATTCAGGGAAGATTTTTTTAAAGAAACTAAATATATAAAGATACAAAATATAGTTTTGGGTATAGGACCTATGCTACTTTATAAAGATGATATATACTTATTTAGAATGCTGAGAATTACAGCTTTTAATGCAATAATTTTTTTGAGAAAGCAAGAATCCCCAGTTTTAAATGAGTGGTTAGATTTAGTTTCTAAAGTACATTATGGAGAGGATAACATTAAATTAAGAACAAATGTATACATGTTGAAAAGATATGTGCAACTCTAAAATCAAAGAATATTCCGTAAAATAAAGGAATATATATTGGCCTACATTAACTACATTTTTATGTAACCTTCCCTTTTATTTCTTATTTTATTTATTTACTTATTTAATATTGAATATTTGATATTTAAATAATATTACTTGAATAACTATTAGGAATTATGTGTCATTCATTATAAGAGTTTGATATATGTGAATGTTATATTTTTATTAATATTTATTTATTGTTTTATTTATATGTATGTGTTGGTATTATCACAAAAGAAAAAAAAGTAGAAGGAAAAATAAGGAATATTTATTGGGGGAAAATATGATGTCTTTAAAGGAACTGTCCATTTGTATAATTGTGTTAAATGTGTTTGAATTGAAAGACATAAAAAAAGTACATAATACATATATATATATATACATATATATATATATAAGAGACAGTGCAGAGAAAGAATTCTCTGATAACCGAGGCATTCCTTAATTAAAATGTCTTTATTACAAAAATGACATGTCCTAAACGGACAACTTTAAAACGACTTATATATGTGTCTATATTGTAGCCTTATTTAAGTTGATTTTCTGTATACTGTGTATTTATAAAGTCCAATAATGGTATTAGAGACTGTCAGTGGTAATATCATTGTGTTCTTGTCGGTCAGTGTTGAGGATCTGTGTAACAACTGAGGCTTAGCCTGACAGTTAGCCTGCCCTGGACCAGGCTAGTTTCCCAGCATAAGTTGCCAGGGTAACTGAGTTTGAACTTTTTTAAGTTTGATTTATGAAACCGAATCTACCAAAAATAAGCTTGACTAACCGAAATAAGCCTGGCTTATACTCTAATCTTGGTTTATGGAACAGCCCCCAGGTATATCAGTTTGCCCTGTTTATCCAGGGGGAGTGTTCCTGAAACCAGTTGGAAATACAATCATATTTTTTTTCAATTCTGTTTTGTGCTGCTAGTTGCGAATAAATGATATAATAAGACGACCCTGATTGTAAGACAACCCCCCTCCCCCCTCCCTTTTTCAAGATGTACTTCTTGATAAAGAAAATGCTTTTTTCTTAATAATTTTCATACTGCATATTTTTCATATTTTAGTTTTGTTTTGTTTCGAAAGTATGGCTAATTTTGGTAAAATGTACCAACGATCAATTTATTTTGCCATATCATAAAAATAACCTGTAGCCCATATTAATTATATAACAATTAGGCTATCCATCTAATAGTTAAACCATGTAGCTAACCGGAATGTTATTAAAAGTCGAAGTGAAATCTTATTGTAGTTTTGAAATCTGGGTACAGTCTTACGTTTTAAAATCACGTATGGGGGAAGTTTGGTCCCGTCAGCGAGGTACGCAAAAAACAATAAAAAAAAATGTTTTACTTTGTATTTATTTTATACTTTTTATTTTATTTACAAACTTTCAGAGTTTATATCTCACAATTCAGCCTTTTCCCTCCTCAGAATTATGAGATATATCGCAATTGTGAGTTATAAAGTCTGAATAGCGAGATATAAACTCGCAATTGTAAGTTAAAAAGTCGGGATTTCATTTTTTATCTCGGATCTACATCTGTCTAGTTAATATATAATCTGCAATGACAATAGTGCAGCAATTAGTGTTAGTTTCTTTAAAAGTGATAGAGAGTTAGCAGATATATCTAGCTAGACATGGAGGATATAATAAGACAAGAAAGTAAAAAAGGAGATTAAAAAAGCGTCATCTCCAAAACAAGTAGTAATCTTCATAAAAAAGTTTAAATTAAGAAAATACATTATGTTTGTAAGATCAATAAAGTATCTGCAGGGTGCATCAGTCATGTCGTGGAGGTTCTCTGTTTAATCTAAGCATATACACTAATTAATATGCAGGACTAATGAGTGTGATAGATGAAATGTAATGATTTGAGCTGAGTTGAGAAATGATCTAAGCTGCTTAATTAAGCAAGATCTAACAAGGAAATCAGAAGAAGGACAAGTGTCCTTTAGCAACTCTTTCACATTTGCATGCATCTCTTCATCAAATTCTGTTTTAAACACAATTCTTAAAGGTATTTTTCACCAAACCCGTAAATTCCCTCATTATTGATTTTGTTGCAAACTCGTATCATAGAGGAGCTGTCATATGACTGTATTCCAAGTCTTCAGATATAAAAAAGAAAATACACCAGTGCATTTTTAGCTTTACATCCAAAATCTGCAATTAAAGCATCACCAAGTAACTTTTCCTCTGCGGTCGCCCTACAGGTTGGAAGCGGAATTGTCCATTACCGCTGTCGTAAATAATTTAACCCTATACCGCAGCCTACTGTCGCACGCACGCTCGTTGTTTATCCAGCACCGGCTTTGGAATGAACGATGTCCACAGACAAGGTAGAGTATGTTCCATGATTTCATGAAAGTATGATGTATTGCGACATCAGAAACGAAGAAAAACAAAATAATGACTATTGTAACGCTTGACGTAAACCAAGTCAAATTTTTAGTTTTCTTATGTCTCATTAGAACTACAGAAACGCGACCCGATCTGGCAATCTTACATAGCGTGGTTATAGCAGATATAGGACCGCAAAGCGAATCCTGAAGTGCCTTTCACCCTGTTACGACTTAATGAACCACTGAAACGATTTTGGAAACATTATTTTAAGCTTAAAAAAATCTTACTTAGTGTTGCTTTAAGAGCAATATTGGGGGCAATGCATTACACAATTTGAAGTAACACATTACTTTTAAATTTACAACAAAATATTAGGCTTATTTATTTCACTTTTGGTGTGAAAGGCCCTTTACATTTCCCCCCCAAAAAATATTTTTTAATAAAAAAACACAACAACAACAAGCAAACCCAGCCCAGATAAGAAACATTTTCAAAAAGTAACAATGTATAGAACAATAAACACCAATCTGAATTTATCAGAACTGCTGCAGGGTGTGCAATATATCAATTTAAAACATTTAGGGATATTCATATGCATACTTAATGCCCCTGGTTCCTTTAATTCAAAGTATTTTTAAGGCAGCTAATGAGTATTTTTTATTTTTTTTACCAATTTTTAAAAAAGATTCTGCTCATGAGAGAGATGATCAATTGTTAACTGATTACAGCATCTGTGCTATATGTTTGCGAATATGTGCAAACAGTAGATTTTCCCCTGCTATATAGGTTCATTGGCCCTAAATACACATTCAAGTATTTTGGTCTGCATGTCGTAAATGAATTACACAAATATACAGTATAAATATATAATCAGCAGGAAAATGCCACTCATTTAGCTTAATGAAGAAAAAAAAAAAGGCTTGTGCAACAAAACTACATTTCCCATCAATCCAATTGGCAGTATGAAAATGATCAAATACAAAAAGCACTTCATTTTGTTACATTAGCACCTAAAATGCTTATTTTCACTGTTGGAAAGTGGAAAAAGAGAATGAAATTGCCTAGCGCGTTAAGTTTGATCTGAACAAAATCACTTGAAAGAAAGTCATGTCATAATAACTGGAACTTTTAGACAGGATCTTCCTAAAAAGAACTGAAAACAGCTTTTGTGTATATATTTGGAACTGGTTCTGAGGGCTGGTAACCAACAGTATCTACCATTGAGATCAAAATGTGCATTTTCATGTTACATTTATCCCTGATCTCACACAGGCACACATCTGAGAATGCAGATGCCTGTCTCCAAATGCAAGAAAAAAGAAGGGGGGGGGAGGGGGAAATAGGACAAGAAAGGACAAGGAGAGAGACAAATCCATATTCATCCGCTGTGTGAACTGGAAGTTATCTCTGCACACAAAGATTTGGAAATATCACCGCTATCTGCTCCTTTGTGCCCCAGGTTGCCTTTATGATAGCACTGACACCATCAGATTAAAGTCAAACCCTGTCAAATATTCCTATGGAATCTATCAGCTGAGGGATGGAAATGAATTGAGATCCTAGTGTGGATGTCATCCGTGGATTTTCAGAGACGAGGACATTTCTAGAACTGGGCTTTTAAATGCTTGGGTGCATTTTATGGGAAAATCATAAAGCCTGTCAAGAATTTGTCCTATGGTCATATTTCACCACCAGACATGATACCTGGACATTTTGTGAGATTTAAGCTAGAATTTGAAGGGTCTGTAAATGTGACCCGATCTGGCGAAATGAGTCGGAAGTCGCAACGTTCTATTTTAAGATATGGGCCGATTATGTGGAAAAACAATGAAATAATAGTTTTTTTTTGTGCTAATTTCAAAGAACAGACATTCAAAAATAATCTCCCAAAGTTTCGTAGTCCAGATAATTGAGTAAAGGTATTTAAATTACTATTAAAGTGTACAAAGTTTTACTAAATTCGCTGGAAATGAACATTGCTTTTCTCAACTCCTCTCGTCACCTCTGAGCATTTCCCGGGTATCCCCTGAAACGTCACTATCTCTGCTCTTTAAATGGTGTTACACGTTGTATAGAACCAATCAAAAAGCTTAGAAATGTACACAAATGCTGATCATTTGTCAATGGGAAGCCGTTTCGACTGACCGGCACGCGATTGGTCCAGCCACCCTCCTATCAGACTCGCAGCGAGCGCTCTGTGTAATAAACAAGCTAGCAGATCTCCTCAGAAACATTAAATATTATTAATTTGCGAAATGTCGCTGTCAAAAGTGAGCAAAGTTGCCAAAGCGTCATCAAGCCCCCTGGCCATTGCACACTGAGTCCGCGTTTTTTTCGTAACACCATTCAAACTGCTTGCTACGGATGCGAAAAACTTACGATTGTTTTTATATAACGGATGAAAGTTTCGTAGTGTGCACGCGTGATTGACATAACGTGATTGACAAAGGTGAATGAGTGTAGCTATTTATCTGCAAGCAGAATCCATTACAATGTGTTTGATTAACCCAATATTTAACTGTCTGTTGGTATCTCCGTTATGAATTTGTTACGCTGTTATTGTCAACTAGCCTACACTAAGATATGATTGCATAGACTAGCATTATTTGATCTCTGTTTCCTTGTCTCTCTGCCTCTCACTTTCTCTTACACACACACACACACACACACACACACACACACACACACACACACACACACACACACACACACCCTCTCCCTCAAGCAAAAATGTAGCACCTCTGTTCAATCTTTCTGATTTTATTACATTTTTGTAAAAGGTAGGCCTACTGTTAAATTATTTATTAAAATAAAAACTTTTAAAATAATTTGAGCTTCAGCCTGGTTTAATAGCATTTATATATTAATGTCTTTGGTCAAATTAAGCTGTAAAATATAGTTTATCCCTTGTAATGTAATGGATTTTGAAAGATATCAACAAAAAACGGGCAAAAAACTTTAAAAGCGATTTTCTCAGGTTTTCAATTGGAAAAAGAGGGCAGACGACCATAATTCAAATGTGTATATCTTTACAACCATTCAAGGTATGACTTTGACTAGGATATCAATTTAAAGCTTATGGTCTCCTCTTTCCATTCATACCAAAATCTCAATTTTTTAATTTGGGTCACTGTGACTCATTTTGCTGGATCAGGTCACAAATGTGTTTTTACAATCTAGTGAACTTTAATCTTAATTTGTAGTGCACATAAATAACTTGTTACATTGTTTATTCAATGATTATGTCTTTTTGAATAATCATGACTTTTTAGTATATTTACCTGCTTAGGCATGAAACACTGAGCCAAAAACAAGTCAAAGTTGTCGAGCAACAAATGAGGTACCATACGCTGTCTGGCTAAAAAAAACAAAAACAAAAAAAAACTATTGGTATGCCTGCAACAATTGAGACTGCGCTACAATTTTTTAAAGAGCCTGATCGTATGATATGACTTTTAATCAGGCTAGTCTCATATGATTCATCAGTGGCTTTCATACACATTCAGTACACGTGAAAGCAACTTTTGAAAAGAGTGAAGTAGTAAAGGCTGACAGGGAGAAGACACGCTACTTTATGACATACAATAAACGTGAAGGGGGGAGTTGAACAGATGGTCTCATAATGTGTCTGTGTCTGCAGTCACACAAGTCAAGGTTAAACACAGTCTGAACGCATCTGGATAGAGCCACAGAAAATACATTCACACCTAGTTTGAATAAAACTTTATGCTGTTATATGCAGCAGCCCATAAATGTGTCAGACATATAAATGAGTCATATGCTAAAATCCTACACTTCTTTTTAAGTGATGGATGGATGGAACTCTGCGGACATTAAAGGAAGTCATTTATAGTCATCTTGAATTGACTCACAACCTATTTCACATCCATAATGTTGCATATAAACCGAGCGAAACAAGACATTGAATGAGTAATAAATATGAGTAATATAGGACAGCACTTAATTTTATACACTGGAAATTGATTTGATACTGGCCATTCAGAATATCAGTCCATTCTTAGTTTCGTTTTAGTTTGTGATTCGTCACGTTTTCCCGCCATTCATCAGTAACCATGGACATTCATTCATCACAGCTGTTCATCATTTAGTTCATCACCACCATGTACAGTATTTAGTTCCTCCCTGTTCACTCTGTTTGTCGGTCGATGTTTGTACACTAGTGCCATGTGCATATACTAGTGCTATGTTTACGTGCACACTGTTACGCCTTTTGGTTTAAATAAATCACGTTTATATTTGTATCCTGTCTTCACTCCGTCTTCATCTTCTTCATGACTGCGACAACCGCACACAAAGTTTGTTAAAACAATGCCACGATATTGGTGATTTGGCTGTTGGTTTTCATTAACCAATAGATTGTGTGGCCTAAAAAAAGAAAGCTGTTTTAGAGGCATTAGAGGCATTGTTTTTCTCTGATTAAATTTTACAGATGCAAATTTTCCCAATAAGATCAGGAACATGCATGAATTAAGTTAAAGGGAGGTTTACCCAAAAATGAAAATTCTGTCATTCCAAACCTGTAGGCATTTTTGCTGAACACAAAAAGAACAATTGGTTCCCATTGACTTTTTTTTTTTTTTAAATCAATGGGAACCGAATCTGTGACATTCTTCAAAATATCAGATTGTGTGTTCCAAAAAAGAAAGAAAGTCATACACGTTACAGCAAATGCTGTCGCAATTTTCATTTTTGTGCGGGATATCCCTTTAATAGGGTCAAGTTTTGAGTTCATGTTGGCTGTAAATTTTTAAAAAAGACCAATATTTTGTAGAGGTGTGAATCCTATAACAATTTGGTGAGTAATGATTTGATTATGAAACGATTCTCAATGCATCTTTTCCTCCAATTAATTTATTATTAATAATAATTACTATTATGATAAGCACAATACAGTTATTTTTGTTATTTTATCTTTGTTATTAAAAATAAGAACAAAGATGTGAATAACAAACAGTAGAACAAAATACAATATAAGAAACACAGTGCTTTACATTTATTTACATCTATTTAACAGAAGCATTCAAGTAATATATAATCAATGTAATAATCAAAAGTAAAAATAATCACTACAATACATAGTCGTAATTTATTATTTACAAATATGATAATTATTTCTCCAGATTTGTTCCCTTTTTACCCTTTTTTTTACAGAGAATACTCGGCAAGACATATTTTGAAATACTTTTTTGTGTGTATCTGACCGTTCAAGCACAATATGCCACTAAAGAGAACTGAATTCGGGATTGCATGGTGTCTGAGAGAAGCGGCTTTCTGTGCGTGTCAGTCAGATCTTGTTCGCATATTGCGCTTAATAATTTTTGTTTAACATGAAGCACGTCTCGCACTTTACATCCACATTCATGCATGTTCTTGCCGTAAAAAACAAAATGTGTCGAAATATCTGCTTTTAAGAAATTAGGGTTCATTTTCTGCAAACATCAGATGCAAATGCTTTGCTTATGACATTTTTATTAATAAATAATAAGAGTAGTTTATTTTATTACAATAAAACAGTGTATTAATATGTATGATAGGCCTATTTGATTCAATTTTTTAATCGATTCTTTTGTATGTATGCATCCATGCAGACTCAAAGTTCAAATCTGTGCACATTTTATAAATGAGGCCCATAAACTGTTATTGGTCACCATCTGTTTAACAAACCAATAGCACAAGGGCAACCAAAAGTGCAAGCATAAGTGCACCTTAATTATTTGTTTTCATAGCTGTTACAAAGTCTGAAAGCTTAAAGAAAACATGCACATAAAAATTTGAAGCCATTGTAATCTTTTAAAACAGAAATTTGTTGTTTAACCATTTTTCTCACAATCATCCTAAGCACCAGAAAATGTCCATGATTACACCTTCTGGAGTTCCCAATAATCAGTAACTTCAATTATGTAAAAACACAGCATCCACATGAGAAAAAAAGAGAAGGTTTAATCTCTAATAAAATGATTACTTTGCTGATTGTGGTGGGCAAACACATTAAATGCTTACTTTTACAAACACACACGCACCAAAACCTCTGATTACATGCTTAAGGGGAATCCTACATTTTTCTTTCTGTAGCTTCCTCTCTGAATGCGTTGTTGTCTCCAACGAATCAGCATCGTTAATCCGCCTGAATGATCCATCTTGCGTTTCGAGAGAGCCTTCATCAGTCCAGTCAATTAAGATCTGGCCATGACAACCATCTAATCGCTTTGCAAAACTAACAATGCTGCTATGACCGATCGAAAGCAGAATCAGAAGAAAGCCTGTCTCTTCATAAAGATGCTTTGACATGGCCACATGAGAATGGGAGGATTTCATTGTCACACTCTGCGCCTTTCTGATCTCTTCTAATCCCGAGGCAACACGAGCGAGTGAGAGTGCGACAAATACCCGCCTCGCTATACGAGGTTAAAGAAGCCACATGGCATCCACTTGAATCGGTGCATGCTCTAACAGAGTTATTTTTGTGCTCGTGCGGCAGCAAAAAGCATTATTTTGTTTTCTGTGCCCTCTGGTAGAAGACGAATGTTCCATCCAGGCCTGTCGTGATTATTTGAGATAACGTGATCATTGAAGCTTGTGAGTTGGGAGTGGTTGTCAGGGCTTTGCTATGTAGTTGCTAAGAGGTATTTAGAGTGTTGTTACGTGGTTGCTAGGATGTTCAGGGTGGCTGCCAGGGACTCAAGTCTCTTGATATTCTAAACCCAGGCTCATGTGCCGGTGTTAACATTTCTGCAAACTGATTGTTTCTTGCACGTTTCGCAACACTTTCAAAATGAAATGTCCATTGAGGGGTGGTAAAAGCACATTCGGTTTTCTTCAAAAGCAATAAATGTGAATCTGCCGTTTTATTACGTTGTTTGTTGAACATATTGTGGCAATTCGGAAATAAAATGTCCAGTGACTGGAATTAAGGGTAATGCTTTGAAAAGGCTAAACCACTGAACTAAACTGGCTCTAGTGTTCATTTAAACAGGAAGCTGCATCGAATTGTACATAGATACGTTTTTGGTGTAAAACGTTCACATTTTCCCAATGTCTTCCCAATATTCTGGCCTGTGGATATGGCTCTGGCCCTTCTTCTAGTGTAAAGGTCCGTTCACACCAAGGACGATAACTATAAAGATAATGATAAAGAACAAAATCATTCTAAATATAGAAGAATAGCAAAGCCCACACCACAACTACAATGATAATGGCACAGAGACACAATATCATTGGAATCCCTTTCAGTACTATTTTTCCCAGCTGATGAACGATAAAAACATTGACAGCCAATCAGAATCCATCCTGCTTCAAAGAGCTTAAACACTTACAGCGACAGACGACAAAACTGCAGCGCGTGTATAGAATAAACAGACCAATATGGTGTGGGCACTAATATATATCGTTATCTTCATATTTATCGTTCTTGGTGTGAACGGGCCTTATGTCTAAAAGATTGTTTCCACCCATTTTAATTCAGGGTGAAAACCATACGTCTGATCTTTTAGAAGTATTTACAAGTAATCACACACCTCTTAACAAGCTGCATTAGTTTAGGTGTCATTGACGTTTATAGCGTGTCTATAATGGTGCAACTAATATCTTGACATTATTAGATTATTATTAATTATTAGTAATACAAATTATAATAACATTTTAATATTTATTATTATTATTTTAGATAAAATATTGTATTATTTCTTGTAAAAGATCTGTAACTGAAATGAAAAAATAATAAAACAATTAAATCATTAATAGACAATTATATTTCATACTTCTGACAGTCCTAGATGTTCATGATAAGAACATCACAGTTGACAGAATGTCTGAATCACAAAACAACAGCTTATTATTACCCACCTGTCATCACAACAGAGCGAAACACATGTCGCAGTTACTATCAGTCCAGCCAGGGGCAATCAGAAATGGGCAAAAGCCACTATCCTGCTGGAAACCTCTCTTGAAAATGCAGCTGGAATGATTCTGGCATCTGTCACGTTCACAAAGCCGCAGGGAGCCCGTGAAGCTGACGTACAGAGGTGCTGCTTTTGTGGTCCCAGCAACAGCTGCACTCAGCCTGGGCTTTGGGACCTCTGTTGGTCCCTGCGGAGCAGAAGACAGAGAAGGATGCCTCGGCCAATCGCTGATGTAAGGATGTGAGAGATTTTTTTTTTTTTTTTTTTTCCTACAAGATGCAAAGGAACCCTCTGAGGTGTTAATTTAGAGAGGGATTCTTATTAGTGTCACCGTACTGCACCATTTGGAGGAAGTGTGATGGTTTAAAATCTGACCTGAATGTCACAGTTCTCTCTGAAATAAGAGAGCAGAATAGATATATATTCCAAAATAATATCTCTTCCATACAAGCCCCCCTGTGGTGAAAATCAAGGTTGTAATATTGTTTATATGTGGTGTTTTTAATATGCTTTAAGACAAGCCATGTGCAAATTTCATCCATTGCTGAGTGTGTTCTTCTTAAAACTGCAGTGAACCAAAGACAGTCTCAAAAACACGGTTTGAAATCGCTGGTGTTTCGGACGTCACAAACTACCTTATAACCAATCAGGTCAACGTGTGATCGTCAACGAGTGGATCTCTGAGCTGGTGTGAGTGAGTGGAGGCGGGGATAATTTGCATATTTATAGAACCGATTATACTAAATGAGGCAAGTTTGTAATAGAGTTACGTTCAAGCTATTTTAAGGAAAATAAACGTTTAAATGTGTCATTTTGGTGATCAAAGATGAGTTTTAAGGGATAACATTATTGACTACAGGGGGACTTTAACAGTTTAACGCTATGCTTAAAAAAAAAAAAAACTACGTAAGCCACAAAACAGATTTGCAAACGTTGGTTTCCAAAATACTCATGAGATACTATTGAAATTAGCTGTATTTTGTGTTTAAAAAAATTGCTAGTCATTTGCATCGTTAAACTTTTTGATGGACACGTCCACATCCTGTCACCAACACGGTCACTCGTGTTGCCAGCAATCACCAACTCTAGAACATTATTGACTTTATCCTATAAATCACTGTTGGCTCTTTAGCTAATTGTCTTTGCATTATGTTAACTGTATATTCTGTCAAAAGATTTCACACTTCATGCTTTAAATTAATAGGACAATTAAGTCAAGTGATTTTTTTCATTTGTAGCATTTCTCCATGTTGTTCCAAAGAAGCTTTATGGCTTAAAGATTCCAGTGAGAAAGTCAAAGGCTTGACAACAGGCTTGTATTGCAAGACAACAAACTCCGTAAGTTTAAGTATTGGAGAGGAAAAACCTTTTAACCAATTAAACTAGGTTGTACAAGAAGCACATAACTAAACAGAAGGGCATGCAGCCATGCTACAAAAATTGTAACTCAAAATGAAATAAGCAGTAGGCAAACCAACTTATTACTGAACAAACAACTGGAACTTGAAATACCTGCTAGACAAAAATGTCTAGTTTTGCCAATGATCTGATCCTTATTGTTGTGTATCATCCTGTACTGCTGGGTGAATGACCAATTCCACAGAAATGTTAACCATGAAGAAGAAAAGATATCAAGAAGAGGAACAAACGTCTATGAAATGCATTTAAGGTCTACAATTTCCTATATTAAAGAGCTATACTGGTTTAAATAATTTATTCAGCACATATGATGTGCACCAGTACTAAAACAAAATGTTTTGGGCTCATATTTCAAAAGAGATAAAAGGACTCTTAATGTTCACTTTGCTATTTCCAAAAAGACAAGAATATGCAAGACAAATATATAGGCCTACACTCGTAACAGAAATGCTATTTGAATTTATAAAAGTCACATTTATAAAGTGACTGCACTTCAGTGAAAATGTCATATCTGGAAATGTGTCACTGCCATTGTTTTGTCTCAAGATGCACAGCAGTAATGTTTTTTTTTTGTGTGTTTTTTTTCTAAGGCATGATCATTAAAGATACTTAAATGTCCTAATTGAACTAAAGTCTAATCCTGGCTTAATCTAAGCCCTGTCTGTGAAACCAGGCCTATATGTTATTTGGAGAGCTAACCCTTCTACATTGTGCTTTTATTTCTATTTTTGAATTGTGCATTAGAATATTCCTACAAATGTAATGCCTACCAAAAGAAAAGTTATCCCTGTAAGCACATTTCCAATTTTAAATTGGGGGGGGGAAAAGCCTAAACGGACAATTTCCTACTGACGGAGCTTTGTCTGCATGGGTTTAGGATTGTACACAAAAATGGTTCATTATACTGGTAATTAGTACATTTCCCCTTTTCATTGCAAATGTCTCGTCCGTAAGGCTGGAATTGCTCTGTTTCAGCTAATGCAACTCAGAGCTCACCGGCATGATCGAATGGCCGTGAAAATCCCCAAACAGACTAGATAAGCAAAATCACTTCCCGGACAGGCTTGATCTATTATGTATCTGGACTGAACATTTTGTAGGGCATGTTGTGCTTCGATTGAGACTGCTCTTCTTGTTAAATCAGAAGAAAGGATGGCAGGTGCAAATACAGCTGGTGCTGTAAGAGATGCTTGAAAACCAACACTTAGATTAAACTTCATCTTCAGCAAGACCAGCTTAGACCAGCATGGCCTTTCTGGAGGTTGAATCGGGAAAATCTTGCTGGATCTCAATCCAATTACGAATCTCAGGCAGTTGACAATAATGGTGCAAACGTTCTTAAAAAATGTTCTAAAAATGCTGAAGACTCTTCAAGAAACTTCCAAAGGATCACATATGAAAAAACCTGGTTGAAAAAAAGAGATCGTCACGCTTGTTAGTGGAACATGGTAGCTAGTTGTTACTGGACCAAGATGGTCTAGTTGCTCAGCCAAAACAGCCTGGACCAGATCATTACAAGTTTGGACCAGCTAGAACCCATCTTTGGGTGTTTTTTAACAAGAACAAAATGTACTTTGAAAAAAGTTAAGTGCAACATTTTTAATTCAGTAAAACGAGATTCCAAACACATATTCATGAAGTTCCAGAAATGCTGTGAGAGGTCAAAAACGTATAATGGTCTGGAATTCTGAAAAACAACAAATGTATTTGTCAGTTTGAACCCATTTGTTCCCAACAATACAAATGTTCCAACTATTAACCCAAATGCATGTGACAGGAACAACTTGAATCCCAATGTAAGGCCTGTTTTCTGGGACACAAGTGTGTTTGTGTGTGTGTGTGTGCACACAGCCTGAGGAAATGTATTTCCATTGTTCCATATCTCAGGAGAAAATGTATGTACTTTTGTATTCCAGTTCTGGCTTTGACAAAACTGCTATTTACCTACAAATAGAGCTATTAGCCCATTGCGTGCTGTTGTGAGCGTCTGCTTTGAAGAAACGGCTCCTTCAATCAGTCAATTCCGTGTGAGACCTACCAAATTATCAAGAGATTGCAGAGCCTTTAAGTCATCATGGTAAAAAGCTGTCATCATTAATTCCAAAAATATCTTCAAATCTTTCTCCATGAGAAGAGAGCTTTTGATCCATTTTGAGCTAGTACAAAATTTCCTCAGCATTAAAACCTTCGACAGGCCCATCCGTAACTACCACTTCATTTGTTAACATTAGTTCATTAATTAAGTATCATGAAGTAATTATGAACTTTTTACAGCATTTATAAATACACTATTGTTCATTATAATTAATGTTTGTTCATAACACATGAACTAATGTTCAGTTATACAACTTGAAAATGAAAATTCTGTCATAATTTACTCACCCTCATGTTGTTCCAAACCTGTATGAGTTTCTTTCTTTTGTTGAACACAAAAGAAGATATTTTGAAGAATGTTGGTAACCAGACAGTTTACGGTAGCATTGACTTCCATTGTATTTTTTTTTTTTTACTACTATGGAAGTCAATGGCTACCATCAACTGTCTGGTTACCAAGATTCTTCAAAATATCTTCATTTATTTGATACACTATTTTTTTTTATATATTGTGAAATTATTAGTCAACATAAAATAAAAACGGATCCTATTAACTTCTCCATTCTGCTGTCACACACACACACGTTTCATGATCCAGTCCAGGGTTATTATCATTAATTAATACTAAAACATTTTTGTTATTTGAAATAAATCTGAAAATAAAATAAAATATTAATTTAAAAACTTTAAATGAAAATTGGAAATGCATATATTGGCAACTAAATGAAATAATAAGTTGAATAAGTTGAAGCACCAAAATTACTGGAAATAAATACTGATATAAACTAAAACTGATATAAAAATAAACTTAACTAAAATAAAACTAATACAAATGACAAGAGCACAAAACAAAATTACTAAAAGTTCAAATAAAATCAAAATGAAACTGACACTATAAAAGTAAAAGCAAAATATTAAAATATTAATAAAACTAGTGTATAAATAGTTCTAAAATAACTAAAAAGATGACAGAATTTTCCTTTGTGGGTGACCTATCCTTTTAAATAATGTAGAGTGTTCATTGTTACCAATAACTATAATAGAATACTTTTGAAACACAATTTGTTTTATATTGGTAAATTATTAGTCAACATTAAATAAAAATGGACATGCTATTGGATATATATGGATATACACTAGCTTTATATTAATAATATACATATATACTATATACTACTATAAATAATACTAAACTAACACTGATCCAATGAATTCCTGATGCATACATGCAAGTCCTGACCTACATTTCACTGAAATATCTCACATTATGGAAGTAAAATGGGTTGCAATCACTGTTTCACATTGACTTGAGTGAAGTCTAAAACAGCAGGCATAAATATACACTTTCCCAACATCAGTGTCTTTGTCTCGCCTCACATCTCGCTGACAGAGATCCAGCCCTGCCCCACCTCACAGCCTGCTATTTGACTTCCTCCAGCACCAGAAAGCCTCTCATTACTGTCCCTCCAGCTTTCAGATCCGCACCTGCCATGCGCTTGTTAGACCGTTCAAAAATAACAAATCAAAGCGAGAGACTCTTTAACACAGCCTGTCCAGATAAGGTCGCTCCACTGTCACATGAAATCAGAAGAGAGTGAGAGAAAGTAGAGAAGCCATTCACAGCCCGAGGGTTCAACTGCACCATCATCATCGCTGGCCTTGCATGCATGTGACAGCAAAGCACCGGGGTCCCCATCCAAACATCGTACCTACGTTACGCATAGAGTTGAAGTTAGCGATGGCGTTTTGGAGAGAACATTTCGACGGATTGGAAATGGGCTTGAATGAGCTCTTTGCCAGACTAACTTTCAGAGCAAATCTAAATTTGCCGGAAGTTGTCTGGGTTTTCCCAGGCTATTTCCCAATCCCATTCTCCAGACTTTTCCTGTATTTCCGCAAACTGTCCTATCAATGTTGTTAAAGAAAAACAAGGCCTACGGTTAGGGTTTCCTATCCAGTAGTGATACATTCTTTCCTTCGATAGCGATCTCTTTAGTCTCTCATTGAAAGTGTCTCTAAGCTCTCTTATCTCTCCGCCCTCCAGACACTTCTCGTCAGCTCACTCTCCTAAATCTACACCTAATCTCAGATTTATCCGGAATCCAAAATTTGCTCCCATTCCAGGTGTTCAAGCAAAGCTTTGTGCTTTCCTTTAAAACAGGGATGTGGTGTTAAGCTAAACTGTTTACGATGGAACAGATGACTGCCTCTCTGCTGTAACACACCCCATGCTGACATCTCCCAGTATGACCAGTTAAGAATAATTAAAACTGATTAGACTTCAAGGCCTCCGTAAACAAAGGGCTTCAATTAAGTCTGCATCTGCTGAGGTTGAAGAGTTTCACTTTAAATGCAAAACAAGGGAGACACGTTCATATCGCATTTTGCAAATGTGCTTTTAATATTTCATTCAAACTAAATGACTTGGGCCAACTGTCAAATAGCTAGACCTCTGCATTATTACTTAAGGTGCCGCCAAGCAGGAAATAATTTGCAATCACACTGAGAGTATTCATTTACCCATCGTTTCATGATCTGGAGTGCAAGACTGACCCAATATAGTCAAAACGGATGGAATCTAGATCTTGATTCAATTGGTGAGCTTTTATCCATCTTTTTTCCGAGGTCTGATTGAGTGTCTTGTTTGGGATCTATCCGAATGTTCCTATCCTTCGTGACATTGCTCCACTGAAGAGAGATACAATTAAATCTGAAGTATCTTGCGAATATCTTTTCTATGTGTTTGTCCTGGCGTTGTAACCCTGCACAGGCTACTGCCTGAGGCTATTTGTGAATGATATGCGTAATGGGAACATGGTAACCTGAATGCCATCACGGAAAGGGGAAAATTGGGTGAATCAATCAAGTTGGGTGAGACACATTTGCTCAAATGCAATACAGAACTGAGAACTGTGAATTCCCTGCATTGAAGTAAATAGTAGGAGTGTATGTACGGTATGGGTCTCGTTCTAGTAAAACAAAATACCATATTTACCTTCTTAGTGCATAATTATGGTGCATGATTCATTTGCATGTTACTGCAAATGCAAAAAAAAAAAAAAGAGTGACTTTCAATACAACGTGAAAAAGCATAGTGTTCCCATTCAACCCGAAAATTGTTTGGTAACACTTTATTTCGATTGTCAACATTCTTTTGACTATAAGTAACTTTGCAACTACATGTCAACTAACTCTCATTAAAGTATTAGAAGACTGTCTGCCTAATGTCTGCTAACTCTTTATTGTGTTGGTCCTCCAACAGACTTTCTACTGACTATCAATAACTTTGCAAGTACATGTCAACTTATTGTAACTACCTACCAGTCTACTAACACTCTACTAACACCGTAATGAGAGTTAGTAGACATGTTGGTGCAACGTTACTTATAGTCAACAGAATGTGTTAAAGGGACCATCAAAATAAAGTGAAACCAATTGGGTAGAGCCAATCACCTTATAAGTAAATTTCATGTGACCCCTATATATATATATATATCATTGGTGAAACAGCTACAGTACACAGTTACTTTTCATAGATCATAGGCCATAGATCAAGATGTTGGCTTTTTCGTCGACATAGTAGTGTAGTTCCATCATCTGCCAGCAGTGGTTAAAACCTGTTAACCTTCACCAGTGCGTGGACGCTCTGAAGCGTTTTTTTTTTAAATAGTTCAAAGTTACTATCATATTTAATGTTATTAACTTGACAAACTATACATCATTAAAACGATATAAGACTCAAGTTTCAGTATTTGACCACTATTGTATTCTGTGAAACTTATAGTGACAGTTATGTCTTAATTTGTGTCAGGAGTTATGAAATTAAAAAATGAGTCGTTACCTTTAATATGAATTATGAGCGTCAGCCGGTCTCATTCAGAAAAAAACTCGAAGAAGAGCCATAATCATGTGACATTCAGGAAGTCCTGACACAACAAAGCTATCCGAGATCGCTGTAAAGTGCAGATAAAGATGTTTTGAAGACAATAAACATGATTGCAATGATATTTGATTTACCTGTGTTCTTCGAGTCATGTCAGGTATTTTCATAATAATAGATTATATGTATAATGTAATGCTAATCGAGATAGACTTTCAAATTGTGCAGAATACAATAAAATAATATATTTTCTATCTGATTTTTTTATCTGAAGCCAAATCAGATTACAGAAAGTTATTTAAAACACTCGACTTGCGCTATAAAGTAAGTTTGGAGCACAAACATAGTTTTATTCTCATAAATTGTCGTGTATTGATGGTGTGCTAAGCCATACCTGTCAAGTTTTGGATTTGAAAATAAGGGAAATTTTCCGGCGCCCACCTCGATCAGTCCCACCACCCCAACCAAGCTCCAGTATCCCTTACATTTTAAGACAGGTGTTAATTAAAACACACACACACACACACACACATATATATATATGGTATATATATATTAAGAGCATTATTTAAAGGCTTATTTGCATATTTTCTGTTCATTTAACATTGCTTGTCTTTACATTTACATTTTATTTTCATTCCACACATTATTTTCATTTCACATTGCTTTTCATTTGCAGTTTTTCTTTTCATTTCACATAACTTTTCTTTACTCTTTTAGTGAGTTATTGAACAAATTTGTTGCAGACTTTGTATTAACTGTTTTGGAAGGAGTGTATTTGTGGGCTGGGCCAGAGTGGTTAATTTTACATGAGAGTAGCAAACAGTTCTGTTGTCTAACGTCATCCTATTCTCTGTAACAATCTTTCGTACCATGCTCCTTCCCCGTGTGAGATGCTAACCGTGACCGTGACTGTCCCCCACCCTGCTCCTCTTCAGAAAAGTAAATTCGCTATCCCATTGATCGCGGTATTTAGTACATGAGGGTTTTGTTTTTTTGGCAGGAGTGCCTTGCTCTGTCATATCATAGCGTAAATCATCCGACTCTGTTTTTGTTTGTTTTTTTTTGTTTTCCCCGCGTTGTCACTCATCATCTGAGCACTAACCTCGCGACACTGCCACCTACAGTACCTGTAGTTATCGCGAGGCTAGTGACAGAGCTCCGATTGGGAATGTTTTTTTTTTTTTTTTACTCCGCCCGGGGTATTATTATTTTTCAATAACGCAGGTTAAAATACGGGAGATTTACGGGAAAACACTAATACGGGAGGACGGCGGGAAAGAAGGGTAAAATACGGGACTTTCCCGGCCAAAACGGGATACTTGACAGGTATGTGCTAAGCTAACATGCTAGCTAGTACTGAGCACCTGCTACCTAACTTCGGTGTAATTTTTATGATTTTTTTCTAAATAAGAATGCTTACTGAAATGTTTCGTTTTTCAAAAAGGGCATTTGATACAGTTTCACTGTGAAGTGAGAACTTTTATAAAATAAATGAGGGATTGAAACAGTGTGAATTGCTAGTCGTTAGTGATTATAATGCAGACAAAAGAAAAGCATATTTAGAGCAATAAACAGGCTGGAGAGGTGTGAATATGTGCAGGGGAGACTGAGACTGAATGGGGCTCGTTTTTGCATCACAAAACAATAGAGGCAATAGACTGAATAGATGCTTATAAGATGACAATAAACACCAGTCTAATCAAAATAAAGTCATATGACATGATCTTGAAAAACATTGAACTAAATACAGAGTTTTAGACTTATCATCTTCAGATTTTAAATATAACATGGTTAGACATGTGGCTTTAGCTGCAGTGCATTTCTAGATTGCTACAATGCCAACTTCAATTTTATTTTCATGAAGATGTTTCATAAAAATAAATGTATAATAACTTTACAAAACTTTGAAGCTATTTATAACTATTTTTTTTCATTATGACAATAATTAATTCTACATTTACAATAAACTTCAAGGTGTCAGCTTTCAAATGAGATCTTACTTGTGCTTTTAGTACAAAGGGTTCATGAACTGTATCTGTTTCAGTTTGGGAATGCCATATCTGGGGATTTTTCAAAAATGGGCTTGAAGCTTAACAGGTTGCTGAAGCCAATCAGAAAAGCATTGACCTCATGTTTGGATAGCTTTCTGATTCTGAATCCTTCTTTTAAACATCTCCCTTCATTCTGGTATACCACACCCACTTTTCACAATCCAATCAATTCTTGACAAATATTTGTCTCATTGAATATCCTGTTTCACTCAAATTACATCAGATTATAGAGTAAAATGTGATGTGAACAGTTGTCACCTTGATTTTCTTTTAGGTAATACATTGTGCATAGTTACACTGACATGTTTGTGTTGAAAAAGATGACATATTTTCAGTTATAAATTCTGATTACAACTTTAAATAATAGTGTTCTGACCATCAAACAGAAATGAGCATTAATCAACCAGGTCAAAAAAAAGCATCCTCTATGGGATTTTCCATATATTAAGCCAAGATATGCTGGAGCCATGAGACTCTGAGACTGCAGATGTACCAGTCTGAGCAAAATATCATTAAGTCAGAGAGTGAACCACACTCTGGGCAAGCGACCAGGTTCACCTCCCCTCTGTGGCATCTCCTGCCCAGAAATAACTGTTAGCGACAGAAGATGGAGTGACTCTTCAATGCAGTTTCCCATGTGAATGGTTAGAGGTTAGTTTAGACCTTAAAGTGCCATGCCTCTTACACTTAGAGATCGCAGTTCAGATGTTTGTTTAAAAGTTAGCCTACTTTCCAGGCAAGTCAAATATCCTCTTTGTTCTATAGTTTACAGCATTACTATAGTCATATAAAATCTGCTCTCGGGGAGCATTGGGAGCTTCCTTCTGGTTCAGAGCACTTAATTAGATCTGTTGACTATGTTCATATTTCGGCGATCTTAGTTAAATCTCTGTAGATGTTATGGATGCTTTAATAAAAACAACTTTTTTTTTTTCAAAGGAACAAATGCATTCTCTCAAAGTTTGTCTTGTGGAACTCAACCAATTAATTAACATCAAAAACTCAATTAACTGATTTCTAAACATATTTGACTTGAGCTGTAATCGAGACTTGAATATTCTGTCATCATTTACTGTACTCACCCTCAAGTTGCTTCATACCCTTTCTGGTAACACTTTATAATAACTGCATGCGATTAATCATTAGTTAAACCATTATAGTAAATGGTTAATTAATCATTTATAAAGCATTGATAGATAGTAATAAGTAAGTGTTTAATACTTGTATTACTTTATTAATGATCAGTTCATCATTTCTAAATGAAGTATTGCATTATTTACAAACCAGTTATTTAGGAGTTGTCAGTGTTTCATAAGTTCACTTAGAAAGTGTAAGTAAATGATTAATAAACTACATATATCGTATTATTCAGACATATAGTAATAGTTACTTGGTGTGTTTATTAATGCTTTATTAACATGTATTTATACTGTAATTCATGGTTAATTCAGGCAGTTATAAAGCGTTTAGTAGTGGTCAGTTAACTATATTTTTGTGAGCTCATCTAAAGTGAGGACTATTTTTGCCTCGCAAAGCATTTATAAAGGATATTTAACGGCTCAGCCTTCTTCTAAACAGAAAAGGAAACAAGCACAAGCAGTGATACAGAACATAGATATATTTATTTCACGTTTTTTTATTTTTTTATTTATCAACATTTATTTATGTTCTGTATCACTCTGTGTTGTGTTTGTTTCCTTTTTGCTTTCCGTCCTTCGGATCAGACGTAAACCGAGGTCCTGACTCTATGTGGTCACAAAAAATCCCAGATGTCTTTCGAAAGAGTAGGGGTGTAACCCCGGAATCCTGGCCAAATTTGCCCATTGGCCTCTGTCCATCATGGCCGCCTAATCATCCCTATATACTAATTGGCTTCATCACTCTGTCTCCTCTCCCGAGAAACATATGCAGCTGGCATGATGGGGTGAGGGAACAGAGAAATGGGGAAATTTGGAATGAAGACAACCTCGCCTGTTGCTCTCCTATGTTTGACACATGTATAAAAATAATAAACAGGAGATCTCTTGGCAAAGTAACTGGTGTAGCTTCCGTTATTCAACAATAATGGGGAAAAGCATTTTTTAAATCTACAAAAGCATTTATTAACACACTAAGTAACTATTACTATAAATCTAAATAATAAGATGTATGTATATACATTTTAATAGTTTATTGATAATTTACTTACACTTTCTAAGTGATCTTATGAACCACTGACAACACCTAAATAACTGGTTTGTAAACAATGCAATACTTTTAGAAATAATAAATTGATCATTAATAAAGTATGAACACACAATTATTAAGCACATTATAGATATTCTTATAAATCAAGAATAAATCATGTATAGATGTATTTATAAACTTCTTATTATTAATGTGTATTAATGCTTTATAAATGATGAATGAATGGTTTACTAATGCTAAACTAATGATTAATAGCATGCAGTTATTATAAAGTGTTACCGAATTTCTTTCTTCTGCTGAACACAAATTAAGATATTTTGAAGAATGTAAGTTACCAGACACACTGTTAGACTTTGTTAGACTTTGCCGTAATTTTACAGTTACTTACCGCAAAAAAAAGCCCAGTAAAATACCATTTATATTATTTACGGTTAACTACTGTAATATGCACTGCATTGTGGGTATGTTTTATGAAATTTACAGTAACTTACTGGCAATAGTGCTGCCAGTAAGTTACCGCAAAAATACAATAAAATGCCTAACAGTGCAGTTGATGTACCCCATTGACTTCCATAGTAGTAAAAAAAAATACTATGGAATTCAATGGGGTACATCATCTGTTTGGTTCAACACAAGAGGCATAATTTTTTTATTTATTTTTTTTGACCATTGTCTAAGTGTATTCCAATTGTATCATGTATTGGCTTGCTATTTTTACTGTTTGTACTTTGATTTTGATAGATGGAAATTATTGATACTGATTTCATTGAATTGGTATAACAGCCCTATAGTGTTAAATAGTGTAATTAATTGAAATTAATGATCAACAATAAGTAATTTTACTTTTTATAAATAATTATAAGAGGGGTGCACTTCTTTCACTTAAGCAGCTGCCTCCCAAATGTCTGTCCATGGCTTTGATTCTAAGTCAAGGTCTAAAAAAAAAAAATGAAACAAAAAAAACTGAAAAGCAACTGTATAAAAATAAACACACTTGTAGAATCTTGGCAAGGTCAAGATGTCTACAAATACAGGCACACAACACATGTAGATTATTAGGCCACAGGCTAATAAGGTTAGATCGGACTTCATGGTTTCTAGTTTTGAAGCGCTGTGGTTGGAGGTTCATCTTGCTTATTGTAAACCGATTTTAGTTGGCTGTGTCTATAGACCCCCAAATGCTAATGTGCAGAATGTAGATGAATTATGTTCTGTTCTAATTAAGGTAACGGATACTGGTAAAGAAACATTTGTTCTAGGTGATTTCAATATAGATTGGCAGTCAAATTCATGTCCACTGAGGAAAAAGTTATACAGTACTGCGCTCACATGTAATCTATCTCAGATGGTAAAAAAGTCAACTAGAGTATACTGTAGTTATGATGGGCAAACATCCGCAACCTGTATTGATCACATATTTACAAATAATTGTGAAATGTGCTCTAAAGCAGTATCTGTTCCTGTAGGGTTCAGTGATCATAATTTAGTGGCTATTGTTAGAAAAACTCAAACACCCAAAGCTGGACCTAAAGTACTTTATAAGAGGACGTATAGAACATTTTGTGAGAGGGATTTTGTTAGAGATATTAAGAATGTTGACTGGAATCAAGTACTAGCTTTAAACAAGGTTGAAAAAGCCATCGAGTTATTCACAAAATTGTTTCTTTTTGTGGCTGATCAGCATGCCCCATTAAGAAAATTCACAGTAAGATCAAACAAAGCATCATGGATTGATGAAGAATTAAGGGAGTGGATGCGTAAAAGAGATGAGATGAAAAGAGCTGCAATTGGTTCCAAGGGTACTGAAAAGTGGCAAAAGTATTGTGAAATGAGAAATAAGGTAACTAAGTTAAATAGGAAAAAGAAAAAAATGTATTATCAAGATAAAATTCAGGAGAGGAAAAATGATGGTAACAAACTTTGGAAAACCTTAAATGAAATAATGGGTAGGGGCAGGATCAAAAATCCTTCCTTCATTGAAGTGAATGGAGCGTTCTTGACAAAAGCAAAGGACATCGCTAATCATTTCAGTAGTCATTTTGCAGATAAAGTTGATAAATTAAGGAATGAAATGCGCTCCCCGAGTGGGAGTTGTATATCATCTCAAATAATAATAAACTCTATCATGAATAATAAATCATGCTCTTTTGAGTTCCAACCTATAGAAGTTGACAGGGTGGAAAAGCTACTTGACAACCTGAATAATCATAAACCAGCTGGGATGGATACTTTAGATGGGAGATTAGTTAAGGTTGTTTCAAGTATTATAGCATTGCCAATATGTCATATTTTTAACTTGAGTTTAAAGGAGGGGTTATTCCCTCAGGTTTGGAAAGCTGCTAGGGTTTTACCTCTTCAGAAAAATAAACGGGAAAGTTTCTCAGCTGCAAATAGCAGACCCATCAGTATTCTTCCAGTTTTAAGTAAGTTACTGGAAAAAGTTGTGTTTGAGCAGATACTACATTATTTTGTATTTAATGACTTAAATTCTCATTGTCAGCATGCATATAAGGCTGATCATTCTACGTGCACAGCTCTGACAGACATGACAGATAAATGGTTGACTTGTATTGATAACAAGATGATGGTTGGAACTGTGTTACTTGACTTTAGCGCTGCATTTGATATTGTAGACCATGGGTTATTATTAAATAAGCTTGCTACTTATGGGTTTAGTCCATTAGCCATAAATTGGATGAATAGCTATTTATTAAATAGGAAACAGTATGTATTTTTTAATGGTAGTTTTTCCTTCCCTAAAACTTTACAGTGTGGAGTGCCACAGGGGAGTTGTCTTGGGCCGTTACTCTTCTCTATATTTATTAATGATTTGCCATATGTTTTGAATAAGTGCTCTGCGACTTTATTTGCGGATGATACAACTGTTCATTTTGCATCAGCTAGTATAAGCGAACTAAGAAACACACTTCAATCAGAATTACAACTTGTAGTGAACTGGATTTGTGAAAACAGACTTGTTTTAAATGTAACTAAAACCAAAAGTATCTTGTTCAGGTCTAGATATGTCAGTAAGGGTGATAATCAGCTCTGTCTATCACTCACAGACTCGAACATTGAACAAGTTGAAGAGGTAAATTTGCTTGGTGTTACATTGGATGGACAGTTAACTTGGGAGAAACATATTGACAATATTGTTAAGAAAATGGGTAATGGAATATCTGGGATTAGAAGGTGTTCCCCTTTTCTTACCCCTGCCACTAGAGTGCTGGTGACACAGGCATTGGTTTTATCCCACCTTGATTACTGTTCACCTGTCTGGTCAGGTGTGGCTAAAAAATATCTGTTTAAGCTACAAATAGCTCAAAATAAAGCTGCAAGACTCGCACTGGCCTGTCCATGGGGTGTGAGTACGGACGGTATGCATACCAGTCTCTCTTGGCTTAGAGTGGAGGAGAGGTTGTCATGCAACCTGATGAATTTTTTTAGGAATATCTGTTATAAGAAACAACCTACTTGTCTGTACTCAAAAATAAAGTATGTGAGAAACCAACATAGTCATAGTACTCGACATTCTACAAAGGGTTGTCTAGCTTTGAAAAAACCCAGGACTGATGCTGTGTGCAGATCTGTAATGTATAGAGCCATTAAAATGTGGAATAATTTACCAATTTATATTGTTGAAACCCCTAGTAAGGCCGGCTTTAAAAGCCTACTAAAAAAATACTTGAATAATAACACAGACATTGATGAGCTTAGATAAATGGTTTGATGTATAATTGTGTTTTGTGTGTTATGATGCTGTTTTGGTGGTAGCTTGCGTTATTATGTATACACGATACTCTTCATAAGTATTGTAGGTATCGGTTTTAGATTTATGTGTAACTTGTATGTTAAATGTTGGTTGGATTATGTATGTTTTTACGTATTTATGTTTTTATGTATTTTATGTATGTTTTTGTATGTGGACCCCAGGAAGAGTAGCTGCAACATTAGTGGCAGCTAATGGGGATCCAAATAAATAAACAATAAACAATAAACAACATTGCATTGTGTGTGTGTGTGTGTGTGTGTGTAATATTGATAAAAAAAATAAGATTCAGAGTTCAGTTTTGAGGATTTCTCATCAGAACCTTCACCAAGGCGGCAGACCTACCAGAATCAGATGAGGGAATGAACTTGTAATTATTTTTGAAATAAGGTCAGATGACACAGATCTGATACAGATTTGTGTCAAGAACTGAGAGTGACATTTCTGGTGTAGAGGCCCGTGGTCATTATGAGAAAAGAGTTGACGTGTCTGAATGACAGGCTGTCTAATTATTTGTTTGGGATTTTGTATCTCTGAGCTACTGTCTGCTGACTGTTGAAGCTCCAGATCAGTGGCAGGTGGGGTGTATAATTCTCTCATTCTCCAGAATGTTTTATATGCCAAGCATTTGTATACGTCCAAGATGAGTCATCAATATTTTTGTTCCATTTTCCAGGAAAAGAACAACTGTACATTTGAATTATGTACATCTGATAAAAGTTCACATTTAGGAGTACACTCGCAAATATTATGCCAACACAATAAGAGATTTTCTAGGAAAAAATCCAAAAATCAAGTCTGCTAAAGCCTAATTCACACAACATGATTTTAAAACGTCGGGCTGAACTGTGCGGTTCACACTACATGACTTGCTCTCTGTGAAATCAGGAGTGTTCAAGTTGTTGAGCTGTTCACACCACACGACACAACGTGATTGATCCGCAACAGGAGGTAACGCACTACACGAGTTGACAAAAAACTCTGTCACCCAACGATTCTATCTTGTCTACAAACCACGTTTTGTCACGAAAAATCCAACGCATTCTCATCCTTTGGCGTCATATAAGTGACGCCATATGACATTTCGTCGAAATCTTACGCACATGGCATCCTTTAGCGTCAATATAACACGCACTGTTATGGGTAGGTTTAGGTCTGGGGTAGGGTACGGTTATGACGCCTTGGGATCTGCGTCTCATATTGACGCTAAACGATGCCATGTGCGTCGGATTTAGACGAGCGTCACCTGTATGACGCCTTGGGTTCTGCGTCTCATATTGATGCTAAAGGATGCCATGTGCGTAATATTTCGACGAAATGTACAAAGTGTCACATGTATGACGCCAAACGCGATAAAACGAACCGGAAATGACGCGAAACAGCACGCGCGCCAATACCCGGTGACCTCAACCTATGCCTTGCTCTGATTGGCTGTAGCTCATGACATCACGTGAGGTTGAGTTGTGCGACAGCTCTGGATATCTAGCATGCTAGATTTTTTTCTGGGCTCGGCGACGCGTCTGCGAGGCGTCTGCGAGCGTCTTTGATGCGTTGTTGGCTCTTTCATACTAACAGATTAGCGAGCGTTCATCGCGATTTGCGATTTGCACGCAATAACACCCTGACCTGTCGGCGAGCTCAACGATTTACAAATCAGGCTTAAATCGGGCTTAAAATCATGTAGTGTGAACTATGTATAACCAGACGCAGATTGACCAAACCCTATTGCAACACTGACAGACTTAAAGGGATAGTTCTCTCAAAAATGAAAATTTGCTGTTAATTTACTCACCCTTAGGCCATCAAAGATGTAGGTGTTTTTTTCTTCAGTAGAAGAGTAAAAAAGTTTTTTTGCTGAAACCGTCGTCCTTGGTGATTTGTATAATACAATTCAATGGCTACTGTCACTTAAAAGCATATACAAGCAAAATTAATAACCGTGGCTCCTAGGTCTTATGAAGCAAAACGATTGGTCTGTGTAAGAAACTGAGCATTATTTACAACATCATTACCTGTAATCCACAGCCTCGACAAACGGTCCTGAGCGTGTTCACAGCAGTCTGGAGCGCAAGCTTCCTGTCGCAATGTCATTTTTTCTTAAAGTCCCCATGAAATCAAAATAGAAGATGGCACAGATCGGCGCATACCAGAAAACATATCCCGGCCCATTTGAATTCTCCACAGAACGCTGTGGATTACAGGTAATAATGTTGTAAACAATGCTCAGTTTATTGCACAGACCGATCGTCTCGCTTCATAAGACCTCAATGTATTCTCAGGAGCCACTGGTTTTAATTTTGATTTGCCAGTATGTTTTTTTTTTTGTTTTTAGTTTTTTTTTACTCTCAAAGTGATAGTTGCCCTTGATTTGCATTATATGAAACACAAAGGACCACGGTTTCAGCTAAACATTTCTTTACTGTTCTACTGAAGACAAAAGACACGTACATCTTGGATGGCCTGAGGGTGAGTAAATCAACAACAAAATTTCATTTTTGGGTGAACTATCCCTTTAATACTTAGACTGCAACTCACAGACACTCATAACTGAGAATCTCAGTTCTCTCATATTGTGCATACTGAAATATATCACCAGCAGCACTACTGTAAAGCTGTGAATACATAAACCCTTTAATTGACATGTCACCTAGATGACTTCTCAAATGCATAAGCATATATTAAATGATTTACAAATTCAGAATATAATAACAACAGCATAAGCAACTGCCTGGAACATGCATTTTAAGATCTTTACTTAAGACTCCTGCTGCGAGAAATCCTGCAGACATTCTTGTCTATTTTAATTTTATTAGTGCATATCTCAGTCAGTGAAAAGCCCTCCAGGTCCTATTATCTTATCTCAGGAAAACGCTGCTGGTTTACCCTCTGTATGCTGACACGGTTCCTTCAAGACTCGCGGTGCATCTGTCACTTTCAATTAACCCTGACCCCTGAACCACTGGTTCATGTCAATAACCTTTAGGTAGGGTGAGCGCTATGACTAAAAGCTTATGTCATGTAACCAGTATATGATTCATTTTATATCATGCTAACAGTATATGCCACAGTATAGTCACAATATTGTACTGTTGACACAGTAAAACCAAGGCAACTTTAAACATAATATTTAAAAATGGACCATTTGAATTCCTAATACCAATCTTGATACCACAGCAAATACTAAGATGTCATTAAAATAAATGATACATGAAAAAAACAAAACATATATCAATTATTTAATTATTATATTATATAAATGATTCATGATAATTTACTAATAGATTATAAATTCTGGAAAAAAAACATATTATAAATGTATTCAAAATAATAATACATTAATATTTGAATTATGCTATATTTCAAAATAGCATCTATTTAAAAATATTTTAGATGTTAGGATGGAGACATCAGATCCTGTCAAACTGTGATTAAAATTGAAATCTAAATTAAACTGCTGTGTGAATTTTAAAGCATATACAGTGAGCTGATATTACGTTAATAAACTTACTTTAATAGACTTTGTCTTTAGGGATACTTTCAAAATTACTTTTTTAAATATTGTAGCTTAGCCTATCACCACAGGCGTCATTCACGGTGGGAACATGTCTTCACCACTCTTTGTCATGGTCGATTCGGTTTCGGACACTTTTTGAAATAGCTCACGGCAGGGATGATTCTAATACAGGAGTGTGTCCAATTGATGAACTGGAGTTTTCATTTTGTTGGTAGGTATTAAAATGAGAGGCTATCCGTCTCTTAAATTTGTCATTTTTAATGTTTGTAATCCCCACTCATGATAATGTACATCCACTGACGATTTTAGTTTATTAAAACAAAAACATTATATTAAGGCGGATTAGATCCAGAATCCCTTGTGTTACCACACAACCAATGCATCATCATGATATCCTCAAGCTGATATATACACTCACTAACAAAAATCCCAAAATAAAATGTATCATACATTTAACTGGGGCACTTGCATATCTGAAAGCTGAGTTTTATGTAGAAATAAGCCACTCGTTGTGCAACTGAAACAGTTTAGTCATAATAATAATAAAAAGTGGTAATCTGCAATAGTTACCTACTGTAAAAGAACTACTTAACTAGAGCCCAATATCGGCCGATATGAGCCCGCCGCAGATATATCGGTATTGCCGTTTATGACGCAGATATGCCGCCAATATTAACTTTACGGCCGATATGTCGATATCGGGCTTTTTTCACTTCGTAATATCGGTATCGGCATCGGCCCCCAAAAATCCATAACGGTCGGGCTCTAGACTTAACCCTTAAAAACTTATTTTGTTTGTATGAATTAATGTATTTCGGTTGGTTCAGCAATATTTTTTCCTTGAATTAAATCAGTAAATTTAGATATTATCATTTTAAAGTAGTTTAAGAGTTACAGTAGTGGCTGAAATGGAAATTTGACATCCTTTATTAAAATGTTATTAAAAATTGTGTCAAAGATTTTGTAAGCATACTGAATAGTGTTGCTTGGAGTCAGTTGTTACATTTGTGATAACAAAATGAAACATCAAATTGTGCGGACATCACTTTTTGGCCAGGCTGTCATACAAATAAATTATGAACACATGCAAAAACAAGAGAGAACCAATGCAATATTAATAACTGATTATGTTGTAGTCAAGTATGCTTTTTCCTGTGACCTTTGTTTTATTATGCTTTTTTTTTCCATATTAAAATATAGCCTGTAGACCTAGTTTGTCTTTATTGCCAAATAATTTTGCCACATCACTTTTGGCCACTACTGTATGTTTGGCCATCAGATCTAACTTCACATATTATTAATTTATTTAATTTTATTAGAATAAAAAAGTATAGCCAACATAATATTCACGAGCTACTAAATTCTCATGTAATGATGACATCACAACTAACACACACACACTGGTTTTTATGTTTTATGGGGACTTTCCATAGACGTAATAATTTGAATACTATACAAACTGTATATTATTTCCCCTTACACTAAACCAACCCACGCACAGAAAACTTCCTGCATTTTTACATTTTCAAAAAAAATAATTCTGTATGATATAAGCTTGTTTCCTCATGGGGACCTCAATTTAGATTACACAAGTCCCCATGAGTCTGTGTGCATTCAGTTTGAAGTCCCCACCACGATAGAAAAACAAAGACACACACACACACACACACACTTCCAAACTCCACCACCACTGTCCCTACCACATTTTAACATGAAGAGCGCCCATGCGCACCCCTCAGTCTAAAAGCCAAGACTGGCAGGAAGACACATTTTCTCATACTAATCTCGCCATGCAGCCTCTCTAAAACCCTCACAGAGATACAGGGTAAAATTACTCGAATAACATTTTAGAGTAATTTACATCAAAGTGCACAGCGTTCTGTAGCGGCTCTGAACCCCAGAGGAGATGGACAAATCTGACCTCACACTTAGAGCAAAAACCCATATACTGCTTTAGCGCACTCAATTACAGTAGTGTGTGTGTGTGTGTGTGCTTATGTGTCAAAGAGAGTGAACTTGGGCAAGCAAAGTGTATTCCTTACTGCAGTATATGCCAAAGGGGAAGTATTTAAAAAAAAAACAGCAAAAACACATACTAATGATAGCAGAAGTACTCCACTGAATTACAGATATTTCACAGTTAAAACTCATGTTTTTATGTGCAGTCACCCAGAGCATATGTAAACGTTTTTTCTTTAGCTTATTAATATGCAATCAGCTGTGCCTGTTTGCTACCAAATTGCAGTGGTGGGTTTTTTGTGTGTTTTTGGCTGGAATACACATTAATAAAGATGGATGTGGGTGTTAACACAACAGCGCAATTAGTAACAGGCATTAGCAGCATCAGCCTTAAGAATGTTCAGATAAAAAAAAAAACTGCTCAAACTCTTTATTTCTCCTTTTTACTCCTGACACTTCATACATGCTAACACATTCACAGCGCAAGCACATTTCCGTTAAGCAAGATCAGATGATCAAGGTTGCTTTGGTTCTGTAATCAATGTCATGCTGATATTCAGTACAACAGCTTGATTGCAAATGTCCTATTCATTTTATGAAACAGTTCAATAAATAAACAAATAAACAAGAAATTAGAATTGAGTAGCTCATGTTTCAGACCATTTCTTACTGTTCAAAAGATTGGGGTCTATAAAATAAAAAAAATTAAAAATATATATATATTCTCAAATATATATTGCACTGTTCAAAAGGGACAGTAAAGAGTTTTATATTGATAATATTCATGAAAGAATCCTAAAAAAAAGTATCAGTTTACAAAAACAAAACAAAAAAAAACATTATAATAACTTCTTGAGCAGCAAATCAGCATATTAGAATGATTTCTGAGGGATCATGTGACACTGAAGACTGGAGTAATGATGCTGAAAATTAAGCTTTGTCATTACAGGAATATATTATTTTAAATATATAAAAAATAGAAAACAGTTATTTTAAATTGTAATCATAATTTACAGTATTACCATTTTACTGTATGTTTTGCAAGCGGGAACGCAAAACTTTTGTGAGCAAAAGCAAAAACATTTAAATATATTTTATCCTCCCATCTGGTATGTAATGTCCCTTTAGGGGCTCCGTAGTTTTGAATGTTTGTGTATACATTTAAAATGTATATTTGCAAGTACAATTGTAACAATTATACTTTAACTTAAACTTTTGGTACTGTATTTGCTGTACTGAATTTAATTTATGACTTTAATAAAAAAGAAGAATCAATGTGTCTGAATTCTCTCCCTAATTTGCTATGCAATTTATTTCCTTTTTTTTTTTTTAGATGAAATATGCCTTGGACATTTATTCTTTACTTTTGGAGATGAATCCAGTAAAAGACAATTTCAAAGATAAGCACAGTTTTAAGAAGTGTAAAATAATGCATTTAGTGAAAAATAGAAATATTGATCCAAGTAAAAACGCAGCTTCTTCAAAACAGCATTCTTCAGAGAGGTAATGCATTTCCATTTGATTCTTATTTTCCAGGCTTTTAATAACAGGGTCTGTGTCATTATGGCACGCACCACATCTTCAATGTTTTCCACTGCAATGTCTTTCACTTTAAACTGAATGTGGAAGAAACAACAGAAACCCTGACATAAAGTTTTTGAAGACTCCACATGATCGGGTCATGTGAGCAAGTATGTGTCTGCTGTGTTAAGTCTCCTGAATGAAGGTCTGACCCAGTTGGAGAGTGTCTGAGGCGTTGCTAAGTAACTACTCAAACGGGTCATGCACAGGAGCTGTGGTGAACACCGCACGCGGCCACACCGGGGTGTTTTTAACACCATGACACAATACTCCATGTTTCTCCGGATTCTTGTTTATTCTCTAAAATGCAAGCATTTGACCCTGATATACAGGTGTGAATCTTCTTTTTTGAGGCATGCACCATTTCACTGTAAACTGTACTTAAACTCTCAGATTTATATTTACTGATATGTATTTTCTTGGTTTTTACTAGGCCTGTCGCGATTATTGAATATTAGTTTATTTCTTGGAATTCCAAATCAATGATTGTAGCACACGTGCAAATCAAGAAGACTCTTCTTTTTCAGTGTATAGTCCACACTTTTGACACATTCCTCGATTTTGACCCGTTTAGTCATCATTTTTGGAGCATCCCCGCTTGTTGGTGTAGTGAGGCCAATAGAAAATGACATCTGACCTTTAGTTGTATGGATCACATCTTCCAAACTGGCATAGAATAATGAACCAAAATGCATGACTTCAAATATCTACTTATATTCTTCATCTCTGTCATCACCCTTTTAAAGCTTTTCCTCTTTGTCTTCTATAAAACTAACTAACATCAACCTAAAACACAGGCAAAGAAAACACACACACACACACACACACACATATATATATATATATATATATATATATATATATATATATATATATATATATATATATATATATATATATATACCGCCTGCCAGTACTAAGCAATAGTGGCAGCTACATAGAAAATATGTATCCCCAAAAGGACTTTGTCATGCATGACGACACACAGATATTTTTGGTCTTTAAGTTATTACTTTTACTAAATAAGTAAGTAAGTAAGAAAACTTTATTAATCCCTGTAAGGGGAAACTCCATTAACTCCATCAACTCCATTAAATGTGCATTAACCCTTTGTAAAAAAAAAAAATAATAATAATTAAAAAAGTGCATTACCAATTACCAAAACCATTAGAAAGTAAATTTGTATTTACAATATTATATATATATATATATATATATATATATATATATATTCTGTGTGTGTGTGTGTGTGTATTTCCTAGTTCAAAATAAACTCACTATGGTGCCTTGATAGCATGTGACCTAACGTGTGCTAATGTCAAAAATGACAAGCACTGGCAAAAAAATGTTAATTGTATTGGCTGAAGGGGGTGTCATGTGAATCTTTTTTTATTTTTATTGGTTGAACATTATTATTGTATTTTACATGCAATTTTCTAATTGTCATTTATACATGACGATGCCCCATTGAGGGTTAAATTACATTTTTTCAAAAGAATATAAAAAAACTGTTGTAATGAGTAAAAAGTCTTTCTACAATGAAGGTTTGGCTTTAATAAGACTGCATTATATTATATTATATTATATTACATTTATATTATATTACATTAGTAACACTTTACAATATCTCATTGGTTAACATTTGTTGAATGAATGAGTGAATGAGGCATTTATATAGGCAGTTATTGCATTATCTAACATGAACTAACAATGAGCAATACATTTGTCACTGTAATTATGAATCTTTGTTAATGTTAGTTCATGTTAGTTAACTAATGTAACCTTATTGTAAAGTTTTATATTATATGATATTAATTATATTATATTATTTGGGTCTGTTTTATTATATATTTGTTTTATTATTATACTATATATTCCAAGTAAAAAATAAATAAATAGATAAATAATGTATTATTCTTACACTGTAAGTGACATCAACAAAACCAAATTAAATGATTAAATGCCTTTTTTTTCATTTTAACAACTTATGGAACAGTTTTGGCTAAAAACAACAACATCAACAAACTAGCAACAAAGCACTGACAGGTCTCCCTGCAACTTTCTAACATAAACTCAACCCATCATTTACACTCAGAGCATGCTGGGGTCTGAAAACAGCTTGCCTAAATGGTGCAATACTTTCATTGTTTTCAACTGATATATCGGGGGGTTTGCAACTATTAAAAATATTTACTCACATGAGCCTTGCTAATATTTGATTCATATCCTCTTATACAACTTAGTGGACAAAACACAAATAAAAGCACAGCAGTGCCAATGCCATTAATTGCACACTGCTGTAATGCTTAGAAGATGAAACAGACAATGAATGGAGACAGAAACGGATATTAATATCTTCTAATGCAAAGAGCAGCTGTAATATGGGTATGCAAACATAACATCTCTAATATAATAACCACCAGACTCTGAAAATGCACGCAGACGCTATTTCTCTTCTCAGATCTCCAGTCTTGGACGTCCCTGATGTGGATTCTGCGGGTACTAAAATCAAAGTACCCAATGAATGCAAGACGCCTTTTACGTTCCTACTGTGTGCGCAAAGGAGAATCTAATCAACTTGCTACCCACAAAACAGCAGGGTGCTCCAATTTCATATTTACTCGCAAAGCTAAAACAACCTCATTAAAGTGTTACACACTAATTTAACTGCGAGACAAAAGAAAAATGAATGTGCAAGGGAGACACATCTTTATGGATCTAATATGTTCCAGGGAAATCGGATGACTGCTGGAGGCCATCGTGATCGAAAACATGTAATTTAGTTTAAGAAACCATTTTGAGTTGTGGATAAATATCAACATTAATCGCAGTTAATGCAAATGTTATGTGAGTCAATACGCAAGAGACTTGGTTGATATCTGCTGCTCAAAATGTTTAACCACTGGTGAGATGGTCCGCTCTGTCACAAATCACAAGTTTAAAGTTATCATGCACATTCTAAACTGCAACCATGTAAAAATACAAAATTGAGTAGGCCTAGATTTGGTCTCAAGGTTAGGGTTGCTATGCAATTGCGGAACTGTATTCTTGAGAATCAAAGACAATTTCTTTTTACACTGTAAAGTGTAACATTAGTACATAAATGTGGTTAGAACTGCACAGAGTATGATCTGACCCTTAAAGTGAGCTAGGTGGTTCAGTCATTCAGAATCATATTCTAATATATCCAGTTAAATTAGAGGTTATTTTAGGTTACCTGACAAAACCATTTTACAGTGTACTGATCGAGCAAACTGCTAGTTAAAAAAAAGTGTTGTTTTTTTTGTTTTGTTCACCAGCTAACAAGCATGTGAACAAAGATACCAAAAAAAGTCTAACAGAGCATACATCAAAAAAGTAAAGAAAATATCACACAAGTTCAACAACAGCACAGCGAACAGAATAGTCTTCATTTTGAAAGCAAGACACGAGAGCAAATACTGCATGAAAGTGTTTCAGCAAGAAGCGGAGAGCTTACATCAAAGTAAAGTTCAGTTTAAAAACTTCCCGAAGCTTTACTCATGGGACATTTCCGTGACATATTTTCAGTCCGAGGAATAACTTTGAAAAGGGGAAAGACATTGCATGGGCCGAAAGCAAAGAGTGGACATGTTCAAGAATTGCACTATTGTTTCTGTGAAAACCAACATTCTTCTTGAGGGGCAATAATCTAACAAACAAGGTTTTGCAAATAAACTCACTCTGCTTCCAAAATGAATAGTCTTGACAGACTGGGGCACTGTTAAAACCGGACAACTCAAACCAATCACAGCTTATCTATTCCCCCAAGAGTGAACATATCACTAATGAGGTCAACATCAACATTCATCTGAATTATCAACAAATTGAAAGCAGAGTAGCAATGCAACAAAACTGTTGCGAAAAAAGTAACTCAGTTGAAAAGTTTTTTCAACACAAACTTGCATGCAAACACATTTGTGAACTTACTCAGGGTTCCCCACACCTTTTGACCAATGATGTCCATGACTTATTACCTGATAATATCATACAATGCTAGTATAACTAGAAATATATTCTCTGTAAAAAAAAAAAAAAAAAAAAAATGCATGACCTGGAACATTTAATTAATTTCAATGACTTCTCAGGGTCTGGAAATCACAATTTTATATAATGAATATATATTTTATTGGTAACACTTTACAATAAGGTTCATTTGTTAACTACATGAACTAAGAATGAACAACACTTCTTCAGCATTTATTAATCGTAATTAATATTAATTTCAACATTTACTAATACATTATTAAAATCAAAGGTTAATTGTTAACATTAGTTAATGCACTGCGAACTTACATGAACAAACAATGACCAGCTGTATTTGTCAACTAATATTAACAAAGATTAATAAACACTGTAACAGTGTTGTTAGTTCATGCTAGTTAATAGATTAACTAGTGCTAACTAATAAACCTTATTGTAAAGTGTTACCATTTTCTTTTTCAGGTTTTCCATTACTATTGAAACAGGTGAATATCTAAACATCTGGCTGAACATCTATGCATGTTCACAATGCAGGCGTTCCACCATTTCTGATCGTTTAAGTGCCAACTGCACATTTGTTCCAATGCATCGATGCAGCATGATATAAACCAGCACTTGCGGTGTTTATCTGTGCATCGTTACCGTGCAACTTGCTTCAGGTGGGACACACGAAACTCTCGGCGCAGCTGTAATTGCAATGATAAGCAGCATGTTCAGCAGAAATCAGACCGACTTACTCTGGATGTTGCAAGAAGAGAAACAGCTCACTCCTCCTTCCTCTTCTCCCGTCTGTAAAGTGATGTTGTGTGCTCACGGAGTGTCAAATAGTGACAGGTTTTCTTGAACAAAGCCAAACATGGATAGAAAAAGAACCGCAGACGCTTCAATCGCGCAAGCTAGCTGTATCTCTACAGGACGCGCCGTTGCGCGCGGTAGCGCATCCTTCAAATGTGTGCGAGGCGCGCGATCTTTTCCACCTCTCCGGCTGTGGTCCAAAACCTCACCTACGATTCCTCCTCAGACGCCTCTCTCTCTCCCTCCCTTACGACTGAAGCGATGTGAAACAGAGAGAGGGGATGCGCAGTGGCTGGCGGAGTGTCTCAGTTCTTGCACGGCGCGTGCTGGAGTCTCGAGCTGTGAGTGAGTGTTTGAAGCATCTCGCGCGTCTCAGCCTCGTCCTGAAAAAAAAAAAAAAGAAAAAACTGCGCGAAACGATAAGCGCGCATAACCTGAATCACAACTGACCGTTTAGTGTTTTAGAATACATTTATAAATAATGTTTTCCGATTAAAAAAAAATGTGAAGCGTAGTTAGGCTATAGGAAAAATAACTTTAATTTCCCCAGTCGCAATTAACTAACAGCATTAAATGCTCAACAGTACTGTGTTATTGAAACTAAACCTAAATCGCGTGTAGCCTACTGTATAAATCCCCCTGGGAAAATAACATCTTAAACCAGATAAAACCAGCTTAAACCGTTGTTAGATTAATGATGGTGTTCTAGCCAAGCACCCAAAACCACCAGCCAACAAAGCCAGCTAAGATAGCAAAGCAGTATATAGTTTTTGTATATATATATTTGTATATAATGTTACAAGTTCTTAATTTTTATTTCCATAATGCATAATTATAAATACGTTGATAAAGGCCATGCAATAAATTTCCTTATAATAAATCAACTAATACGAATCTCTACTAATCTAGTACTATACTAAATCCAGTTTTGATAAGAAGAGTGGCTAAATACTGTATAGCCTAAATATAAATAGCCTACATGTTATTATTACACGCTGTGTTTGTGTATATATTTTATACTTCCTGATATCAATTTCCATTAGAAATGGTATTGAATAGTAAATACTACCTAAATACATAGTTGATTGTATACAAATATTTAATACTTTTTCCAGTTATATATATATTTTAAACTTAATTTGAAATAGTATTAAATACTATTCACTTACTACCTGAATGAACAGTTGATTGTGTAAATATTTAGCCTAAGTATCCTTCATTTTACAGTCAGAGTTTTACAGAGTTTTTATACAAAATGTATCTCAATCCTTGTGGTTCAAACATCACAAAGCAAATGTAATATTAACAAGACATATTGCACATCTTTGCTAATATAGATGTCCTATTTACTATTTAAAATTTTAATGCAACCTCATATTAAACTCAATATTTGACATAAACGAGGCCTGAATAGTAAGACGTTGATGTTATAACATATCTGGAATGAGAGATTTTACAAAATACCAGGTCATATGCTGGTTTTATTTACAATCAACAGTGTTGTGAAAGTATCTCAGTCTTTAAAAAAAAAAACTTACTTGACTTTCTTCTCTATCCTAGGCTAGCTAAAATAATAGAAAAGAAAATAGTGTCATCTTACTCCCTGACTCTTGTTTCAAGACCTCTCATTTTGCATTAAATCAGCATGTTATGTTTATTCATCTCTGTCAAGTCTATCTCTTTTCTCTTGTCAGGCACAGTCTACCCCTCCGCAATGACACTGAATAAGTCACAGACGCGGGCCTTGAGGGTTTTATCTGTGCATCAGGATGTTTTTCCCTCCGCTCGAGAAACGCAATCATGCTCTAATTAAAACACCATTAATAGAGCAACACAAATGTAAACACACACTCTGAGACCCAGCTCTCCGGAGTAACCTTCACTCCTCGTGTTCAGCAGTAACACCACTGCATTAATCCACCTAAATCAAATTGCACAATCAGACACTTTCATCATTTTAAGAGAGGGACTGGTATGATCTTCATGCCAAATTAAACCCAACACAGACGGACGCAGAGCGAAAGAGTGGCGCTGTTTGCCACCGGCTCCCTGTTGACAGCGTCAGTGTAAATTTTCTGTAAGGCCGGATCATAAAGCTTTGAGCACAATCCTCTATCATATCCCAGAATTATTAAACAAGCATCAGCAAAGGCTGACGTTTGCACGAACCCCTCATTAAGAAAGGCCACATCACCAATAAAAATGTCACGCTTTGCAACTACAGATCCGAAAGCTTAAAAGCAGATCCATAATCTCATTTCCATAAAGCTTTCTGTTGTAATTTGTAGGCTTATTCATTTATTAAGCGCATTGATCTCTGTTGTCAAGACGTCTCGTCTTTGAAATCAGTTTGAAATATTGAATATGCTTGTGTGTTCTCAAAAGCATTGGTCTAAAACTCTGGGTTCAGACTGATTAAGTCAAACGTCTGTTGTTTCTGTGGCAAACATTAGACTGCATGCATTATTGCTTTTGTAGGATGTTACACATCACTGGCTCTTTATCACGACTTGTTCTGTGTGAGAAGGATGTGCAAAATGCTCAGCTCTTCTGAGCGGCAGGATCAATGTGTGGCCTCTGGGGGAGCTGTTATCCTTTTATTGATACTTGGTTCTGAGGTTGGGCTGCACGTTTCACCTCCCTGCAACTCACACGAATAATTCGTATATATTGGATACTTGTGTACAGTGTTTTATTACACTAATGAACAAACCGATGCATTGAAAGGGAACAAACTCCAAAATATTCATGTTTTAAGGGACAGAGTTGTTTGTTCATCAGTTGTTTGAGGTGATGCATATTTAGAGGCCTCAAGCTGAAGAAGAAAATGCTTGCTTAAAAATAGCATCTCTCATCCTCCTCAGTAACTGTCTGAGAAGTTGGAGTCTCTGTTTCCATCATTAATTAAACAGAAGCCTCTGCTCGGCTCTCGGCCCTGTGTGCATTAGCTCCATTTCACAGTGGCTGCAATTGTTCACACTTATTCACCAAAGTTCATTCCTCTAAATAACAGTTCCAGCTTACTCTCTCTTTGAAGATGCACCCTTTCGTTTGACAGGTTTCCTCCTATACTCTGTCTGCGTTCAAACACTGTAAAATTTGCTCTCTTTTTTTTCTCCCTCAAAGGTTTCTATGGCTCATCAGTAGACAGTCATTTCAAATCCTCCCTTTGTTTTACCCGACATTAGAAATTCATGAATTTAGGTTAAAAAGAGAACTTTTTTTGTGTGTGTTTATTCACTGCTTTTTGAATCTTCTCAATACAGATAACTGAACTCAACTTTCTAATTAGAGGTTTCACGTTATTTTAGTTATTTATTTATTTTTTAGCATTTTTCCTCAAAATGAAAAACATGAGCTGATTTTTTTTTTTTTTTTATGTTTTTGGAGGGGAAATTAGTGTCGATCCACCTTGATCAAAGGAAAGACGAGTGATTCTTTAAATATGTTTTTATTCAGTATACAAGAGACCCAGGTTCAAAACAAGATCTATTATATAACATTTATTTATTTATTTATTTATTTTTTAATATGGACTTGAAAGCCAATGATCACCATGTGATTTCATTGTGTGGAAAAGAGAAGAGAGAGCTTTGACATTTTGATAATAGCTGCTTTTGTGCTCTTCTGGAAAAAAGTCACATTAGTATAGAGCAACACAAGAGTGGGGATTATGACAGCATTTACAATATCACTGGACTGGCCAAACTGGAATATGATATATACCAGCGATGGGTAACGTCGGTCCTGTAGTGCCGCTTTCCTGCAGAGTTTAGCTCCAACCCTGATAAAAAAAATAAAAAAATCTCACCTGCCTGTAGCCTTAGGCTGTATCCGAAAAGGTAGAGACTGTAGTCCAAGGTAGTCAATAAGGTGTGTACAAATCAAATGTTATCTTCACTTCCTGTCACCTGATATACCTTCATCTGATCAATTTTTGAAGGCAGCATAGATGTATCCTTCGCTGCCTTTGATATCCCACAATCCTATGCTTTCCATTTGAGGAGCACTGCGATACTACCGAAAAGGGCACTTTCGCTTTCACGATTAAAGTGGCAGGGGCTCGAGACACTGAAATTAAATTTTCCTTTGTCTTTTGAAAGTTGCATGATAAAGCCACATTAAATGCATTTGCAAGTTTAATATTTGGTTATCGTAACATTAAAAGTTTGGTTTCACTTTATTTTGATGGTCCCTTTAACACATTCTGTTGTCTATAAGTAGCGTTGCACCTACATCTACTAACTCTCATTAGAGTGTTAGTAGAGTATTAGCAGACTGGTAGGGTTAGGGTTAGAATAAGTTGGCATGTCGTTGCAAAGTTACTTATAGTCTGATTGTCTGTTGGAGGAGCATCACAATAAAGAGTTGGCAGATATTACGCAGACAGTCTACTGATAATGAGAGTTAGTTGACATGTAGTTGCAAAGTTACTTATAGTCAACAGAATAATGGTGAATGATGAAATGTTAGTACACTCAAGTACATTTTAGGGTGTGCTCACACTTTGCATGCACCAAACAAGCGGAAAAAGACCCATGAAAAGGTGGGACTCTTTCCACTTCCAAATGAACTCTGGTACAGTTCGATTGTAATATGAATGCAACATGGACCTATAAAGTATATTCTGCTATGTTAAGTTTTTGTTTACATTTTCACTCTGTTTGCTCTGTTCCTGTTTGCCTGAATTCCTAGTTAGTTTCCCTGTTTGTTATTTAGTATCCATAGTTCCTAGGTCCACGCACCTGTTCAGTTTCTCTTTAAGGCTACGTTCACACTGGGATCCTTAGCTCAATTCCAATTTATTGCTCAGATCCGAGCCCTCGTGTTTTGCTAATATATAGAGCTGTCACAGTAATACTTGTGAGCTCTTGACACCTCACTGTCCTTCACTGACTACCTTTCGCCACTGTCTTGATAACTTCGGGTGTGTAAAATATTTGAAGTTACTCCCATGAGCGCAGAATTGTGACAAATGTTGCTTTAGAGTGACGTAAAGGTCACATGAATTCCAATTTGACTGTTCAGACTGTGGTCACATTGCAAAACATCCATTCGGATTTAGGACCACATATGGAAGTGGCACAAATCAGAATTGAAGAGATTCCATGTGGTTTGTGCCATTCACACTTTCTGGGTCACATGTGAGCCAAAAAAATGGATTTGGGCCACATTTGCCTACAATCTGAATGTAGCCTTAGATTACGTTCCCTATGTATTTAAGCCCTGTGTCTGGATAAGTGTTGTAAGACATGTTTCAGAAATAATATACTATCACGTGAAAAAGAAAGGACACCCTTTAGAATTGTATGGTTTACGTATCAGAACATAATGAAAATCATCTGGTTGTTAGCAGGTCTTAAAATTAGGAAAAATACAACCTCTGATGAACAATAAAAAATGACATATTACACTGTGATATATATATATATATATATATATTTTTTTTTTTTATAAAGCCCAAATGGAAAAGCCATGGGTGACAAACTAAGTACACCCTATGATTCAATTGTTTGTAGAGCCACTTTTAGCAGCAATAAGATAAAGTAATTGTTTTCTGTATGTCAGTCTCTCGCCTTGTTCTGGAGGAATTTTGGCCCACTCTTCTTTATAACATCGCTTCAGTTCAGTTCTGTTTATGCACAGCTCTTTTAAGATCCCGCTGCAACATTTCAGTCTGGTTAAGGTCTGGACTTTGACTGGGCAAGTGCGACACCCTTTTCAGCCATTCTGTTGTATATGCTTGTGTTATTGGAATCATTGTCCTTTTGCATGACCTAATATCGGCAGAGCTTTAGCTGTTGGAAAGATGGCCTCACATTTGACTCTAGAATACTTTGGTATACAGAGGAGTTCACGATCGACTCAAAGACTGACATAGGTCCAGTGGCTGCAAAACAAGCCAAAAATCATCAACCCTCCACTAGAGTGATGGACTGCTGGTATGAGGTGTTTGTGCTGATATGCTGTGTTTGGTTTTCAGCAAACATGGCACTGTGCATTATGGCCAAACATCTCCACTTTGCTCACGTCTGTCCAAAGGACATTGTTCCAGAAGTCTTATGGTTTATTCAGATGCAACTTTGCAAATCCAAGCCATGCTGCTGTGTTCTTTTAAGAGAGAAAATGCTTTCTCATGGCAACCCTTCCAAACTTGCCATCCTTGTCCCATTTTTTTGTAATTGTACTGCCATATACTTTAATATTTAACATGTTGACTGAGGCCTGTAGAGTCTGAAGTGTAGTTATTGGGTGTTTTGCAATTTCACTAAGCATTGCACGCTCTGACCTTGGGGTGAATTTTCTGGCACTGTCTTGCACATTTTACGCTTGTGAATAATCTTCCTTACTGTAGAATGATGGACTTCAAATTGTTTGGGAATGGCCATATAACCCTTCTCAGATTGATGGCAGCAACAATTGCTTCTCTAAGATCATTGCTGATGTCTTTCCTCCTTGGTATTGTGTTAACACACACATAAAGGCCCCAGACCAGCAAACTGCCAAAACTTCTGCTTTTATAGAGGTGGTCACGCTTGCCGATGATCAGTTAATCAAAGGCATTTGATTAGCAGGGCCTGACTGCTCTTCATTCCTATGGAAGCAGTAAGGGTGTACTTTGTTTGTCACCCATGGCTTTTCCATTGTGGCCTAGTTTTTGTTAAATAAATAATGACACGGTGTAATATGTCATGTGTTGTTGTTAATCTGAGGTTGTCTTTACCTAATTGTAAGACCTGCCAAGGACCGATGATTTTTTATTATGTCCTGGTACATAAAACCACATAATTCTATAGGGGTCTTTTCTTTTTCACATGACTATATCCCTTCTGAAATGGTCTTACAGGCTTTGACAGCATATCTCAACATCCAAAGTAGTTTGATTCACATCTTTATGACATTACATGTAGGATTCTGTGAAATAGAATGATATATATATATATATATATATATATATACATTCACCTAAAGGATTATTAGGAACACCATACTAATACTGTGTTTGACCCGCTTTCGCCTTCAGAACTGCCTTAATTCTACGTGGCATTGATTCAACAAGGTGCTGAAAGCATTCTTTAGAAATGTTGGCCCATATTGATAGGATAGCATCTTGCAGTTGATGGAGATTTGTGGGATGCACATCCAGGGCACGAAGCTCCCGTTCCACCACATCCCAAAGATGCTCTATTGGGTTGAGATCTGGTGACTGTGGGGGCCATTTTAGTACAGTGAACTCATTGTCATGTTCAAGAAACCAATTTGAAATGATTCGAGCTTTGTGACATGGTGCATTATCCTGCTGGAAGTAGCCATCAGAGGATGGGTACATGGTGGCCGTAAAGGGATGGACATGGTCAGAAACAATGCTCAGGTAGGCCGTGGCATTTAAACGATGCCCAATTGGCACTAAGGGGCCTAAAGTGTGCCAAGAAAACATCCCCCACACCATTACACCACCACCAGCAGCCTGCACGGTGGTAACAAGGCATGATGGATCCATATTCTCATCCTCTTTACGCCAAATTCTGACTCTACCATCTGAATGTCTCAATAGAAATCGAGACTCATCAGACCAGGCAACATTTTTCCAGTCTTCAACTGTCCAATTTTGGTGAGCTCTTGCAAATTGTAGCCTCTTTTTCCAATTTGTAGTGGAGATGAGTGGTACCCGGTGGGGTCTTCTGCTGTTGTAGCCCATCCGCCTCAAGGTTGTGCGTGAAAATCCCAGTAACTGAGCAGATTGTGAAATACTCAGACCGGCCCGTCTGGCACCAACAACCATGCTTGACCAGGACCACACCCCTAAATGCATTGAAGCAACGGTAACGCTTTCTTTTACAGTACAGTACTTACGTGTACTTACTGTCACAGTATCTGGTTGTGTTTCCCTGGGTTGTCACTAGAGGTCCTCGTTCTCACGGTGTCCTTCACATTTGACTTCATTTCCCAGCATTCTGTTTGTCACTCATCAGTTCATTGCACTCAGCTGTTTCCCATCACATTGTTAGATCTGTGTGTATATATTCCCTGTCTGTGTCAATGTTTGTTACGGAGTCGTTGTTATTCGTCACTACACTTCTGGTCTGTGTTCTAGCCTGTTTCTTGTTTTGTTTCTTGTGTTTGGATTGCTAATATGGACTTTGAACCCTGCCTGGATGACTATGAATTGGATTGCCCTAATAATAAATATGCTGCATTTGGATCTTCCTGTTTTCCTGTGTGTTCCCGTGACACTTACAGTGTACTTACCTAGAAAGTACTGGCTAATATAAGGTAAGTACATGGGTTAGGGTTCAGGGTTAGTACCTAGTTATTACCCAGTAATTGCAATTACTATAATAAGTACATAGTATGTACATGGGTAACAGGACTGTAAAAGGAAGCGTTACCGAAGCAACTGCCATGTGATTGGTTGATTAGATAATTACATTAACCCTCTGGGGTCTGAGGTGTTTTTGGGGTCCTTGAGATAATAATAATAATAATTCATTACATTTATATAGCACTTTTCTAGGCACTCAAAGCGCTTCACATGGAAGGGGGAATCTCCTCAACCACCACCAATGTGCAGCATCCACTTGGATGATGCGACGGCAGCCATAGTGCGCCAGAACGCTCACCACACACCAGCTTACTGGTGGAGAGGAGACAGAGTGATGAAGCCAATCAGTGTATATATATAGGGATTATTAGGAGGCCATGATGGACAGAGGCCACTGGGCAAAAATTTGGCCAGGATGCCGGGGTTACACCCCTACTCTTTCGAAAGACATCCTGGGTTTTAATGACCACAGAGAGTCAGGACCTCGGTTTAACGTCTCATCCGAAGGACGTTTTGACATGCCCTGACATTTGTGCTTATTTCAGCTACTTAAAAAATACCATTTGCCAACATATACATTTGCCGTATTCAGCACAAACTCTGCTACAATAATATTTGAGCAAAATGGATGTACATGTTTGCATTTTATAGAAAAAAAATATGCGTGGTTAGTACGTTTTGGGGAAAAAAATGTCACCTCAATAAGGCCATTTAACACATACTGAATAGTTGTCCACAAGACTTTTGAGTTACTATTCTTGTAGGCTAGAATTTTTACTTCAAAATGAAGTGGAAATCATTTTGACCACTCTTTCACAAACAACAATATAATGATTTAAATTTCTTACGTCAGTTTTTGGTCAGCACTGCTGTATGCGTGGAAGTGTGAATGGCCATGAATATTAATGTGATTTACACCTGGGTGGGAAGACTAAAGACACTCCCCCAATGGCCCATCAAGGTGCTGTGAGGCAGCCTGAACTAAGAATGATTCACTGATGAATAAAAAGTTAAAAAGAACAGCATTTATTCAAAATAGAAATCTTTCCTAAGCACGTAAAGACTTAAAGTCATTACTAACACTTAACACATCCTTTCAAAAAAACAAACATAAAAAGACCAAACTTGTTTTTTTATATAAAAAAGTGGACTGCCTGTTGCTTGCCTGCTTGTTTGCCTTGGCTCTCTTCGGAACTGGTGGATGGACGTGTTCATTGTCACATCTGTTATAAAAAAGAAAAAAGCATGAGCATGCTGATAACACAATCAAATAAACTGTATTATTATCATTATCAATCACTAATTGCCATGGATAATTTTTTTTTTTTTTTGTAATTTCACACAAGAATAGATAGCCTACTTTTACATTATGACGATGTAAACACAATTAGGCAAAATTTCATCTGTAAAATATTACGTCTGTGCACTTACTCAGTATGATTCTCGATCGCACTGAGAACTGAACGTCACCTGCGTGTCCCTCTGCGAGGTGCTGGAGAAGGAGAGCATGATGCAAACACATTCCTAAAAAAAACAACAACAAAAAAAACTGTTAGCATACATTATCCAAAGTAAACTGATGCACAATTAATGGGTATGGATGCACAGTATGTATATATCTGTTGATGGGCCATGGGACGGAGACATATCTGTTGATGGGCCATATAGACCGCACGCATTTAGTGATAGGACTACACGCAATGAACGGATCGTTCGCGAACGACACATCACTACATTTCAAACATTTACACCTGTATTCAGTTATTTACGCATGATATAGTGTCATAGGCTAACCAACTGAACATTTAATTATATACAAAATATATTGTATTTAGACCTCTTTTACCGGAGCCTGAAATATATTTCTCGTTATATAACCTAAGCAGTTATTCGCAAACAAAATAGGCTACATTACGCATAAGGCACTATTTTAGCATAAGTAGTGTCATAGGCTAACCAAAACTCAACATTTTTATATAAAAAAATATATTGTATTTAGACAGTATCACATATTTTACCGGAGGCTGAAATATATTTCACTAAATCAATAGGCTATACCTAAACATGCAGTTATTCGCAAACAAAATACATAACGCATAAGGCAGTATTTTAGCATGATAATCAGTGTCATAAGCTGCGAGAGCGTCAAGAGCGCGTAAGTTGTTTTTTCTTAATATCCAGTTCTCCTGTTGCTCTGTTTACATTTGTCAAGTAAGTAGGGCTATTTTCGATTCTTTGCTTCTTTGTAATTTTTACCTTCACTAAATATCTGTATTTTAATTAGACGCGTTCCTATTTTGAATATCTGCCATCTTAAGGGTTGTAGTCTGTTTGTTATTGTAGCACTTAAGTATTGCTGTTCATAACAGCTAGTTTCGATTTGGGCCATTCTCGGGATATTTGCATTCGCTGTGCTAATTGCAAGGGCTGTTAAAGCAGATATAAGTTAGAAGTAAGTTCAGGAGAAAGTCAGGACAAGCAGTCACTCTGCGAGAGCGTCAAGAGCGCGTAAGTTGTTTTTTCTTAATATCCAGTTCTCCTGTTGCTCTGTTTACATTTGTCAAGTAAGTAGGGCTATTTTCGATTCTTTGCTTTGTAATTTTTACCTTCACTAAATATCTGTATTTTAATTAGACGCGTTCCTATTTTGAATATCTGCCGTCTTAAGGGTTGTAGTCTGTTTGTTATTGTAGCACTTTTGTAGCTGTCCTCACTCAGGCGATTGATAGCATTATATCTATGTAGTGTGCGCACTATCGCGGAAGCGTCAGCGGAAGCATTCAGCTCTCGTGTTCAGCCTCCTCGTGTGAAGACCGACTCGGGTAAAGACCTGCGACTCTACCTGCGCGACTCCACCGAGCAAGGACACCTGCAAGGCACTTAAAGTATCTTCTTCACCCTTTCCTTTCCTACCTTTATCTTATTTCCCATTATCATTATGTGCTTTCAACACATTCCTGTTGTCTCTCGACAACGCTCTCTCACCACGCACAGAAGGCAGCGCAATACTGCTTATCTGCGCCCTTTTCTCTCATCCTCACACTCACCTCTCACTCTTTCAATGGGTCTATGGAATTGTCAATCAGCAGTCAATAAAGCTGACTTCATTCCAGCCTTTGCATCTCATTCTACTCTTAATATCTTGGGCTTGACTGAGACCTGGATCCGTCCAGAAGACTCAGCAACCCCTGCTGCTCTCTCTAACAACTTCTCTTTCTCTCACACCCCTCGCCAGTCGGGGAGGGGTGGGGGCACTGGTCTTCTCATTTCTAACAATTGGAAATATTAAACTCTCTCTTCTCTATGCAATAACAACTCATTTGAATATCATGCTATTACACTTACAACTCCCATGAAGATCCATATTGTAGTTATTTATCGCCCCCCAGGTCAACTGGGAAGCTTTGTAGAAGAGCTGGATGTGTTGCTGTCCTCTTTCCCTCAGGATGGCACCCCACTTGTAGTCTTTGGCGATTTCAACATTCACCTAGCGAAGCCGTATGCAACAGACTTCATCTCTCTCCTAGCCTCTTTCGATCTCAAACGGCTCATCACCACCGGTACTCACAAGTCAGGCAACCAACTGGACCTGGTTTACACATGCAACTGTATCACAGACAACATTTTGGTGAAACCTCTCCAAGTTTCAGATCATTTCCTCATTACTTTCAATCTACAACTCACTACCCATGCTCCACCAACCTCCCCACCATTTACTTTCAGACGAAACCTGCGCTCACTTTCTCCATCCCATCTTTCCTCTGCTGTGTCATCTTCTCTTCCCTCACCCTCACATTTCTCATCTCTGGATGTGAATACTGCAACGGATACTTTATGCTCCAGCCTAACCTCTTCTTTAGACAATATCTGCCCTCTCTCCTCTAGGCCAGCACGCACTGCTCCCTCCAACCCCTGGTTATCTGAGGTTCTTCGTGAACACCGGACTGAACTCAGGGCAGCGGAGAGGAAATGGCGCAAATCAAAAGACACATCTGACCTCAGTAGGTATCAATCTCTGCTCTCTGCCTTCTCTGTTGAAGTTCACGCCGCAAAATCTTCATATTTCCACAACAAGATCAACAGCGCCTCTAACACACGTTCACTGTTCAAGACATTCAATTCTCTCCTCTGTCCACCTCCGCCACCACCCACCTCCTCTTTAACTGCTGATGATTTTGCTAACTTCTTCACTAACAAAACTACAACTATCAGCAGTCAGTTCTCAGATTCACACACACAGGAACCCAGACTAACCTCTCCCACAGCCAATAACCTTCTCTCCTCCTTCACTCCACTAACCGAGGAAGAAGTATCTAAAGTTCTCCTCTCCAGTCATCCTACCACCTGCCCTCTAGACCCCATCCCCTCACACCTTCTACAAGCCATCTCTCCCACACTTCTACCAGCTCTCACACACATTATCAACTCATCCCTCCACACTGGCATTTTCCCTACAGCATTTAAGCAGGCTCGGGTAACTCCTCTGCTTAAAAAACCAACATTAAACACATCACTTCTAGAGAACTACAGACCTGTCTCTCTCCTACCATTCATTGCGAAAACACTTGAACGAGTTGTTTTTAACCAAGTATCATCCTTCCTGTCTCTGAACAACCAGCTGGATGTCAACCAATCTGGCTTCAAGAAAGGACATTCAACTGAGACTGCATTGCTGTCAGTCACGGAAGCCCTGCGGATCGCAAAAGCTGCTTCCAGATCATCAGTTCTCATTCTACTGGACCTGTCTGCTGCCTTCGACACTGTGAATCATCAGATCCTCTTGTCTGCCCTCTCATCACTGGGCATCACTGGAACCTCCCTCAACTGGTTTGAGTCCTATCTCACAGGTAGGTCCTTCAAGGTCACATGGAGAGGTGAGGTATCCAAAGCACATCAACTGACCACAGGGGTTCCTCAGGGTTCAGTTCTCGGACCGCTCCTCTTCTCCATTTACACCACATCACTGGGACCCATCATACAGGCACATGGTTTCTCTTACCATTGCTATGCTGATGACACCCAGCTCTACCTCTCATTTCAACCAGATGATCCCACAGTAGCTGCACGGATCTCAAGCTGTCTGGCGGACATCTCGGCATGGATGAAGGAACATCACCTGCAGCTCAACCTGGCAAAGACTGAGCTCCTCATCCTCCCTGCCAATCAGTCTCTTCAGCACGACCTCACTATCCAGCTAGATTCATCATCAATCACCCCATCAAGGTCGGTCAGAAATCTTGGAGTAATCTTTGATGATCAGCTGACCTTCACAGACCACATTACAAAGACAGCTCGATCATGCAGGTTTGCTATGCACAACATCAGGAAGATCAGGCCTTTCCTAACTGAGCATGCAACACAACTTCTCGTCCAGGCCCTGGTCATTTCTAGGCTTGATTACTGCAATGTTCTTCTGGCTGGACTTCCATCATGTGCAACTAAACCTCTACAAATGATCCAGAATGCTGCAGCTCGTCTGGTCTTCAACGAGCCCAAAAGGGCCCACGTCACTCCTCTGTTCATCTCTCTGCACTGGCTACCACTCGCTGCTCGCATCAAGTTCAAGGCTTTGACGCTTGCTTACAGATTGACCACAGGTTCAGCTCCCTCCTACTTCCACTCACTACTACAAGTCTACATCCCTACCAGAAGCCTACGATCGGTCAATGAGCGACGGCTCGTGGTACCATCACAGCGGGGCACAAAATCACTCTCCAGAACATTCTCAGTCGCGGTTCCATGCTGGTGGAATGATCTCCCCACCCTCATCCGAAATGCAGAATCCCTGACAGCATTCAAAAGACAACTGAAAACTCATCTCTTCCGGGAGCACTTAACATAACATAAAAAAAAAAAAAAATCATTTCCTTTAAATCCTCGCTTGCCTGGCTTATGCTACTCCGAGCTATGTCTGAACTTTGTATTTTGAGCACTTCTTGCGTTGTTTTTGCCTCTTCACGATGACTCGCTTGGTCTAGTCCTCAGTTGTAAGTCGCTTTGGATAAAAGCGTCTGCTAAATGACTAAATGTAAATGTAAATAAGCTAATCAAAACTATATATTTAATATACAAATATGTTTAGAGAGTAATATCACATTTAAAAAGTTTACACGAGCGAATGTTAGGGATATTGTGAGGCAATCTTTTCTGTAAGATGTCAAAAGCTATAGGCAAAATATAGTCTGAAAATTCATTTGAGCTCTATACGATCAGAAAAGAAATTATAAAACACTAAACAACTTACTCTGAACTTGTAGGCCTATCCTCGGCGCGGGATCAATTCGTTCTTTAAAATGCAGCCGTTCCTCATCCGAGTTATAGGCTAATCTTCCTCTGAGGAAAAGTGAATTCTTCCTCGCTGTCTAGAATCTTCTGAAGAGCCTCTTTGTCGGAGTACCGTGCCATCCTCAAAATGCAATGAATCTATCAGTGAAGAAACTTCGTGTTTTTATGCCATGTATCGCTGGGCGTGTGCTATGCATAACGTTAGATCACCTATTTATCATGTGAAAAGCGCTAGGGGCGTGGCGACCTCGGCTCATTAAAAATAATGAACTGAGAACGAAAAAACTGTACTTCTCCTTGGTTTCAAACGGATTACATAAACTGGAAATATTTATTTTTTAAATAAGTTACTTCATTTAAAAGAAGAGAATACAAGCTTTAAAAAGACACATGTCTCGTGGTTCTGTGATAAGTATTGACTTAGTTACAGTTCATTTTTCGGACGCGTTTCAGAATGGACTTCACTGACAGAGAGAACGCAGAACGCGCATCATGTTTATTTTTCTTTATTAGGCGAAAGGCACAACACTTTGTTTTTATTGTGAGGTTCCACAAAAAAAATACAAACTTAACAGGATCGAATGATGTACAACACTTATATGTAAGATCAAAATCAACAGAGTAATATGAGTCTCTTTTGCACTGATAAGGAAAAAAAGTGAGCTGGTATCGCCGGCGAGACCGCCGACCCCAGAGGGTTAATAAGAAATTGAACAGGTGTCCCCAATAATCCTTTAGGTGAGTGTATATATATATATATCACTTTGGATACAAGTGTTTGCTAAATGACAACGTACGTACTTACTTATGTATACCATCACTTTGCATCAAATCACAGGTAAAGTATTTAGACCCCTGGAGATTATGTTTAATTAGGCATTCAAACAAATAAATCAATGCATAGGATCATGAATTGCTCCATCAGAGATCCATCTTTTAATCCAATCATCTGTTTTATGAAAATCATTCACTGTGACTCGCTCTATAAACTCACTATTCACAGCGCTATGAACCTCATCAATTGCTTCTCGGAATATAGCGGAAATAAATTGCCATGGTCATCTTTGTCTAGTGCGTTAAAATAGCAGGAGGCAATTAAATACTCACTCAAGGGGGTAATGCATCTCTCCTGTTTAGACAGAGCGATCCTTTACCTCGGTCTCATGTAATTAGCAACAAATCACAATCTCTTAAGGTTTTCCCATGCGCTGAGATCCACTTACTTTCTCATCAGCTCTTTCAGACATTCGAGACGAGATGTAATCAAGGCTCTCATCCACCACTGCTACCTGATTTTAACATCACAAAATGACTTTTCCAAGAACGAGTGTTAACAGGCCTTGTGAGAATAGGCTGTTGGACTTCAAGCAGGTACGTAAGTACAGGTGGGCCAAATGGCACTCAATATGACACATCACTTAATGGAATAGTTCACCCAAAAAGGAAAAATGGTAATTTCCCCATCTTCGTGTCGTTTCAAATCTTTTCTTTCAAGTCGTTTCTTTGACTCTTCCTGCAAGTCGTCTTAAAATGTGCATTCAACGTAAGTTGCAATCGTCTTTTTTGTCCCACTATTGTGACGTACAGTATATCCGAGTACATAAGCCTGTCATTATCACAAAATAAACCCATTCAGAGTCATACAAGTGTGATTTAGTGATAACAACCAGCTGACCGTACATTATCCTTAAAGGGGTCATATAATGGTACATGCACTTTTACAAGTTTATTGTACTGAAATGTGTGTTGGCAGTGTCTGTACACAACCATCATATAATGATAAAAATCCATCCAGTGGTTTTGTTTTAATCTCCTTATATGATTTCCCCTGCCTCAAATCGAGCCATTCGAGCCTGTGACGTCACAAGCTCGCACGCCCCTCCCACGATTGTTGATTGACAGGAGCGTTTCAACACAGACCCGCCCTCGCTCATGAGGGAGCTGTCAATCATAGTCTGCGCGGCGCGGACCGGCGCGGTCATTGTTGATATGCTGGAGCACTGTCTATGAGCAGAATGGCGTCTAAGCGATTGTGGTGTTCTGTTCTTGGGTGTAATAACGAACACAGCAGTCATTTTAATGTTCCTAAATCCGAACCGCTGAAGACGCAGTGGCTGAGTTTTTTTTCGAAGGGAATATTCCCCACGAGCAACGTCAATGCTCTCATGTTTGCGCGAATCATTTCACACACTGCTTTATAAACGAGGATCAGTATAAAGCTGGATTTGCTAAGAAGCTGCTCATGAAAAAAGGATCGGTACCAGCTATTCGTGTTCCTGCTGAATCTCCAGAAGAACGGAAGTGAGTGTAACGTTTTATTAAACTTTATATTAATATATTAATCTTTGCAAATCGCTAGCTGCACGCTTCACAATGAATGCGTCTAAGGTTTACACATTACGGCATGTTTTCTATGTATGACGTTCTCAATATAATTCGTAATCCCACGTTTATAATGAACAATGCGTTATGGTTATTGTGTTTTTGAGTTACAAATGGTGTATGCACAGAACAGAGAGGCGGGGTTAGCAAAGCTCATTATCATTTAACCCTCTGGGGACCAAGAACGCGCCCGCGCGTTTTGCTGGGGTTTTTTTCACATAGCAGCAACATAGACTTAAAATACTCCGTCATTTATGGTCATATAAATAAAATCAATACATGATTATAAACTATAGAGGGTCTTCTTTTTTTTTTCTTTTTTTTTTAAATAAATAAAATAAACAGGGTGCGCTTTCAGCTCACTCTGTCTCCGCAAAAATCTTTCTGAAACATGTCTGGAAAATGAACGGAAACTCCGCTAATACTTATCACACAAACATGAAACATACGTCTAAAGAACGCTTTAAATTTCTACTTTTAAATAAAACAATTCACATTTAAAACAAATATTCTCCTGCAATGTAATATGTCTGAAACTAAAGAGAAGTACAGTTTCTCCTGTCTCAGCTGATTATCGTTAATTTGTTCACACCCACTCGCAGAGCGCGCTATTCATAAGATAATGTGTTGAGGCCATTTGCAAAATAGATAAACGCCCCCAGGCAAATGCTGTAAATGCACTGTATTTTTTAGTCAGATTAAGATTCGTCTTGCGCGGCTATGAGGAATAATCCTGGGACATTTAATACAGAAGTGCTGGTTTATTTTCACTTCGAGGAGGAGCAACAGATTCAGCTGAGAACTGTAAGTGTTTTATGGCTGTGCTTTGTTCTAATCGCGATATAGAATAACGTTAGTGTCTGTAAACGGAAAAATAGCATACTGTTTAAATGTGAATCATGTTTCTCTGTGTGTGTGTGTGTGTAAATGAATGAATGAACGCACATATACGCACTGTTACAGACGAAATAAAAGACAAAATTTCGTTGACTAGTTTTGGATGAAGTTTTTCAAATCAAATAAGCATCAAATAAGCTTCAAATAAGCTTCAAAATAAAGACATCAGCTTTTGTTAGGAGTTTCTGGGGATAGAAGTGTCCAGACGTATGCACCCTTTATTTTAAAGAAGAACATTTAATTATTTGCGATACATTATTCATTCACAAAGAATTCAGGGACATTATTCACGTCCCTAAAGGTTAGAGTTTTCCTAATTTTTTAATTAAGGCATTAAGATTTTTTTATTCCTCTTTTTAGTCAACTTTAGTATGGGTGTGTTCTCTTCTAATTCTAAGCAGTGTGTGTGTGTATATATATATATATATATACATATATATAGCCTATAATTAAAAAGCTATTTTAACCAGAAAAATCTACAATGCATGCCCAAAGTCGTGCAGGCGTATAGTTTCTCTTGATATCAGTCCTGCTGACTTCAACATTCACAGGAGACTGTTATGAAAAATCAAACACCTTGGAAATGACAGGTATGTACTATGTTTCAGGAATGGGACCATGCTGTGTGACTGTGCAAGCCTCTGTATTTAGATCAGTGTGTTTACTAATGTGCTTTTTTGTCCTTTGTTGTGTATCTTTGGATTATGTTGTGTTGTAAATAAATCCAAACAATCTAAAAGCCAATCTTTTTTAAATCTCCTCATTCTTTGCGCAAGGCTCCTCGTAATGGGGCCTGATAGCACCTAATAGGGCTATTATGGGAGGGTCTTTGTCTTTCTCAGGTGTGAAATGCCATACATATTAATGAGAGATCACGCCTCCTTGCATAAAGCTTTCTCACACTAAACACGTCATACACATTATAAAATACTTTATTGACTTATCTGAATGAGTAGTCAGGATGATTCTCACATAGTTTTGGAGCAAATATTCTAGACTATGTGATACAATTTTCAAAAGTCTTGTGAAGAAATAATCAATATGTGTTTTGTGGCCTTATTTCAGAAACTTTTATTTTTAAGTTTTTCAATAACCATGCATAAATAATATTCTCTCAAAAATACAAACATGTACATACATGTTGTTCACAGATTATGGTAGCCCCGTTTGTGCTATATAGAGTGAATTTACACCTTTACCATTAACATGTTTATAAATAACTGAAAAAAGCACAAATGTCAGTGCATGTCAAAACATCCCAAGGGCCCCAAAAAACCCTTGGTCCCCAGAGGGTTAAAGTCATATGCACTGAAACGGCGTGCTGAAAACAGAGCTGTTTTTGACCAGGTAAAATAAGTGTTTTCTTACAATACTAATGAGAATTTTTAATTAAAGTATATTACAAACTTTTAATTGAGACCCTAAAGAATCATATTAGCTTGTACAAAAATGGCATTATATGACCCCTTTAATATAATGCACGCTAATATTTCTTTCACTAGCATTAAAAAGTACATCGGGTCAATTTACATTAACAAAACATGACATCTTGATGACAAGTTTCATAGAAATGTAGTGTTTTCTTCTTTCTACTGAAACTCATGCTTCATATTATGATCACGTTCCGCCACTAGGTATGTTTGGATACAGTCTGGTGGCGGTGTGAGAAGCAGACCCCTCCTTTTCCTCCTGTGATATGAAAACCATGTGGCTCCTCACCTCTGAATTGTCACAAAAAGCACTGACATCTGTGGCTTACAGATGGCTTGTGATGATGTTGCGGATTACTGACTCACTGCTCTGCTATGAAAGGGAACAGAAAGGAGAATTTCTGTCTGAATGAGCAGAGGTCCTTCCAGGGAGAGCCAGATGTTAATTTATCTCCATTACCCACTCAGGGCAAGCCATCTGAGGTACACTGCTCTGCAATTGACTGTGTCGCCGCTGCGTGTATCGGTCCACGGGCGCTGAGGACTATCTGACTGAGCCTTTCAACCACATCACTTCCCATCCTGATCTCACGGGAAAATGTAACTATGTAATGAGGTGCCGATTTTGTATGAATTTGTATGATGCGAATCATTCAAAAACATATGATTATTAGAAAAGATGGTCCACCCTTAATCCCACCAAACATACCCATCACTGTGGCGTAAGCATAATTGTTGGCACTTATGACAGTCTCAGTTTCAGATTTGATTTTTTTTTTCAGAATGAAATGGATTTCAGAATATCTCAGGCATGTCCCATTTGCTTTAATGACAGCAGCACTTAAGCTGCATGACCCATGTCCTCCAACATGATTTGAGAATGATCCAAAGAGCATCTTGAGATTTTGTATATTCATATCCTAGAAATTGTGCAGAAACTTAAATATTTCCACATTTATGTATGATCCTTCTTTGTTTAACATTTTTCAAAGTCCTAAAACTTTAAGGTTTTTCCAATTGTTTGCCACAAAGTTCAAAACATGGTTGCATTTTAAAGTTCAGGATGCAATTACCGCCTACACACAGATCACACAGCCAAAGTTAAATATATAAAATAATTGCACTTTTAACAGCAGCAAGCACTGCAGATCACTCTTTGCGCTAGTGTCTATTATTCTCCATTGAATTTAGCCAGAGACTTAATAATGAATACACAATATAAAAATAAAATGTATAACTTTGTGGCGGCAATGGCATTAGACAATAACACTCCACATTACAGCTATTTTACCAGATACAGTATCATATAAAATGAATAAAGGAAAGATATTAAGAAAAGTATACAACTTAAACATAACAATAAAACTTCTGTGCAGTTTGCTATTATTGCAAATGTAGTATACAACACAAATTAGTATTACAGGGGCAGATCATTGATTAATAAAGACTTATTTTTGGATGGTTTCTTCCACAATAATATGCCATGAACTCTAAACCTGTGTGTGTGTGTGTGTTTGTGTGAGTGTGTGTGTGTGTGTGTGTGTGTGTGTGTGTGTGTGTGTGTGTGTGTGTGTGTGTGTGTGTGTGTGTGTGTGTGTGTGTGTGTGTGTGTGTGTGTGTGTGTGTGTGTGTGTGTGAAAACAGTTCATTATTTGTAAACTAACACATTTTAATATTTGCTTCACATAACCAGCTCCATATAGGCCATACTAGGTCTATATGGAGCTGGTTATGTGAAGCAAATATTAAAATGTGTTAGTTTACAAATAAGTTAAAGGGTGTCGGCCCAGATCCGGCCCACTTCTGGTATGGGTGGAATCCACGTGTACCAGATGTGAGCCGGATCTGGGCCGACACTATGTTGCTGTTTGGGGAACTTGCTCAGTAGCTCACCTGGAAGAGAATTGCACTTGCGATGCGGCACGCATGGGTACCCTGAAACACGAGTCACTATAAAAGAGCTCAAAGACTCAAGCTAAAATAGCATGGTTGCTTTAGCAAGTGTGTTTTCATCTCACGTTTGCTTTTGCTCACACTATCGGTTAGGTTCAGGATAGGGTTTAGTGTAGGTTATCGTCAAACACGATTGAGCCTTAACATTTGAATGCCACTCACCAGACATTTAATTTCCAAACAGATGCAAAATGTACAACAACCAACATGATGATAAGTTGCCAGATTCCCGTTCATCTGTTTGGGATCAAACTGAACATGATTTTAGAGCCGTTCAATGGACATTTCACTTCGAAATTGTTGCACATTTTACTAGAATCAATGTAATATTTTTACAAAATTACCTGAAATTGCAGACCCTGGTGTCGATGAACATTTTTGGATCTTTGCTCAGTGAGCTGTTAAAGGAAAAAACAATTTGTCAATGTTTTTAATTGGTTTGATGACATGTATTAATGTTACGTTGAATTTTATTTATTTATTTATTTATTTTTTTGATAATGTGCTGCTCATCTTGGCCAGGTCACTACTGTAGAAGAGATTCATAATCTCACAGTTTTATCTGGTTAAACGAAGGAAAGTAAAAAAAAAAAAAAAAACATTTGTATGCATGTCACCACTGGTATGTTTTTCCGAGCCTTGGTTGAATAATATAATAGAATAGAATATAATAGAACCTTTAGATACAATTAATAGCAAATAGCAAATAATTAAATACACTCAAGAAAAATGATCAGAGCTGCAATTCTATGTGCAATTACTGTAAAGATGATTCTCCTTATTGACTTTCAAGCCCATATGAATTGCACTGACATTCAGCTAATGAGCGTTAGTGTAAGGCAGAGAGATGGAGTGAGAGGCCTTCCGAGGAAAAATGTCTGACGGCGTGTTATCACATTCCCCACAGGCTCAACAGAGACGTGGGACCAATCATTTCCCATCACCTGACAATGTTGCACTTGATAAGTGAGGCTGTATCCAGATTGGCGGGAGGGAGAGGTGAGGGATTGTGTAGTGTGTGTTTGAATGCGGTAGAGGCTGTGGCCTATGGTGGAGCCCAGAAGGTATTTTTTCCTCTAGACCACAGATTATGAAAGAAGGAATGGCTTGATCTGCCAGAAGCATCCGGGGTTCTTGTATGCCGCTAATCGTTTATGTTGACTGTTGAATGAGCGAGGATGTGGCCGCCTGACCCCACTCTTCCACATTATGGATCTGTGATTGTTTGCACGGAATGTTGGGTTACACTTTATTTTAAGGTGTCATTGTTACAGTGTATTTTTTATACACTGCCGTTCAAAAATTTTGGATCTGTAGGATTTTTTATGTTTTAAAAAAAAGTATCTTCTCCTCACCAAGGCTGCATTTATTTGATTAAAAAATACAATAAAAAAAGTAATATTGTTAAATATTATGACAATTTAAAATAACTGTTTCCTATTTTAATATATTTTAAAATGTAATTTATTCCTGTGATCAAAGCTGAATTTTCAGCATCATTACTCCAGTCTTCAGTGTCACATGATCCTTCAGAAATCATTGTAATATGCGGATTTGATGCTAAAAAAAATCATTATTATTATCAATGTTGAAAACAGTTGTGTACAATTATTTTTTAAGATTCTTTGATGAATATAAAGTTCAAAAGAACAGCATTTATTTGAAATAGAATCTTTTGAAACATTATACATGTCTTTACTGTAACTTTTCATCAATTTAATTCATCCTTAATGAGTAAAAGTATTGATTTATTTTTTATTTCTTTCCCCTAAAAAAAAAAAAAAATCTTACTCACCCCAAACTTTTGAACGGCAGTGTTTAATGTTTAATGTTCTTTTGAAATGTAAATAACTGTTTTCAACATTGATAATAATGCGAAATATTTCTTGAGCATCAAATCATCATATTAGAATGATTTCTGAAGGATCATGTGACACCGAAGACTGGAGTAATGATGCTGGAAATTAGCTTTGATCACAGGGATAAAATACACTTTACATTCACATAGAAAACAGCTGTTTTAAATTGTAATACTATTTCAAAATATTACTGTTTTTTGTATTTTTAATCAAATAAATGCAGCCTTGGTGAGCAGAAGAGACTTCTTTTAAAAACATAAAAAAATCTTACCGATCCAATTTGACTGGTAGTGTATTTAAGTACTGAGTAATATTAATTAACAACATGTACTTACTATATGGTTAGGGTAGGATTAGGATTTGGTTAAAGCTTAGTAGCATGTAATTATGCATAATTTACTCTTATTATATGGTAAGTACATGTAACATTTATTACAAAGACACTTTAAAATTAAGTGTTACCGAAAGTTTTCTGGAAGACACATTAAACACATGAATGAACTGCAATGGGAATATTCAAATAGACAATAGGACAATAAAATGTACACAGGCCTTTGTGCGAAAATACATTCTTTTGTTTGTATATGTGTGCATGCTTGTCAGAGAACATCTACATTCCAGCGCATTCGCGTTTGATCGTGCCATTTCCATTGCTTTATTCGGCAGGCTTGTGTGGGTGGACCTATAAAAGGCCACTCATGCATTTACAAACGTATAGCTAACTGATTTCTTACCCAGCCTCTTTACGGTACGCAGACTTCTGCAGACTCACGGCAAGGTTTTAGTGCAGATGGTGAGGTGCATTATCATGCCAGGGAAATGCGAGCAATTGCTCTTTATTGCAGAGCAGATGCTGACTGCATTGAAGTGGTATATTGCTAACGGAATGGTAGATTGCCTCTTTTCATTGATGACAGTAGAAACATCTGCGGGACAGGGTATTTATGCAGGCGAGACGTGATATAAAATCACTCTGCCAGAGATAAGAGATTAAGGGCCTATTTGAAGCACGAACAGACGACAACAAAGTCTAATTACAGTTTGGATTAATCTGAGATTTCAAAAGGACGGGTGTAAATCCACTAATTTGAAGGGACTTTTAAAGGGAAACCAAAGGCGAAGTGACGTGATCAGCAAGGCTCTGCATCAAAGCAGGTGTGACCTCTGTCGTTCATCCATAACTCAGGCTGCGTTTATCTTTTAATAGCTGCTTTTGACCTATTGATCTGAGAGACACATGTAGTAACTCCCCTCAATCAATGAGTCTGGCTGTAATATCGAGTTTAAAAAAAGGATACCGTTTTTTAAGGTATTGCTCAACCAAAAATCTAAAAAATGCTGTCATTATGTCACCTTCAACCCATTTGCAACGCATTCTCATCCTTTGGCGTTATATAGGTGACGCCATATGACATTTCGTCGAAATCTTACGCACATGGCATCCTTTAGCGTCAACATAACACGCACTGTTATGGGTAGGTTTAGGTCTGGGGTAGGGTACGGTTATGACGCCTTGGGATCTGCGTCTCATATTGACGCTAAACGATGCCATGTGCGTTGGATTTAGACGAGCGTCATATGGCGCCTTGGGTTCTGCGTCTCATATTGATGCTAAAGGATGCCATGTGCGTAAGATTTCAACGAAATGTACAAAGCGTCACATATATGACGCCAAAGGATGAGAACGGGCTGGCATTTCTGTCTTCTGTGGAGTACAAAAGTAGAGTTTTTAACATCCTGGTAATTAATTAACATTTATTTAAAAGTGTGTGCACTGGGGTTATTTACGTAAAGTTCCAAAATGATAAAAAAAAAAATCAATATACCTTCTCTTACATTAGGTTAATGTGGAGTTAAAAATAAAAAGTAAGCCATCATGCAGTAGGTTGATATATTTTAATGTTTTGCATATTTTCATTTTATAATTAATTATTAGAATTAAGTCCTTTACATGTGCTTTAGTACTGTATGTTAGCCAACACATTACAATTAGTGTACTTATTTGATGTCCAACAGAATATTATTAAAATAGAATGATTTAAAATATTCTTATTCTTTAAATGTGAAACAGTTATGAAATTCCCTTTAAGTACACTTAATTTGCCTTTCATTATCATTAATATTATCACAAAAACAGTTTTTAATAATATATTTAAGATTTGAAGTACATTACAAGTGTTCATGCAGTACAATTAAGCACACTTGTTTTCACAAGGGAATGGAGAGAGTTTGGGGTATGGCTATGTGTTTGTCCAAACAATGGAAGATATGTTGAGTGCTCAGGAAACCTGTGTGAAAACAGTCATCATTTGTTTCTACCACATGCTGAAATTACACATTGTCAAATGAACAATCAGTCAGTAGACAGTCTGACCTGACCAAAGTAATGACTTGTGTTTCAGCGAGTCAAGTCAAGAAGCACTCTGCCTGATTAACTGAGTCTATGATTTGTTAGATCAGTACAAATGAAAATCATGCAATTTTGTTAAAGAATAAGAGTCATTCCTACACTGGCCACCATAGCAAGAAAATAACTTGATTCCACTATTTAAAACACAACAACAATAAGAACTGTTTTTTTTTTTTCCCCTCTTGTTCCCTAATATTCATCACATTGTGTTTCAAAAGTAACTGCATTCTCCAAGCTCATGCACTTTACATTAAATGTACTTATTAAGATGCAGGAAACAAGCTAATCAAAGTGTGGCCATTTTTACTTATACAACTAAATATAGGCCTTTCACTAATTTGGTGATACTTTGCTAAATTTGATTCAGGGCTGCAGGGACAGAGATGTAGAGATGAAGAGAGAAAGAGAGACATGGACTATTATATTATGGGATCCCATCACCCTCTTGTCTCGCTCTCCATTGAGCAATCAGTGCTGTTAACAGACGGCTCTGCTGCATTTTGAGTTTATCTAGGGGAACATTAGTCCATTCACCCCACACTGCACATCCAATGATTGCAGTCTATTATTTGGAGTGAGATTGCATTTTATCATTTAGTTAGTCAGCTCTGGCACAAAAAGACTAATGCACTTGAATATGTAAAATCGTTTTGAGCCACATTCTGGTGTGCTTTGATTACTGATCATCTGTACAAGCAAAAAGAGGCAAGGGCACAGGTATACTGTAAAGTACGAAGTTAAATATTTATTGAATATAATTGTCTCCAAAAACAAAACGCATAATGACGAATGTGAACTAACTGCAAGTAGACTTGCATCAGAATTGCAATTACAATAGTGTATTTTAGTGTAAAAAAAATTTACATTTGCATTATTACATTCGCATTCTAGTCAACAATGGTGAGAACTAAAGAAATATACGTACAAGATTGTCCATAGTACATTAGGTGTACAATTATTTGCACAAAACTTCAGGCACATTTTTTGATGTGAAACTGGACTTTTGGGAAATCACTGCTGACGTGCTGGATGAAGCAATATCCTGCAGAGTAGGACAACTGACACAGCAATATAAGTGAAGAATCTTCAAGTGCTGAGGGACTCGTGTGTCTCCACCCACTGATGGATGTCGTGACCGGATGACACCCACTGTGACCCCATCAGTTCACTCCCACCCCATTCCACCCTCAGCATATCACGAGCAGACCCCTCCATTTGTCGCCTGAGCTTTTTGAGTCCAAATGCTGCGATCAGCTGCGGTCCGTGGTGCTGATACTGTCCGACTGAAATTGAGAATAACAATTGTAATCGCTAGTGCATAATCACATCCATCCAGCATGGAATGTCAGCAGACGAATATCATTAGTATCATGTCACAACAAATCATCTTCTTTCAACACCAGGGAACAGGATATAAATACGAAAGGTCATCGACTGTAATTGGAAATGCCGGGGATCGGGGATCAGATCCCTACTGTTCTCTAGGTGGAGAGACCACACTGTAGGGGCATACTCAAGAAGTGAGAACTGCAATTAAACATTCGTCTGCACAGTCTGATTGGCGAGGGGAACCTAAACTATGTCTTAACTCAAAAGTAAGTGTAGGGGGTCAGGTTTTCATGACTAATGTTTTTTTTTTTAATAGCCAACTACGAATGGTCATTCAGAAAAGCAGTCAAGAATGTGCATAAAAGTTTTGGTTTGTGCACTTGCATGTACTTACAGTGTACCTACCTAAGAAAGTACTGGGTAAAAAAAGATAACTACAGTACATGGGTTAAGGTTAGGTTTAGGGTTCAAGGCTAGTACCTAGTTAGTACCCAGTTATTGCAATAACTATATTAAGTACTGTGCATAGGATGTACATGGGGAACACGACTGTAAAACAAAGTTCCATATACTAATCGCCTGTATCGTTTTGTTGATGACATTTGGCTCATTTCAGTGTTCTTGCTTCCTGTAAATCATCTCAGACCATCTCATATGTCTGCATTGCCAGAAATGTTTGCATATAATGTGCTTTATGTGAACACAAAGGTCTTCAGGTACACTTGTATATATTTGGCCATTACAAGCTATTATACGATGCTGACATGCATTGACATGAGTTAGGCTGGGACGCAGTATGTGGACAAGAATTTTCCTACCGCTGCTGCCCTATAGAACAAGTTGTAACAGTGCCATGACCTGTACAAGGTTTTAGTCCTAGTGTGCTCACTGGGTGTGATAAAAGATGAGGCAGTTAGTAGAGTGAGAAAGAGGACAACATGGTGTGCTTTGTGTTCCAACTCTGCCCTGAGAGATCATCCTTGTTGAGAAACTTTGGTTTGCTGCTAAGTAATGTTTGATTGTAATCACTAATAGTCTACTCTAAACAGCTTTGACTTTGATAGTTGTTTGTATATGTGAAATGTAGTTCTGAGGCAATGGTTATTATACCTTGAGGTTGTCATTCACATACCTGTTTATGAGTGGGTTTCTCTGAATGTTTGTATTTTCTTTTGTAGAAATGCTTTGGGCCTGTTTACACCTTGTCACTTCATGCATTTTCTGTGATCGGATAGCTATCCGATTGTGAAAAGACAAGGAGTAAATGCCCTCCAAAATGCATTCAAGACGGATTTAAATCCGATCGCTCAGACCACATCAGGAGGTTGTTTGGGCTGCATTTTAGATGAAACTGGACAAGTCTAAATGCATCTGGTTGTTGAAACCACATATGTCAATTTGACTCCTCCCATCAAAGCTAAAAATAATCATGTCAGAGCGTGTTATAGGCTATATGACGTTATTGCCACATATGACGGCGCTACTGCAACACGCATGAGCAGCTGAGTATCTCTTCATCAAGCCAACGCGCAAACTACAGCAAATAAAACTGAAAGTAAGTCGCAGACGCTCAACACACAATCACCATCATTGAAAGTAAAGAAACTAAATGATCTTACCAGTGCTGTTGCCCTGCTCTATCCTATTGCGGTCTTTGATTTTGAAATGTTTACCCTTGTGTGTTCCTCCGTCAAGTCAAGTCCAGTCCAGTCCAGTCCAGTCCTTCCCCCTTGGGGTAGTTTTTGTTTGTTTTATTTTTAATAAAAGCCTTCATTCTTCTGCGATTGAGTTCTGCCCTCATCTCCTCAATCCCATACCCTGACAGTCTGGACTTTATCACAAGTACAAGCATTATTTCCCCATTTAAGACTTTCTGTGATTTATCTCATTTGTGGGTTATTGTTTGATTTCTACTATTGTTTTTCTTTTGTTTTTGTTTGTTTGATCATTGTTTGTAATGATTTAGTGATAAGAAGGTCTGTTACAGTATATGTTAATAATATATGGTGTAAATGGAAATAAATAGAGGAATCATTGATCAGTGTGGACCTTGCATATACATTTTTTTCATATAAACAACAACTCAATCAACAAACAGTTTGGGAAAAAAATCTTTATTTATGTATGAGTAAATTGTGAAGTAATACAGTTGATCCCTCATTCATATGTTTATATATCTGTTGTTGTTGTTTTTGTGAGAGAGAGAGAGAGAGAGAGAGAGAGAGAGAGAGAGAGAGAGAGAGAGAGAGAGAGAGAGAGAGAGAGAGAGAGAGAGAGAGAGAGAGAGAGAGAGAGAGAGAGAGAGAGAGAGAGTTTTAAAGTGTATATGAAGTAATTAACTAATATACTGTGCCTAATAGTGGCAGAACTGCAACTACTAGAAGAAGAAGAAACTTTTCCTAGACAAAAGGAAGGTGAAACGACACACAAAAAAATGTCTGGAAATGTTTTGGAAAGACACTCTCAGACATATAAACACTGCTTTGATTATGTCTAGCTTTCAGGGTAGACTGGGTATTAGTCTTCAAAGAATTGACTTTGGAGTTGATTCCTTTTTCTCGAGTGATTTGACACATCTGAACATTTGAGGATAAAGAATTTACTTAGAGACACCATGCAGTCCTTGATGAGCGCCTTTAATCAATAGTGTCTCAAGAGTGAAGGTAAAGGCACTCTTCTGGAGCTATACAGTAGATTACAGTCTCCAACAACTTCAGCTGGGCGTGGTGGCTGAACCGAGCTTTTTCTTCAACTTCAACTTGACACGTCGATCCACCCATTCCCTTGCGATCCAACCCATTTGCCTTGGTATAATCCATTACTGTTCAGTCAGTGCTGACAATACCTGAGCTCCATCTGCCTTTCCAGATCTTTGGGGCCCTTCCAGCTTGGCCAAAAGACTCAGGACAGGCACTCTAAAACATATCTCCCTCCCTAATACTTCTCTACCTATACCTCCCTAATACTTCTCTAAATGTACCATGATTGATTCATACTAGATTATTATTATGTCAGGGCACATCTGAAAGGCCCTAAAATGAGACCCGTATATCCCTCCACAGCTGCAACTCGATCACAAGTGATAAACGAGACACATGCCAAGGGACGTGTGACAAGTATTGTGGAAAGAATCTGAGTGGGGATGGAAGTGCGAGAAAGAAACCTAATTTCTTTTCAAAGTGTGTTTTCCCTCTTGTCTCGCGGAGCTGGAATGAATGGGTCGGTCAGTCACTCCAGGTAGTGTTTGTGAGAGCTCAAGGCGACACAGAAATTGGTTTCTTACCTGGTGCTGGCGAGCTGTGAATTGAGAGAGCAAGGAGTCTTCCCTGCGGAGAGCAAAACTGTGACCCGTACTGACCTTTTTTATATTTTTTTATTTTCCTACAGACGAATTAAACAAACAAATGCATGTTTGGTTCATAGGAAGCCGTTTCAAACTGTGCCCAGTTAATGGCAAAGTGCCCAGGGTTTTGTCTCGGCTCCATCAGACTGCTGTATCGATTTCCGCAGATGACTTCATCCAGGGATCAACAGTAGCTGGTGTCTTAGAGTGCTCTTTCACTGTACCCAGCGCCGTCGTAATGTTGATCAATAATAAAAAATGATATGCACTTAGTCTGATGTTGTGCAATGCAACAATTAGACAGCACAATCCCCATTACCAGACGCTCTGAATCTCTGAAATGCAAACATAAACAAGTGTTCCTAAATGGCTCGCCTGTCTTTTCTGATTGCATTGAGAATAAGTGGAAACTATACTCGTGAATTTTTACCTTAATCATTTATGAACATGGCAAGAGTTTGAGTCTTTTGATGAAAAAGTGGCAACACTGCTAGAACACTCCCTCACTGATCATGCAACTACACCTAATGAATATTTAATGCAAACTGAAATGTACGGCAAAAGAAAATAGAAGATTATATCAAAACAGCAATCATTGCAACCTTTTTGTCAGATAAACACCAATGACCCGAATCAGAGGCAGTCAAACTTTAATAAGTCTCATGCCCCCCCGGAGGGGTGTGCCTATACTGATGGATGTCCCAACATTTCGACTGGCAGAAAAATATTTTTATGTAAATTAATGGAGCAAGATGGCAGCATGCGTGGAGACAAAAACAAAGCAAAATGAGGCTCAGGAGAGGTCTGCTAGGAAAAAGGCTGTCAACATTATCTAATCTTTTTTTAAAACAATCATTTTTAACACATTTACCAGGGATGGACAGTTCAGGTCCTGGATGGCCACAGTCCCACAGAGTTTAGCTTCACCGCTAATAAAACACTAATAAAATCACAACTGCCTTAAATTCTAATGTAATTCTGAAGACTGGTTAGATTTTTCAGATATGTTTGAATAGGGATGGTGCTAAACTCAGCAGAAAAGTGAACCTCAATGACCGGAATTGTCCATCTCTGCATTATATTATTACTTTATGATTATTTTATTCTATTGACAACCAAAGTGTGATATCTGTGTCATTGCACTATGCCAGTTTCCCTTCAATAGAAGTAAAAGTAATTAAGGAAAAGTAATGAATAATCAGTTTTACAAAGATTTTTGCTGCTTTCCCATGTGTTTTGTCCATGAAAGTTATATTTCACACTTTAATGATTTTACATTTTTTTTATACAAAGACTAGCCTTCCTTTAGGGGCTCATTTATTAGAACACCTTCCTTTATTCCTAATTACTTAGTGATAACCGAGAGCCCAGGAATGTGTGGGTTTGTGTGTATTTATTTGCACATGGACACCTGCGGTGGTCGCAGAATTAACGCAATGGGGGACCTCATAGCTCTTTCTAGTTAACAGACTTTTCTCATGTGTCAGTGATGTGACTCCATTAAATTAATTAATTGTGCTTTGAGCAGCATCCTAGTCAGCTGCCTGAATCCTCTGTTAAAATTAGTCTGTTAAACTAGGAAAAATTGTGAGGCCCCCCATTGCGCTAATTCTGCGACCTCCACTGGTGTCCATGTTCCAATAAATTCACACATAATAAAGTATATATTTATGGGCTATATACGATTATGCATATGCATATATAACAGCTGTGAATTTCTCTGACCTTCAAGCGGTGACAATAGAACAAGCACTCATTCTAGTAGTGCTATTGGGGTAAAATGAAAACTGTCCTTATTTAAAATTAAAAACTTAATTCTGTCTTTGTCTCTAATTGAGACAATAGACAGAGTAGTAATGACAAATTTGGGAAAAACACATAACATTTTGTTTAAAAATGGTGTTATATTTGATTAATCCCAAAAGTTAATGTGTTTATTCAATTCAATTTTTCATTATCATTTCTATTACAGTCTCACAAACGTTCTGCAGTTTCATCATAAGTCCCCAGGTTGGTAAACCCTAATCTACACTTTTAAAACTGGCACATGTTCAAGTACGCATACATGATACTATGGAAGTAAAATAATGACAAATGTTTTTGAAACAAAAAAGCTTGTTGAATTGCACTACTTGAAAAAAATATGCAGTGCATTAATCCTGCTTGCATTTTAATCCATTGTTGTCACGGCTCACAGATGAATCAGACAGGCAGGTAAGTTACAATGTTTTTATTGCAGAAAGGATCGGACATGGAGACAAATGGTGAGTAACCACACAGATAATCAGGGAAGCTTAGCTGAATGGTAATGTCCTTCTTTCTCTTTCTCTTGTAGATGCAGACGGTGAGGATAGGGGAAGATGGCTTCGGGTTGCAGATGGAGCGAGTGCGTCTCAGGTAGATGGACAGGTAAGTGTCAGGGAGTCTGCGAGTCATGGAATGACGAGACCAGACAGTGACTGCAGGGAGAGTGAGTGTTTTATAGTCCATGCTGGTGATGGGACACAGGTGATGGTGATCATGATGAGGATGATGAGGCGCAGGTGCAGGTGATGATGACGACCGGGAATGCTGGGAAGTGTATTGAAGACACAGATGAAGGAGGTGAATGTGACATAACTCCCCCCTCCCGCTAGGCACGACCCGCGCCGTACAAGGCAGAACACGGGAGGGGGGGTGGGCATCCTGGAGTCCGTGAAGGGAAGGTGGACCGGGTGCAACTGGACGGACTCCAGGTCCAGGCGGAGCAGGTGGCCGTGGTGGAGTAGGACGTGCAGGCGGCCAGGGTAGAGCAGGACCTAGGTGTGGCCAGGGCAGAGCAGGACGTGGGCGTGGCCAGGGCGGAGCAGGCTGTGGGCGTGACCACGACAGTGAGGACCCTTCAGGTGGCCACGGCGGTGAGGGCCCATCGGGCGACCATGGCGTTGAGGACCCTTCGGGTGGCCACGGCGGTAAAGCCCCTTCGGGTGGCCACGGTGGTGAAGCCCCTTCGGGTGGCCATGGCGAAGAAGCCCCTTCGGCTGGCCATGGCGGTGAAGACCCTTCGGACGGCCACGGCGGTGAAGACCCTTCGAGTGGCCACAGCGGAGACCTCCCTTCGGGCGGTCAAGGCGGAGGCCTATAGCCCCCCTCAAAAAAATACTTGGGGAGAGTGACAGGATGAGGGACAGGCTCTGGGACAGGCTGGGCAGACGGGACGTGAGCAGACCCAGGCTGGGCAGACGGGACTTGAGCAGACCCAGGCTGGGCAGACGGGACGTGAACAGTCTCTGGCTGGGCAGACGGGACGTGAACAGTCTCTGGCTGGGCAAGTGGTGAGGGCTTTTTGCTGGACGGGACCAGTTGCGAAGGTCTTGAGCTGGGCAGGACCAGTGGCGAAGAGGGCTTTGAGCTGGGCGGAACCAGCGGCAAAGTGTGCTTTGAACTGGGCGGAACCAGCGGCAAAGAGGGCTTTGAGCTGGGCGGAACCAGCGGCGAAGAGGGCTTTGAGCCTGGCGGAACCAGCGGCGAAGAGGGCTTTGAGCTGGGCGGAACCAGCGGCGAAGAGGGCTTTGAGCTGGGCGGAACCAGCGGCGAAGAGGGCTTTGAGCTGGGCGGAACCAGCGGCGAAGAGGGCTTTGAGCTGGGCGGAACCAGCGGCGAAGAGGGCATTGAGCTGGGCGGAACCAGCGGCGAAGAGGGGTTTGAGCTGGGCTGAACCAGCGGCGAAGAGGGTTTTGAGCTGGGCGGAACCAGCGGCGAAGGAAGCTCTGAACTGGACGGAACCAGCGACGAAAAGGGCTTTGCGCTGGGCAGGACCAGCTGTGAATAGGGCTTTGAGCCGGACAGGACCAGCTGTGAAGAGGGCTCTGGCGCCGGATCAGCGGGCTCTGGCGCCGGATTGGCTGGACAGAACCATCGGTGCAGGCTTGGCTGGGCTGGACGGAACCAGCGGTGCAGGCTTGACTGGACGGAACCAGTGGTGAAGAGGGTTTTGTGCTGGACGAAACCAGCGGTGAAGAGGGCTTGGCGCTGGACGGAACCAGCGGCGAAGCGGGCTCAGAACGGACGGTCTCTGGCTGGATGGTCTCTGGCTGGACGAGCAGTGAAGGGTCTGGGCAGGTGGTCATGGCATGCCATGGGAGGAAGCTCTCCAGACATCGGGAGAGTGCCTCTCTCCAATCCAGGCCGGAGATGTCTGGGAGTTCCCTCGGGTCCACGGTTTCCACCCCCAGCCGATAGCACGCCATGATGGTCTCATCGTTTAGAGGGCTGGAGGCAGCCAGAGGAACAAACCCCGCGGAGAAGGTGAAGAGATCGTGGCTATCCAGAGCCAACGCCGCAATCTCTCCAGCGAGCTCCCAGCTCATATTGTTGAGGTCGGTCGTTCTGTCACTTTTTTAGGTCTGGTCTTCTGTCACGGCTCACAGATGAATCAGACAGGCAGGTAAGTTACAATGTTTTAATTGCAGAAAGGATCGGACATGGAGACAAATGGTGAGTAACCACACAGATAATCAGGGAAGCTAAGCTGAATGGTAATGTCCTTCTTTCTCTTTCTCTTGTAGATGCAGACGGTGAGGATAGGGGAAGATGGCTTCGGGTTGCAGATGGAGCGAGTGCGTCTCAGGTAGATGGACAGGTAAGTGTCAGGGAGTCTGTGAGTCATGGAATGACGAGACCAGACAGTGACTGCAGGGAGAGTGAGTGTTTTATAGTCCATGCTGGTGATGAGACACAGGTGATGGTGATCATGATGAGGCGCAGGTGCAGGTGATGATGACGACCGGGAATGCTGGGAAGTGTAGTGAAGACACAGATGAAGGAGGTGAATGTGACAATTGTATGTTTAGTTCTTGCATTTTTATGGGCTTAAATTCAACATGGTTGTATATGGTTTCATTATTAAAAATTCAATAATCCATATTCACCTTTCAGATTCACTTCCTTAATATTAATTCTTTTTAAAAATACAACCTAGAATATTCGACAGGGAATTTTCGGTCCATTTTATTTCGCTTTTCAAATTCGCATCCACAAATTCTGTGGTTCAAATTCGACAGAAAATTCAACATTTGACATCGGGGAACGGCAGGAATATCAGTAGATTGCCGATTGATAATCTCCATAGCTCTTAGTCGACCTCACCAGCAGGGGGTGCAAGTGGCTGTTGACGAAGAAGACTATAGAGCAACGGGTGAGAGAGTTATTCATTCATAAAAACGGATTTACAGAAATGGAGCAAGAGGTAAGTATTTGTGATGATTATCAGGGCCAGTATATATATATATATATATATATATATGGAAAAGCTGATAAAGACACAAAAGCTGTGTTTACATTTAAGTCTTCACAGTTAGTTTTGTACATGTAAGCAGCTTTCTCTATCGTGAACAAGATTATAATGTTATTCCCCAATGCTGATGTACAGACCAAACTAGTAGACATACATTTCTCTCGGTTTTTTAGTTTCCTTAACTTTATATTGCAGCGCTGTGCTGCAGTACTAGTGTTTCCCTCATACGTCATACTCCAGGATTCCCCTGCGGTCAGGACGCTCAACGCTTAATGGACTAATAGAGTGATATAAAAGACCAAACTTGCACATTATTGGGGATGTAGGCTATACTAGATATAGGAACAGGCAAGCGGACTCAGAATATGAACTTACAGTAAGGCGCAAAGTTTCACGCTTGGTGATTCCCAGTGAAATACTGGCATAAAGTTGCCTTGACACGGGATATATTCACACATTTATGGACCGTCATGCGGTCATGCAGCCCTGGGAGCGCACCGGTGTACCAAACCCAATACTACCTGTAGGAGGTGGTCTGAGTTCAGTTGTACTGGAACTTTGACATGATTTGCATGAACGTGAAAGCAACTCGGACTCGAGTTTAGCCGATAAAAAAAAAATGCATGACAGTGTTTTGATGATGTACCTTGAATACGCAAAAGTGAGCATGCAGTGTCATTGTGCAGAGTGAGTGCAATCAGTGTGGCAAACAAATGGCTCGCAATCCACTGTCTCCTCAAAAGAGTCCGTTTGCAAGCAGCAGAAAGCTTCCTTTATGTGACACGCATACAGTTTACTGACACTCGTTTACTCTGCTGTGCATAATAGCACCAAATTAATAAAAAAAAAACACAATATATTGACCTGCGTTCTGTATTCTATCATGCACTGTACATGTTTATGATGACGTAAGACCAGGGTTTGATCGAATCAAGTGAGTGTGAAACGGGACAATCACACTCGGACCGCAGCAAATCTGCCCAGTGTGAAAGGCCCCTCAGTAATCTTTGATAAGATGAAGTAACCTGCTGTTCTATCTGCACCATGTCTTCTATCCCACAGCATGCAATATAGGTCCACCAGAGATCCCCATTAAGCAATCCGCACTTGGATCTGACAGCTGTTCACATGTTCCCCCACTGCCCCCAGCAGGGGCTTCTTTGAGCGCCCACCTTAATTTCATATCCTCTCTTGCTTTGAACCCATTCTTGATCATGGCAGGATTGTTACAAAAGACAAACAGAGGATTTGAAGAGCCTCCTGTTGCGCTTCAGCCCAATATTTATTAACAACAAAAATGAAGCTTAGTTAACCTCCTGTCGAGCTGAAATCTCAGGAGAGACAAAATCACCATCTATCAACATATAATTAAGAACCGTAATCAAATGATTTAAAATCATTGGCTGGGATAGGAACAAGCCGAGAATGGGGAGTCAGGGTGGTGGGGTGGTGGGGTGGCGGAGGGATGACTATAAATGAATAATAAATATTATACATTTTTATTGTTGTTATTATTAAAAAAATAAAAAAATAAAAAAAGAAATTTCTTGCAATACTACTGTACTATATATATATATATATATATATATATATATATATATATATATATATATAAAACATTTGATAAAAAAATAATTGATGCCATTGTAGAAAAGCACTATTTGCAGGAATCCATTTTTTTTTAATCCACAAGAGAAAGTGTAATAGAGGGTTTACTGAGATAAAATTATTTCATTTGATTTCAACATGGCCGCATGAAAATATGCATTTACGTGATTCATGTAAACCCTAACTGAGTGTGACAAGACAAGAAACGTTTTCAACATATTAGGCATACAAATAAAAGTACATGACGTGTGCACATTTTTATGCAAATTAATACAAATAGTATTTGCAAATATTTCAAAATGATTACTTTAAACATCCACTATTGTTTTTAATAGAAATAGTTAATTTTCAATGAACAATCGATTACATTTTGCGCTGTTTCTCACACAAAGCCATTGAATGGCTTCAGAAAACATTGAATATATTGGAAAAAGTCATATGAGCTACTTTTATGATACTTTTTTGTATCTTGGCATAACACCATCCCCTTTTGTTGTATGAAAAAAAAGCAGCTTGAACATTCTTACCAATATCTCCTTTTGCGTTTCACCGAAGACACAAAGCAAAACAGGTTGGAAACATGTTTTTTTTTTTTTACCTAAGGTCTTGATAATGGTACATACACACTCACATAAACACATGTATACATGCACGGCCATATGTTGGACTGACTCATTCCTGCAATCCTGTCTAAGATCTGTTCCAGCTCAGGAGAGATTGATTAATACTGCTCATAAATCCACAAAGTGCTGACTGCAGATCCACAGCTGCCGCCAGAAACACGTGCCTTCGACGCTCATCATCAAGACGCGTGTTTGGGAAAAGTTAATGAATATGTCGTTAGGAAGTGTCCGTGATTGATGCGAGTGTAACATACACACTAGGCTGTGCTGCTTTTAGTTTGCTCTGTTGAGTCTTTCCTGGTCCTCACCAGCTCAGATACTTGGCTGAGTCAATATGCTAATTAGGAAATTTCCATCAGGCTTTTTAAGTGAATGTGACATATTAAAACATGCATAACAAGATTTTGTTTTGAATACAGCACTAAATGAAAGACAGGCTATTACACACACACACACACACACACACACACACATAGCCAAGCCATGTGAGAACCATTGAATTATTGAAAATTAATTCACACCCATGGTGTAATTCAACAGCCTGTCGTTCATTATTCCTTACTTCTTTTGTGTTTCACAAAAAAAAGAAAAGAAAAAAGTTTGGAGCGACATAAGGGTGGGTAAACGATGAGAGAACTTTCAGTCCAGATATTTTATCCAATCTATGATATATAAATAATATATATAACAAACTCACACACACCATGTGAATTTGTGTTGTAATTTATGTTGTGAACAGACCTGAGAACATGGCTGTTTAATCTCTCTGAAGAGATTCATGTCTCCTAATGAAGGTTGAGTATTTGTGAACCTCAGTGAGCAACAGCTGTTCAAGCAGCGACCAGATTAACTCGTTCTCTGACTACTGATGGTTTCCATTAGAAATGTAGACGACTGTGACTTTGTCATCAGTCTTTATTAGTTTTGGTTGGTGATTTTCCCCCATGACTCTGAAGAGAAGTCTGTTGATGTTCTGACACGGTTGGTGTCATCAGCCAGGATGGGAGATTAATCAAACTGCAAACATTTGTAGTTCCCTCTGAACACATCGGATTAGTTCTAGTAACTCAAACATTCTTACGTTATATATTTTTTTCTGTCCAAATAAATCTTCTGTAAAATTCAATGATTAGTCCACTTGTCAAGCATTGAGGAAAATATCCTTTAACAACAAAAACCCTGCTCAGAAACAAGCTTAAATTTACTTTAATCGCTTTGCTTTCCTATAAATCTTTCAGGTGCATGACATGCCAGGTAGAAGGTGTCTAAGGGGGCCGTTTAACGACATCATTTTCAACAAAATTTCAAAACTAAAACTATGTATGTGTTTTGGCCGTTCATTTACACGACAACAGCGTTTTGGGGGCATGAAAATAAAAAATAAAAAAACTTTTGAAACCGTGTTTCAAAGTGCTAGTTTTTAAAAACTATACTGTTATCGTCTCCATGTAAACTTCAAAAATGCTAATTTGTGAAAAAATGGTGATGTCATATGCATGTGTATTATGCATTCAGTCTATAGGCGTGTAGTGTTTATTTACCAAGTGACATCGCCAACTACTGGCCTGGCATGCATAGTACAGCATTTATTTGTCCTTTTTGCAGATCCGGGTAAACGGTCATCAATTTGATAATGGTGCCGTCCGTACCCGAGAAATACAAAGGAAAAACTTGTATGTTTTCAGTACATCGTTGTCTTGCAAACGTACCCTAAATATACATTCACACTTTGTCTTATTTCCCTTTGACTTGTAGTTACTTGGTCAAAGGGAAGTAATAAGCAGTTCTAAAGATGTGTGTGAATGTTAAAACTGTGAGACTCTGAATGTTAAGCCTGTACTGTACACACGTTTCCCACAGGAAGACAGCAGCACATGTTCCAAAACCTGGTGAGCTGCCTTGGCAGCTTCATTGGAAGCTGCCTTCTAAGTCAGTGTGACCGATGCAGTAATGGGTTCTTCCTGCATTTGGTTGGTGAGTTCTCATTGATTGCCATATCAGAGGTTGGCGGGGGAGTATTTAAACTGGGTGGTCATACAGAATGGCGTCATGAGCACCACCCTGTTTTTCTCCTGCGTTATATTTCTTCTCAAGCCAGGTATGTTGGATGTTGTCGGTTAGTTGTCGGTGGCACGATGGTACTAATTTCAGTTTATTTTTAGAGTGGCACATTGAATGGATTTCCATGACCTGTACCTGGTTGAGGCTGCCTTCTGCAACTCTAAGTCGTTCGCTACGTGTTTGTCACTCAAGTACTCGCCCGGGTCTATATTTTTAATGGTCAGCCAGGTCCAAGGCGGGTCCCAATCTATTACTTCAGGTCCCGGGTCTGTTTAACATTGTGTGTAATACCCAAATCGATCGGACTCGGAGAACACCTGGCCGTGATCAGCGTCAGTTTTTGTCATCCATCACCTTGACATCAAGCGGACTTTTGAAGCTGAAATAATGAGTGGATTATGCTTGGAATAACGAGAGGAATAACATGGATAGAACTTTCTTGTCGGAGGATTGTAATGCACTACAATCAGTCAGGTACAAGGAAGGGAGACGACGGCTACTAAAATTAGGTAAGACAAAAAGGTTGGGTTTTTTTCGCAACTGGTTTATTGAATTGTTAAAAGCAATTTAGTGTGGAATATGTGACAATCGGGTCCAGTCGGGTCTGTCTTCCCGGCGTGTTCGGGTCCAGCTTTCAAATAATAGACGGGTCCAGGTCGGTTCCGGGTAGTACATTTATGGCATTTCTCGGATCTGCGCGGTCCGGGTCCAACTTTTGAAATAATAGACGGGTCCGGGTCGGTTCCGTGTAGCACATTATGGGTCTCTTCGGGTTCTGTTATACATGTTTGGACTCGTGTAGACCTCTAGTATGACATATGAGAGTATGACTATGTTCCTCAGATCGAGACAGACTGAACAAGCCTTCAGCCTCCCAGCACGTGTGATCCTCTTTTGCCCTAATGGTATGTATTTTTTTTTTTTATTATCATAATTTGACTGCATTTCTATTCCACTGTTACAAGCTGAAAGTGTAAAATGATCTGTTTTAGACAGACTGGACACGTTACATGTGAGTTTTGTCCTGGGACTGCTTGGGAATTATTGCCTCAGAGAGGCTGCTGCTTTCTATGACAAACTGTTGTTCTTTCTATGCTTGATTTAGTTAATTTGGGCTTCATGCTTCATTTAGTTAATCTCTGTGATTTCTATTTTTTGTAAATTTTTGTTGGTAATTTGGTATTTGTTCCTTATTTAAAACTTATTTCCTATTTCATGAAATTTATTTTCTTTACTGGAGTAATTTTGTCATTCATCTGCCTTTTATTTATTTTAGTTTTTTTGCTATGAATGAATATTTGTTAATTTGAGGGGTTTTTTTGTGTTAAATTATTTTTCTTGATATGTAGAAATGTTCATTCTTTTCATTCCTCCTTGGCTTTATTTTTGTTATTTTGGGGATTACTGGATATTTGTTAATGTTGCGTTCTTCATTTTCTTCATATTTGTTTATTTTTGGTATTGAATATGTGTTAATGTGAGTATGTGAGTAGTTTTTGTGATTCATTTTGTTAAAAAAAATCTTGATTCGTAGAATTTTGTTTACTTATTTGCTATATATATATATATGTTACGGAGGCCAGCTAGTAGTTGCTGTGCGAGTAAACCTCACTCCTCTGATCTCAAAAGGCTCTCTAGCGACAGATGCTAGAGGCTGCAGTCTTTAGCCTCCTTGTTAGAGCGCCTGACTCTCATGCCGGAGACCCGGGTTCGAAGCCCGCTCGGAGCGGGTCGAGTGGGACCCGGGTGGAGGGGTTACATTGGTGCCGTGACCCGGATGGGAGTGAGGTTTAGGGGGGTGAGTGTAACGGAGGCCAGCTAGTAGTTGCTGTGCGAGTAAACCTCACTCCTCTGATCTCAAAAGGCTCTCTAGCGACAGATGCTAGAGGCTGCAGTCTTTAGCCTCCTTGTTAGAGCGCCTGACTCTCATGCCGGAGACTCGGGTTCGAGGCCCGCTCGGAGCGGGTCGAGTGGGACCCGGGTGGAGGGGTTACATATATATATATATATATATATATATATAAATATATAAAAAAAAATTTGTGATCGTGGTGTTGGAGTTAATACATTTTATAAAGTGTTATTGTGCCAGCTCTGTGTGCAGTGTATGACTTAAGTCTGTTTTGTTGTAGGAGCTGAGTGCCCAAGGCAGGGGATGGACTTCTGGTGGTGGTCTTCCTTCACAAGTGCTGTGTTTCATATTTTGCTTTTGTGTGTGTGTGTGGGTGCACTGTTGCTGTGGGATGCCTTATTGTGCCTAACTTGGTTTGATACCCTTGATACCCTTGGCCTCAGCTCCTCCATCATGAGACCCAATGAGATGCCCCTGACTATTCCAGTTGCTCTTTTTGTATTTAGAATTTGTCGTTTAATAATTTGACGACATGAAGGGGATAGTAAGCTGGGATGGCGAAACTTCTAAACCCATTGAAATCAAGAGTGGCGTCAAACAGGGATGTGTTCTTGCCCCAACCTTGTTTGGAATCTTCTTCTCTATGCTGCTAACATTTGCCTTTAGACACTCTACAGAAGGTGTTCATCTACACACCAGGAGTGACGAAAGGTTGTTCAAACTGACCCGCCTGAAATCCAAGACTAAAGTCCGCTCAGTACTCATTAGAGAGATGCTGTTTGCAGACGATGCGGCCCTGGTGGTGCACACTGAAGAAGAACTACAGCAGCTGCTCAGTCAGTTTTCCCATGCCTGTAAAGAGTCCGGGCTCACGATCAGCATTAAAAAGACCAATGTCTTGAGCCAAAATGTCCCTTCTCCACCATCAATCAGCATTGATGACGAAGTGCTGGAAAACACTGACCACTTCAAGTATCTGGGCTCCACCATCACCAGTCACTTGTCGCTTGATAAAGAAATAGACACACGTATTGCAAGAGCTGCTGCAATATTGTCCAAACTGAGCAAGAAAGTGTGGGATAACAATAACATCTCATTGAATACCAAACTCAGAGTATACCAAGCATGCGTTCTCAACACCTTGCTGTATAGCAGCGAAACCTGGACGACATATGCCAGACAGGAAAACCACTTGAACAGTTTCCATCTCCGCTGCCTGCGTCGAATCCTTGGTATAAACTGGGAAGACAACACATCTGTCCTGGAACAGACAAATTCCCACAGCATGCACCTGTTGCTAACTCAACGTAGGCTGCGCTGGATAGGTCATGTGGACGGCCGTATGAAGGACGGCCGTATTCCCAAGGATATACTTTATGGTGAACTAGCTACAGGGCACCGTCCTGTAGGCCGACCAGCACTGCGTTACAAGGATGTTCTCAAGCGTGATTTGAAAACCACTGGTATATCCCCGGATACCTGGGAGCCTCTTGCAGAAAATCGCAGAGCATGGAGAATTACAGTAAGTGATGGAATCCAAAGGCGAGAAGCGAAGAGACTCCAGCAGTTGAAGGACAAAAGAAGTCACAGGAAGGAGGGGAAACCAAGCCATGACTCCAACCCGCCATCCAGCTTTGTCTGCCTAAATTGTGGCAGAGACTGCCATGCAAGGATAGGACTACTGAGCCACTCCAGATGTTGCCAACAACACAATTGACTGAAAAAGATAAAGAAGGCGCAGCCATTGTCTTTCGAGACAGAAGGGGCCTATAAAAAAAAATTATTGGTGCCTTTGTAGAACTTTGTAGCATGTAGAACCTACGTCCCCTGCCTATTCCCAGTGATTAAACCTTTGTTGCCTAAGATCTATTCAGTAAAAAGTCCCTGGGCTGATTTCCAGGGTGGTATAGTTGCTATTCAATCTTCTAGTCCTCTGTGCTCTGCCACATCAGCATTCTACCTGAAATGAAACCTTGTAAGTGAGTGATTCAAAGAATATAGAACAGTATTTGGACGAGATACAACTAGGCCTATTTGAAAATCTGGAATCTGAGGGTGCAAAAGAATCTAAACATTGAGAAAATCGCCTTTAAAGTTGTCCATTTATGTTCGTGATTTTGCTGCATCCACTCACACAAATATTTTTGTGATATATTTACGGTAGGAAATTTACAAAATATCTTCATGGCACATGATCTTTACTTAATATCCTAATGATTTTTGACAGTGTATTATTGTCTATTGCCAGAAATATACCCATGAGACTTGTGACTGGTTTTGTGTTCCAGGGTCACATACAGTATGGTTTATTTTGGTAGCATAAACAATTGGCTGTTTTTTTCGCTACATCCACAATCTTGGACATATTTTTTCACACTGACCTTTTTGCAGTGCCTTCTGGGATTGTTCTCTTATTGAAGGATACATGTGATGCTGCAGTAAAATTTTGCCAAAATTAAGTATCTTGTAAGGGCAGCTGTTTGGCACAGGGGAGTCCCTGTGATGCCTTAAAATGCTGTCTATAAAGGCAGCTCACTGGATTTTGGAACGGAGCCAATGCGACAGTGCTTTCTTGGTACAACGTGTTCCTATTTAGATGTTTAATTGAGCTTCTGATAGCAAGACAACATAAGATGTGGGCATGTGGTGTTACCCTCTCATTAAAAATCATTTACATTCGCTTAGCTGTGCTTTTAGCTAGATATGCACTTTAGGTTTTATACTCAATCGACTCTGAAAGACATCATGGGGAAAGAGAAATGTTTGATCATCCTCCAGTTTGTCTTGAATTTCTTAATGTTCATAAAGATATGAAGAGTACAGAAAGCAGGTTTGGACAATACCACTACGGACCCAGTTAGAGCTAAATGGACCAGAGTGTATGTTTGTGCTCTACGGAAATAATACCTAGTCCACTCACTCACTCACTCACTCACTCACTCACTCACTCACTCAACAAATTGGGTCCTGATCATTTAAAAAATCTCAATTCAAAAAAGCAATTAAAAGAATAGTTCAGCCCATGAAAACATTGTCAATATTTATGTTGTTCTAAATGTGTATTACTTTATTTCTTTCCGGACACTTTCCTAGAAAAAAAATGAGACTTTCCATCTTGTTCTTTTTGCATTCATGCATTTGGCAGACACTTTTATCCAAAGCGATGTACTTTGAATTCAAGGTATATGTTATCAGTTCAAGGATTCCCTGAGAATCAAACCCGTGACCTTGGCATTGTTAGTGCCATGCTCTAATGTTTGAATACAGGAATGCTTTTCCATGTAATTAAAATGAACACGACTGAAGCTTTCAAACACTTTAGTGGAATGAAGTAAAGTAAATAAAGAATGAATCATTATTTTGAGTTGGATTTTGATTTAGTAAATCCCAAAAAAAAAAGTTTTTTATTTTTTTTTTTATGAATCAGAATGATTCATTTAACACTGTAGGCGAATAACATTTTCTATGACTTCAGAAGACATGGAATATAGCAAGAAAGGTTTAAGCTACATTTTATAGTGTGGTGCATCTTTTTTAAGCTTTAAAGCAATTTGTTGTAATTACATGGATTAAATTTTTCCCTTTCTCATCCCACATGAAAGTCATACATGTTTCGATGTAAATTAAATTAACATAGCCCTATGGCAGCATCAATCACTTGCACTGTTTCCTTGTCTATCTTCAGTAGCAATTCTAAAAGCACATTGTTTTTTTGAATAATGCTCTGAACTTCTGTAAGTAGGAATCAAATGTCACATTTTGTGGGTTTTCATCTGAATTTCTAGATCTTGAATCAGCTCTCACATCTTTCCGGTGTGTCAAGTTATTTTTCACAGCATTGCTGTAAACACAGCCTTGCCAGCTATCCATTACTGTTACAGTGGGAACATACAGATGTCATCATCGAATGAGCCAACAACAATAAATTCTGCTGTGAGTAAGAAATACGTTTGTTTTAAACGTATACAAACCTGTGACCCCACTGTAAAAGTAGACCACATTGTGGGATAATAACATACTGGCGATGTCAAAGTGATTTCAACCAAGTAGGGCATGTTCCTGTATCAACAAGCTTGTAGGTTCTGGAACAACCTTATTTTCGACCAATCAGATATTAGGGTTGGGGTTAGGATTAAGTATGTTTGATGGGATTGTTGTTCCAGGACTAACAAAATATCTTATTTCAGGAAAACGTCCTACTAAATTCAGGTCACAATCTTTATCAGGATTTTTCATTCATTTTACTACAATGAGTTAAAAGATGATAGAAAGAAATCACTCTGCTCAAAAACCTAGTGAGTTGCAGATGAAGCAACAGAATTTTTTGTTAAAAATTTAATTTATTCAGTTCCAAAAAAATAAAAAATCAAAGTATTTGATTCTAACTATAATATAGTAATTATAGTCTTATGTAACATTTTACAATACGGTCTTATTTGTTGAAATTAGTTAATGCATTAATTAACATGCAATTAACAATGAACAATATATTTTTACATCATTTATTAACCTTTGTTAATATTAACCGATACAACTTTCGATCTTGTATTAGTAAATGCTGCGATTAACAATACACATTAATAAATGCTGTAGAAATAGTGTTCATTGTTAGTTCATGTTAAATATGTAGTTAACTAATGTTAACAAATGAAAAGTGCTCCAATTTTATGTTTGATGATATGAAATAAAACAAATATACTGACTTTATAGCCAATCTTTGTCTGTTTTAAACCATTTTAATCTGATTTAATAATGTAGCTTTGACTTCTATTTATGGCAAGCAGTAGATAGCAACACAGGTTTTGAAACAGAGCAAATGACTCACTGACTCATGATTCCATGCTTCCCTGTGTTGTGTCCCTGTCATTCATATATTTCTCTGTAGCCTTAATACAGCACAAGTAACAATGAGCCAAAATCTATCCAGAAGAGTGGAATGATTGTAAAACAGATGCACACAGTCTCTGCTCTCATAACTACTGGCCAGAAAGATGCAATTTCACAGAAAAATACAATAAAATAAAATATTATACAATAAAAGCCGTCACCACATCGTTAAAAAATATGAAATACAGCGCTTTACATTTTCTTCACATTTGCATGAGTTCAAGGCTACAGTCAAAGTGCAAGTCAATAGTATTCAAACAGACTGCATGAACACAATTAGACTGCTCACCTATTCTCTGAAAAAAACACAGCAAACACACGTGCACTCACACTTCAACCCCAAATGTGGAACACTGCACGAGGAAGAGACCACCACCAAGCAGAGAGAAGGGCTCGTCCACACACACACACACGAATCCTGGTCACCCCAACTTCTGGAGAGGAAGCAGAACTACAATTTAGATATACAGACATATACACACACGTAGCCTTATAAAATATGGTACTCAGTAAATTAATAAAGGATCTGTTTATCCTTTATTAAGGATAAACAGATTCACAGACACTTGATTATCACAAGTAATAATAATAATAATAATAATAATAATATCACAGAAACTGACCTACCACAAAAGAAAGTTTGATTTGTAAAACAGTTAATTCACACGAGCAAAGAAAAAAAAAGAAAAAACAACTAGACCACTTCAATTTATAAAGCGTTAAGACACACAAAAAAACCCCAGATCACGACAGTGACTGTTGGATGGGCAAACCATTCTAGGCCTCGGTGAGCAACCCGATCACACTAAATGCGTCTCTATAGCACGCAGTGCGTTTATCGTGCAATTTATACGCGAAAATGAGTTTTTACGTGCATAGGATATGCATGGGTTGGTTAGGGTAGGTTTAGTAGTGGTGTGGGGTGCGTGTGTATTATACGTTTGGCCCAAAACGGTTTGGGTAGAATTAGTGGTGTGGGGTGCGTGTGTAGGCTATTACACGCAAATGAACTGCGTATCAAATGCACGTGAAAACTCATTTTCGTGTATATAATTGCACGATAAAACACAATGCGTGCTATCGAGACGCAATCTGCGGCACGCCAGGCAACCGCTCAGCTGATGTTCAAAGTGTCCAGCTTCGGAATAAATGCACGTAGCGTAGAACAAGCACAACACAGCAGCAGGCTAATACAGTTCACGGATACTATACATCCAATCTGGCAGTCTGCAGCTGCCAGCCCAATGCTGAACGAGAATCAGCCGCCAAAGCCCCGATGAGAAACCCACTGCAACGTTTCTCCCTTTATGTCTTTTAACGGTTTGAACTCCTTGCGGTACACAGGGGATTTAAACTCCGGGACATTAAAAACAAATACAACACGCGTTGCAACAATGTGCCACAGGATTCCTCAGTCCATACAGACAAACACTCCCACGCCACGCCGGTAATAGATGACGTCACCCGTGACTATGAGACGCACATCCCTAAGACGCCTAAAGCTGCCTTTATAGGCCAAACAAAACACGTGAAATAAGGCACGCCCCTTCATTTTGCAACGGGAAATTACTACCAACGGCTACACTAATAAATCGGAAAGGTTTGCAAATGCAACTACGCAAATGCAAATTGTAATGAAGGTGAGCTTTAATGTAGCATCCATTTGCAATAATAACATTTATTAACAAAAGAACCAAAAAACACAAGTAGTAGAACATGTAGAAACAGAGAAAACGAGAATAAAGGACACCAATAAAACAGCCATGTAGGACACGACCAGGGGCCTACATGAAGCCAGTTTACGTGGATGGCCAGGTATGTTTCACAGTGGCTCAGCTTTTAGTGGTGTTCATTGCCAAAGTAACTTACGCTCCATGGCTAACCTGCTCTGGCCCAGGTTATGTTCTAGGTAGGGATTCAAACCAAAATTGGACCAATCAGCTGTGAGCAAAGTGAAACATTTCTGACACAATAAAGTCACTCTCTCAGTTACTCTTGCTCCAAATTAAAGGTCACTACGTATTAACATATTTTTAAATACAAAATTGTCTGGCTTTTTAGCAATGATTATGTATTATAATTATTTTATATGATTTATATATAATTTATATAATATTACCCCTAATTCATTACACATGATCAATTTTAGTTTAACAATTTTTATTAAACATGTAGTTTAATGAACAATTATATATAGATAATATGTAATAAAAAATAAGATTTGGAATCGTAGATAAAGCTTTAAAAATGACTACAGGGGGCTGTTCCATAAATGAAGCTTAGAAAAGCGGGGATTAAACTCCAAAACCTGACTTGAATGAGCCTAACAAATAAGTTGGGGCTAAAGTGGTTCCATAAAAGGTAATTGAAGTTCACTCAATCTCACTAATTTGATCCAGGTTTATCTAGTCTAGATAATTGCGTGTGCACGCGTTTCTGAAGCAGCCCTGGAGGTCGATCGTGGATCAAATCGATCCACCATCATACAGCGTATATTTTGTGCTGTTTTATGCATTTGTGACATGTTTTTTTTTTTTCCCTCAGTGCACAAATTACATTTTACAGTTATATTTTCCATCTGTAAATGTTAGAAAGTCGTGCAAATGTATCCATTTTGCTGCTAATCTTCATATTGAACGAGCGCTGCTGCGCGCATGCGCGCCAAATAGGAGCGCAATAATTCTGACTAAAATATACATTTTGCTTGGAAAATTAATATGCGATCTTTTATAACACTAGAAATATCTTCTAATTATAATAATTTCTCTTTAGGATGTTGGATAAGTTGCAGTGAACTTCTAGCTCATTACACTCATATATTTTATACTTCTAATAAAAAAAAAGAAATTGAACAGAAGTAGCCTAATTCAGGGAAGATTTTTTTTAAAGAAACTAAATAAATAAAGATACAAAATATAGTTTTGGGTATAGGACCTATGCTACTTTATAAAGATGATATATACTTATTTAGAATGCTGAGAATTACAGCTTTTAATGCAATCATTTTTTTTTTGAGAAAGCAAGAATCCCCAGTTTTAAATGAGTGGTTAGATTTAGTTTCTAAAGTACATTATGGAGAGGATAACATTAAATTAAGAACAAATGTATACATTTTGAAAAGATATGTGCAACTCTAAAATCAAAGAATATTCCATAAAATAAAGGAATATATATTGGCCTACATTAACTACATTTTTATGTAACCTTCCCTTTTATTTCTAGTTATTTGTTATTTTATTTATTTACTTATTTAATATTGAATATTTGATATTTAAATAATATTACTTGAATAACTTTTAGGAATTATGTGTCATTCATTATAAGAGTTTGATATATGTGAATGTTATATTTTTATTAATATTTATTTATTGTTTTATTTATATGTATGTGTTGGTATTATCACAAAAGAAAAAAAAGTAGAAGGAAAAATAAGGAATATTTATTGGGGGAAAATATGATGTCTTTAAAGGAACTGTCCATTTGTGTAATTGTGTTAAATGTGTTTGAATTGAAAGACATAATAAAGTACTTCAAAAAAAAAAAAAAAAAAAAATATATATATATATATATATATATATATATATATATAAGAGACAGTGTAGAGAAAGAATTCTCTGATAACCGAGGCATTCCTTAATTAAAATGTCTTTATTACAAAAATGACATGTCCTAAACGGAAAACTTTAAAACGCCTTATATATGTGTCTATATTGTAGCCTTATTTAAGTTGATTTTCTGTATACTGTGTATTTATAAAGTCCAATAATGGTATAGAGACTGTCAGTGGTAATATCATTGTGTTCTTGTCGGTCAGTGTTGAGGATCTGTGTAACAACTGAGGCTTAGCCTGACAGTTAGCCTGCCCTGGACCAGGCTAGTTTCCCAGCATAAGTTGCCAGGGCTGAGTTTGAACTTTTTTAAGTTTGATTTATGAAACCGAATCTACCAAAAATAAGCTTGACTAACCGAAATAAGCCTGGCTTATACTCTAATCTTGGTTTATGGAACAGCCCCCAGGTGAGCTTACATATCCGAGTTTCTGTATACCTATGTATATCATAAACTATACTAACTTCACAACTTTATTTACACTGATATAGCAAGATATGTTCTTCTTGCTGTGGAAATTAATTTATGTATTGGTTATATTATTCAATCTCAGGAGAGGAAAATTAATCTAGCTGATTCTCCTGTGTGAAGTTAATTGCAGTTTCTCTGTTTCAAGGCATGTGTTTGGCTGTTCACTACTAATGTCACACTTTCATGTGCATGTGCTCCATGAATTCAGGATCAAAGCCTGAGTTGACAGAGAAAGATAATCAGCATCATGGTACCAACAAAGCCTGACTAAATTGGTTTGCTTTTGTCAACTTGAAACTAATCCTGTAACCCTGAGATTGTTCAACTACCATCATGGTATATGCCCTTGTTTACACGTAGACCTTTTTCAAAAACTTGCACTTTGAACACCGTTTTTAAAACTTTGCGTTTTTAGACACCCAGAACGCTGTTGTCGCGTAAATGAAAGGCCACAACGCATAAAAGTTCTACGTTTTTAGTTGAAAATGGTTCCGTGTAAACAGCCCCTTAAATACACAAGATAACAAGGGGCTAACAAGGGACAGGTGAAGGTCATTAGAAACAAACAGGGGTAACTATGGCAACAAACTAGTCACTGGAAACAGGAACATATCACAGGAGGTGAAACACTAGGTGTGTTCGACTTGAATAGACGTGCGATTGGTAAATTACATCAAATACCGCGAGAGTGATTAGAGAGCAGATGAAGCCGTATGCTTTCGAATCGCTCTCGTGTTTTTTTTTTATTTCATACACCGATCACTCCGTGTTGTCGCCGCATAAAGTCGAACACACCTAGTGGAGCAAGTGGAGCAGAATAGTCACTTCAAAATAAAGGTCCTACAACACATCCAGGGGAACAAGACAGGAACAAAACACAAATGTTACATTTTATTGTAATGTAAGAGCAAGCATGGTAGAAATGTCACTCTCATTAATTAGGAGGCGATCATTTCCCACAGTTGTTATAGCAACTCCACCACCACAAGGGAATAAATAGCATCAAAACAGATTCGGTATCATAAAGACTGAGCAGTAATCCATGTGGCATATGATATATCTCACTGCCCCTTGACAGTAGGCATCACAGAACAGCAGTAACCAGCTATATCTCACTCAACGTCCTGTGAAGGAAGCGTTTGTGATATGGACCAAATTACAGCCATACTTCGGTGTAAAAAGTCTCATAGACCATAATCATCACATTGTGTGCGCACCAATGTGCAGTCATCTCGCTACAAGACAGTTTAATTACATGGTAGCGTGGAGGGGGCCGTCAGACCGGTTCAGTTCAGCCAAGCCCTGACATGACTGAGGGTGACTTTGAGAAGATTGCCCAGCACAGCATGGCCTCATGCAAAATAAACAGTCAAAACCTGACATGAACTATGTATCAGAGTTTCCTCATAACTTCTGCCTTCCCACATGAATGTAGGGTATGGAAGTGATGAGAAATAATTACAGACACCACTGCTGAACGTCTCACAGCATGGCTAATGGAAATTAAACTTGACGGAGATGGTACAATCAGTCAATTTACTCTAATTGTCTTGCAAAGACACTTCCAGGTGTTCTCTATATAACCTTTACTGTAAATAAAACATTTTAAATTGAGAACTTCAATGATAGCTAAGTAAACCCAGTAGCCACAGCAGAACCTTGTTTAAAATGAAGACATTACAATCTGGAATTGCACACTTAGTACTCTTAACATATGAATAAATCATTTGTGCAATGCTCATGAAATCATGAAAGATATTTCAAATGGTGCGGTTTGTTGGGGAAAGGTGCTGTCTGATAAAACAGATGAAAAAGTTCCATAGACTGTGCACAGAAGCCGTTCAAACAAAGCGCTTTTGCATTCAAAAACCAAGAAAAAGGTGCCTCATGGTGCGCTTTTAAAAATGTATTTTAACTTGTTTTAACGTAATGCATGAGACATTGAAAGAAAAACAGGGACACACACATCACAGTATACAAAATATCATGCTATATAAAATAAAACAACAACCAACTAACAAACACAATCACAGACAGACACAAGAATAAAGCTCTTGTGTACTCTTTCATTTATATAGAAATTACATTAAAGTATATTTAAATTTATCATACATGTATGTCAGTAACTTCGGCAGTACAGATGAAGAAGATGAAGATACACATGATCCAATACAAAGTGATTTTAATATTACAACGAACACAGGAACAGACAGATTATTACTCAGTCCTCAAACAAGTACTCTTAAGTTCATCTAATTTCATTCAATATAAATTTTAATAACACATTTTCATTTAATTGTAAATGAAACAGTAAATTCACAATTAAGTGTATTATTTTAAATTATATTATTTCTGTAATAAGTCTATGTTATATTCCCTATTAGATTATACTTTAGAATACTTTTAAAATGAGTAGACTTATTACAGAAATAATATAATTTAAAATAACACACTTAATTGTAAATGAAACAGTAAATTCACAATTAAGTGTATTATTTTGAATTATATTATTTCTGTAATAAGTCTACTCGTTTTAAAAGTATTCTAAAGTTTAAGGTATCTAATAGGGAATATAACAGAGACTTGGACCAGTAAACAATCGCAAAGCAATGCCCAACCATCTAGTATGCCGGCGGTGAGTTTTGCACGGTAAAGTGCCACTCACATTTTGGGATTTTTCTCACAAAAATGTTCAAATCTACGTTTTCATTCCATCTTTTACTTTTCCTCGCTCACTTCCTCTGTATCACACTACAGCGCGGGTTTCTTTATGGGGCTCAAAGGGAATTATTCACAGTCTCCTCAGGGCTTTGACAAGGTCGCCCGCTGCACCCCCCACACGCGCGCACACTCCTGGCTTCTGTTCTGAACCATAATTGATTAGGTTAAGCAGCAAGAGAGAGAAGGTCAACTCTACAGCATCTGAGCTGAGCAGGAACTCATGCACAGACAGAGACACAGACAAGCTCATGCAATCTCTGAGCCCCAGACACCACCCAGGGCCAGACTCACAGGTTTGTCCAGGTATGTTTTGAGTAGCTTACATTTCTGGGAAAAAAATCTGTCCAGATTATTTGTTTCTGCCACCATATATAGTACCCAAGGAAGCAAAAAACAAAACAAAAAAACATCAAGCTATGAAAGCAGCATACTCAACAAATCCCATAGCTTGAGGCAACTCTGTTCCCCACCACACCACTCACATACTCTAGTCTGGAACAGTGAGCCTATCGATTGTTTTTAAATTTAAACAAACTTTTTTGTGAATGCATTATTATCACTGACTGTGTACACTGAATACAGTTTGCAGCTACCTGTTCAATTTCTGACTCCACACACTTGAGCTACTCCCGACAAAAAGAAAATTGAAAGAGTAAAGGTACGTTCACTTTTATGTATCCGGTTTAAACAGCATGCTTGTGTCTGTACAGCCTTAAGTAAGAAACCCATGTCAGAAACAATGGATGGTTTATTTTTAATGGTGCCCCAAATCATGTCGGAGGATTATATGTTTGTTTGGAGCATTTGACTGCAGATTGTTTTGTGAACAATGCTCAGTGTATTGAACAGTTCGCAAATAAACTTGTAGAAAGATGAAGCAGCCAACAGATCGGACTGCAGCTACATCGCAAACTGTAGGTTAACAATTTCATAATGCTCTGTCTGTAAAATACAGTTTTATATGGATAATGTTTTCAAACAATTACTCATGTTCAAAAGCGAGATGGACGTTGATACTTTTTTTATGCAATGACGTTAGACAATCATAACAGTGGCTTTTTAATGACAAGCCTTAAAAGAGCCAGAGGGTCAGAATAGAGGATTGCAGTGATTATTTATTTTTAAGGCCAACCCGGAAGTTAGCATCACCCTGGTTCCCTCGACAAAACCCAATAGGATCTTTCCATTTCCATTCCTTTCGGATTATTGCGGAAAATAAGCTTTGTGACCAACAAACGTTTATGATTCTTACATGTTTAGTTGATTTGTCAATTTTTATGAATTTTTCAAGCATAAATTCAATTGGCGGAAATAAAAAGCTTAACACGTGGCTGAAAATGAACTACACCATGGTGGCAAGACTTAAACGTCACCACTATTAAGCTTCCGACAACTCTTTAAGTCTTTAAAAACATTTTCCCTGAACATTAGAGTTAAAAGAGTTTGCAAGTGCGGGATCAAAAACACAATATGGCTGTGAAAGCGAGCTAGTGAGTAGATGAGTTTACCTGTTGAGCGTGATGATGTCACCGACAACCTCTGTAGTCCCATTCAGCCACTTGTTAGCAACTGCCCTTTTCAAGACAAATAAAAGCTTTTAAAAAAATCACAAGATGATATAATACTGATGTATTTTATATCATAGGATAAAATGTGAAAATATATTGAGCTTGGGTTAACTGCAGACCATATTTCAGGCATTTAACCAAAGATCCATTAAAAAAAAAACATTGATTGGAATCGTTCCCGGGTTTTAGCCAACACAAATACGTCATACCTGCAGCACTCTATAATGGTTAAAAAATATTTTTGTCAAAATATGGCTTCAAAAATTTGAGCAACATTATAAGTGAACCTCACAATAATAATAATAATTTGATGTATTTAAAGAAATCTGTCAAAATAAATATGAAAATTGTTTTTAATATTTCGTGGATATTTTCTTAAAAACAAGTTTTCATGACAGCTAACATTAATATAAGTATATCTCCACAACGGTTTGGAATAGAAACATAACAATAATATCATTAGAAAGAATTGTCTACATAGCATAATCAGTGTTGATTCAGTGCTTTGAAGAACAACTACACATTTACAGTCTCAATGAGAAACCCTCATTAAGTCTTCAATTTATAATTGCTTGAAGTGTTTGCAAGTCTTCAGAATTCCAAACAGATTGGCATGAGTTGTTTGAGCTGCACAGTTGCCTGGGAGCAAGCTTGACTTCATTAGCAGGCCAAAGCAAATTGAACATGAAGGACAAGAAAACGGCGAGAGGGAGGAAAGCTAAACCGAGTGCAATGAATTCTGGGAGAGGAGCAGGGTGCCGCCACAGAGGAAATCACAGAAGCGGTGAAGTGAATCCATATTCTGGTGCTGTGCTGCTTGAAATATCAAATGGGTGACATGGCTCGTAGGATGGGATCTGTAAACTCACTCGACCCATGCATTACTTCCTGTATGAAACATGATTTGTTTTCTTGATAGCAAAAGGAAAATGGGTGACACACTTCCCACGTCCCCGCTTTGTTCCTCATGATCAGTTTTACATAGTTGTATAAATATAATCATCACCTGATAATTGTCACATGTCAGTGCATATTTGGACTTTCAGTTTGTGTTTTAATTGGTTCCTGGTTTCCTTTGTTCTTTTCCTGCTACTCCTTTTGATTATATGGTTACTATCATTGAGTTAATTTGCCCCAGCTATGTATGATTAATTATCTCGTTTCTGTTTGCTATATAAGATGCACCATTTCTTTCAGTCTTTGTCTGATCTCTGTTGTGTTACCAGCTCCCTTGAAAATGACACCCTGAGGACCCTGTTCCATATCGGGGCAACTTTCCACCAATACGTTGACCTCCCAGACACCACAGGGCTGGACTGGAGGGAAACCTTATTTCAGTGTCTGGAGAGCATTGGGTCCCGGTCTGGAACCAAGCCCATCTTAGAGACCATTCCAAAGTCTCTTCCCATCATGGCCGCCGTTCCAGAGTTTCGTCCCAAGATTGCTGCCGTTGCCGAGTATTGTCCCAAAATGGCTGCCATTACAGAGTCTTGTCCTAAGATGGCCGCAGCCTCGCCAGAGCCCTCTGCCAAGATGGCCGCCGCCGCGCCTGAGTCTCTCCACCCAGCCTCTCTCTCCCACCTCTCATCATCATAATTACCTCATTCCCACCTCCGCTGCTTCCTGTCAGCCCCTCAGCTCACCCTCATTCCACCATCAGTGATGTGGGGTCGCCGCAGGTCTGCCAGTCTCCAGCTCCATCAAGGTTGGTGGATCCCCGGTCTCCGCTTCCGGCCACCGCGACCAGTACTCCACTTCGGCCCGTCGGTCCGTTAGCTCCACCGTGCCAACCCCTCCCTCCCTCCCTCCCTCCCTCCCTCCCTCCCTCACTCATCTCCGCCAGGCTCCCCCTCCCTCATCTCCGCCAGGCTCCCCCCTCCCTCATCTCCGCCAGGCTCCCCCCTCCCTCATCTTCGCCAGGCTCCCCCCTCCCTCATCTCCGCCAGGCTCCCCCCTCCCTCATCTCCGCCAGGCTCCCCCCTCCCTCATCTCCGCCAGGCTCCCCCCTCCCTCATCTCCGCCAGGCTCCCCCCTCCCTCATCTCCGCCAGGCTCCCCCCTCCCTCATCTCCGCCAGGCTCCCCCCTCCCTCATCTCCGCCAGGCTCCCGCTCCCTCATCTCCGCCAGGCTCCCCCTTCCCTCATCTCCGCCAGGCTCCCCCTTCCCTCATCTCCGCCAGGCTCCCCCTTCCCTCATCTCCGCCAAGCTCCCTCGTCCCTGTCTACGCCTTGGTCGATCGTCGTTCTGCCCTCACCTCAGGACTACACCACTCCGGCTCTCGCCTCGTTCCCTCGTGCATGTTTGTACTTTCAGTTTGTGTTTTGATTGGTTCCTGTTTTCCTTTGTTCTTTTCCTGCTACTCCTTTGTTTCTATGGTTACTATCATTGAGTTAATTTTGTCCCAGCTGTGTATGATTAATTATCTCATTTCTGTTTGCTATATAAGATGAACACTTTCTTTTAGTCTTTGTCCGATCTCCCTTACGTTTATGTGTTTTTCCCCTGCCTGTCAGCTTGTTCCAGAGTACTATTATTAAAGTTTGTGTAAAGTTTGAGTTCAATAATGAGTCTTCAGTCTGTTCCTGAGGAAACCACGGTTTGACAATGAACAACTAAATAATTTTACACATATTTCTGCTCTTCGTCTTAACACCTTAAATTCCTGGATTTAGAATTGAAATTGCATATGTCACGGGTGACGATAATGAAGGAAGCGGAACCTTTAATTGCAGGCAAGGTTTCCTCTGGGGAGTACTTCCGGTGTGGGACCCGTAAAGACTCCGGTTCCGGTTACTCCGGGTAACAACACAAATTATCATTGAATGATTGAAAACAGGTGGTCCTCCCGCCGGGGTGTCTTCCAGCCAGTGTGTGGCTCAGCAGTCGGGTGCTCAGGCCAGTTTTGTGTTCCAGATGTAATAGGAGATCGGAAGCCGGGAAAAGGGGCGAGTTTGACGGGCTGAGACCGAACTAGAAGATTGGAGAGGAGAATCATTGTCGAGGAGGGATAAGTGTTGCATATTGAATGGGTTGTTGTGATATGATGGATGCCCTTGGTAATGTGATGGAACTTCATGGCATGTGAAATTGTCTTTTTGGAGAAGGTTTGAATACCCTACGCTTCATCATGGTTATTAAGGAGGCTGTATTGACGAGCAGTAGACTGGACCCCAGGCCAACGCCCTATGCTGTGAGTGACGAGGCTTTGCAGTGCTGTATATTGATATAATCACGTGTGATGATATGTGTGGGTTGCAGTGGAACACGAGTGTGAGTGCATCGCGACGGCATTGGGAGAGCCAGTTCCGCTATGGAAGCATCATCCTTCTCTCTGTCTGCCTGAGCCCCGTGAAGAGAACCAGTCAGCGCCGCTGAGAAATCCTTACCTTCTCTCTGTCCGCCTGAGCCCCGTGAAGAGAACCAGCCAGCGCCACTGAGACATCCTTACCTTCTCTCTGTCTACCTGAGCCCCACGTAGAGAGCCAGCTCAGCACTGTCCAGCTGCAATAGAATGCATTTTAAATGAGCCTTTTAACTTTAATAAAGACCTTTTAAACAAACTTTTATCCTTGTCTGTCTGCTCCTCACGGTGGTGCCCAAGTCAGGGGTGTGGCCGGTCATCATGGTGCCCACCCCGACCTGTGACACATATATATATATATATATATATATATATATATATATATATATATATATATATATATATATATATATATATATATATATATATATATATACATAGATAGATAGATAGATAGATAGATAGATATAATCCCTCTCATGAATAATTATGACTTTTACTGTCTCAGTGTTTTAATTTACCCCAGATTTAGATGGTAACATTTATTTTTAAAGTTATTGTTAGGAGTATGCTTTGGTTCTGTTTAGTTTCAGTTTGTTTTAGTTTTGTTCTCCCTGTGCCCGTTTTCCTTTGTTCTTGATCCTTGTTTGTTTCTATTGTTACCGATCACCTTCACCTGGTGCTCATTGAGTTACCTCATTACTTCCTGTATATTTAAGACGGTAGTTTCCTCAGTTCTTAATTTTTTATTATGATGTCATTGCATTGCTGTCTTGCCACCAGACAATTGCTGATTTCGAGTATCATTATATCTGCCTTTTCCACTGAACACAAGAATGCACTGTAACCTCAGACAACTTATTCCAGATATTTTAATCAAATTCGTTGAGGAACCAAATCATGTATAGATTAGTAATCACGATTAGAAGATCTTCCATCTGTCAAATCATCTCAGATATATTAAGCGATGTACAAAGAATGGACCCCAGGTCACATATTGTCACAAGTCAGAATCCAAAGAAACTTGAAACAGGAAATCTCACAAAATAGTCCTTTAATAAGAAACTCGAATACTCAGGAAGGTAGCAGGTAACATAAACACTACTATCATTGTCAATGACCGACATTGAACTTAACCAAACAGGAAGTATTTTTACACCAGGGAAATTAGTTAATTAAATAACAAGTAAACGAAATGACTAATCAAACAAACTGAGAAACTAGGTCAAGACTGACAAACTAAGAACAAAGAAAACAGAAGACAACCAACTGAAAGTCCATAAACATGACACACACACACAGAGCCGGCCCTAGACCTTTGGGGGCCCTAAGCAAAATTTGGTTGGAGGCCCCTTTGACCGTTTTAAGGCCTAAAGAAAAGCAATGACTACCTTATAACTATACCATACTATATAACTATATTATACTGTATATACTATCTTTGATGTCTAACAGGAAAATTATGATACCACTGAGCTTAATGGCAGTGCAAGACACACACACACACACACACACACACACACACACACACACACTGATTAACTTGCTGAATAAAAAGACAGATAAAGTGATTATCACTGAACAAAGATACATTTTTATTGACACCAGAGTTTAAGAGTCACAAACTACAGCACATATATACACTACCGTTCAAAAGTTTGGGGTCAGTGAGAATTTTATTTTTATTTTTTGGAGGAAAGAAATCAATACTTTTATTTATCAAGGAATAATTAATTTGATCGAAAGTGACAGTAAAGACATTTATAATGTTACAAAAATTCTAACCCTAGCCCTATTCATCAAAGAATCCTAAAAAAAAAAAAAAAAAAAAAACTGTACAACTGACAGACCAACAACTGTTTCAACATTGATAATAATAATAAATGTTTCTTGAGCATCAAATCCTCATATTATACTGATTTGTGAAGGATCATTTGACACTGAAGACTGGTGATGCTGAAAATTCAGCTTTGATCACAGGAATAAATTACACTTTACTATATATTCACACAGAAATCCAGTGATTTTCACTGTAATAATATTTAATACTATAACTGATTTTTGTTGTATTTTTAATCAAATAAGCGCAGCCATGGTTAGCAGAAGAGAATTCTTTTAAAAGTATTTAAAATCGTACCGACCCCAAACTTTTGAATGGTAGTGTATATATATAAAATTTAAATTAAATAGAGCAAATAGAATAACATTTAAATATAATATTATATAAAATAATAAATAGATTTTTCAAATAAACAAAATTAACAATAACATCTAAAACACCACAAACAAGATCAATAGTAACAATATTAAGAATAAGGTAAAATTTCAATATAACTATTAAAATCCAATCCAAATAAAGAAAATAATTATACATAAAGTTAGACTTAATTTTTAAAATGCAGAAGGTTATCATTTTACAGCCCCTTTATACTCACCAACAGCTGGAGCTATGCTTACTGGCAGCATAGCGTTACTTTAATAGTGCTCCTAAGGGGACATAAGGAGTAAACTAATGTTAGCCCTTTAGTGTAGAATCCAAACTGGGTTTATATTGTTCTGTTAAATGCTTTAACAGTAACACCACAGCAAATGGTATAGGCCTAATACTAAACCAATTTTATGCAGCATGTTATAAGCATGTAAGTTAAACAACTGTAGAAAATTAATACAAGCACGATGTAGCAGGCACGGCGCCAGGATTCCAGGTTTGGATGGGCCAGACCAATTGTGGGTGGGCCTTAAATTAAAAACGTTATCCAATCACTGTTTAACCTAATAAAAATTACTGACTAATATATCTGTACGTAGGCTAGATTTTAATAGCTTGGTGCTCTTTAAATATTTTGTTGCATTGTTACAAAGTTTCGGTGCATATGGAGTCAAGACGGACCTATCTGCGATCACTCTCCTTGGTCCTGACCAAAGAAGAGGGCTTTGGAATCTCCATTACGCATCATACCTGGGCTGCGTTTCCCGATAGAAGAAAAAGCGGTGTTCTTTATAAAAGAAGCACTTCAGAAATAGTTGGAATTGCATTTATTAGGACTCATGGTATAGGCAGAGGCGCTGGCGCCCTCCTAGCAACGGCGCTGGTCGCGCTAGCAGCGATAGTCGTACTATAGCGGGTGGCAGAGACGAAGATGTGCTAGGTGATGTGGATCTCAGGTTTCCTTCATCTCCTGGTTGCAGCGATGACGACTGTACGTGCGCGTTTAAGGTACCTAAACAACGACTGTTGCAACATTGTCCTTTACTGGAAATTATTTTCACACTTTCACAAGCTAATGATAAGCGCTGAAGCTGCAATATTTCTGGAGACATGGAGTGGGTAAAACATTATTTTGACCACTTGAGTTTTGTTTTGTAGAAAGACATTTTTTTTTTAAGATTTTCGTTTCGTATAAATTGTATCTTAATTTTAATCAAAGTTTTATCAACCAATTGCCCGTATTTAATAAATAAGAAGCAATATATAGCAGACAATGTAATAAGGCGCCGGCACGATCACTTGCATTGCACGACAACTGGAGCATGTTTCCGCCACAGTAAAAAATAAAAAATGTAATTGCGATTTTTTAATCTCACAATTCTGACTTTTTATCTCAGAATTACATGATAAAGTGGCAATTGCAGGTTAGCTATAAAGTCAGAATTGCGTGATATAGGCCTAAAGTCGCAACTGTATGTTATTAAGTCAAAATTGCGTGATATAAAGTGCGAGAAATATAGCTTGAAATTCTGACTTTTTTTCACAGAATTGCATGTTTATATCTCGCCATTCTGACTTTATAATACGCAATTGAGAGATATAAAGGCAGAATTGCATGATATAAAGTCGCAATTGCGTGTTACAAAGTCAGAATTGAATTGTGAGATATAAACTATTCTCGGGTAAAAAAATAAATAAAAAAAGCAATTGCGACTTTATTTCACGCAATTCTGACTTTCTAACACGCAATCGCGGCTTTATTTCACGCAATTCTGAGTAATAAAGTCAGAATTGTGAGATGTATACTCGCAATTGTGAGATAAAAAGTCGCAATTATCTTTCAAAATGTTTTATTCTATGGCGGAAACAAGCTTCCATAGTATAGGCTACTATAGCCTATAGCCTGTCCTATTTAAGTAGCCTAATTAAATTAATATAAAGGGGCGATTTGCCCACTAATGGCTTAAATGAACAACTAGGGGGGAAAAATAGTCGGAGGCCTTATTCCACATATCTTGGAAGTTCGAGCCAGCAGGCCATTCTGGGTTGAGCGCGCGACCCTGCGGAATGAGTGAGCAGAGCGGAATATTCAGAAATGCGCTCTCTGCTCACATGCTTTGATCGGAACAAACCCGAACACTGTCTGCTGAACTTGCGCAGAAACATCAAAATAGACATAACCAGCTTTTTAAAATTGTTTTTAAAACTAAACATTTAGACTATTTTAGCACAAATTATGTCCTTATTGGCGATTTTTTTTATAATTATTGACAAAACATTTTTGAAGAAAAGTTTTGGGTGGGCCTGTTGAAATGTGGGTGGGCCTAGGCCCGTCAGGCCCACCCATAACGCTGTGCCTGCGATGTAGGCTAATGTTAATATAAGACTTTTAGTGCAGATTATCCATATTACAGAAATCGGAAAATTAAGCCTACAGGCTTACGTACCTTTATCTTCTTGCATCTTCTCTTCTTCCAGGCTCTTTTTTGTCGTTTTTCTTGGCCAGAAAGATATTTTCGTTTCTTGTCAGACATCGTCGAGTCGCTATTGTGACAACGAGTGACATCATAGGGGCAGTCGGGATCAAGACGCGCGCGCGCCTTCGCGGGGAGCTCCCGGTTGATTTGCCATAATACAGAACTAAATAAATAACAACTCTGTGCTTATCATGATGCCTGATAAAGAGCGCTGTAGGTCAATTTCTTTTTATTTATTTATTTATTTTATGTTACTTTTGTTGTGCAATTTTTCCCCCCCACTAGCTAGCAGTGACTCTAGGGGGCCCTCTGCTGGCCACGGGGCCCTTTGCAATTGCAACGGTCGCTTAGTGGCTCGGCCGGCTCTGCACACACACACACACACACACACACACACACACACATGTATGTAGGAATGAATCAATGATGAAATTAAAGTCGTGTTTGACTAATTAAACTCTTCTATTATGTGATTGTGCTGAATTTCTTTTAAATACAATGTGGCAAATTCCTGTCATTCTGATTTAAATCCCGAGTTTTGTCCAACCATGATAATCAGGTAAAATTATTATTGGTCAGTTTATATAGTTTGTATGAGTGACATAATACATAACTCATGAAGGCATACAGTTTACAATATTGTCATTTTTTTCTCTCCATATGATATAGCAATTTTAAGATTGTGAATTTGTTTTCAGCTTATTTCAGGCACTTTTATTGCCACAGGACACTATCAGATGTAATTTAGCTCTGAAAATAACAGTGATGGGACTGGTATTGCACCTGCCCTTTTGAAGAGGATGCGATTCCTGCTGCATCTCTGTCTACCGAGAGGTAAATCATATCTGCTTGCAACGTTGGAATGAAATTCAGTTCAAATCTCATTTGGTCTGTGTTTGTCTGACAATCAATATCACAAAATGTTTTATACCAACCTGGTTTAAACAGAATTACCAATCAAACTAAATAAGAGTAAAATCCCAGAAGTTACATGAAAATGACCAAATGCCATTTGTTTCCATATGAACTGATTTCTTCCAGCTTTAATCAATAAACACTCTGCATTGAACTACTTGACGTTTTTTTCAAAAATGGCTGCCCAGCAAAGCAAAAAGGAAATGACAGGTAGTATGTCACAACCATCAATGTGAGCAAAACAATTGGATATTGATTGAAACACTTGCTTCTGCACATTTTTCTCCAGCTTTTAATGCTTGTCCAATTGAAAAAGATTTTTGTCAAGGTCAACGTGACATTGCAAAGGGTCATGAAACTCATATGGTAGAGATGGATCAAAGGAATAGTTCAAATGATTAAATCCTGTCATTATTTACTAATGGAGATTGCACTAATGGAGAGAACTGGAAATCATTAAGCAGCCCTATTTCATTCAACCGTTCATAGTGACACTGTTGTCAGGCTCCAAAAGAACAAAAAACACTACATTCCAAATCTTCTAAAGTCAAAGTATAGCTTTGTGTGATGAACAAGCTGAACTTTAAGTCATAATTTGCTAAAAATTATTTACTTGGGGGGAAATTTATAGGAAAAATAGGCCTACTTCCGGAACCAAGACTGCAGAAAAGTGGATGGGCATTATTGCACTCCATATAATGGAAATGATATGGTGCTAGCAACAGTAAGGACATGTATTTGATTTCCAGGAAATGCAAGAAAGACATATACCTTGAATCCAATGTACCTTAAGTCGCTTTGAATAAAAGCATCTGCCAAATGCATAAATGTAATATTAATGAAACTGTCAAATGGAAAAGAGCTGCGTGAATATTCTTCTCCTTTTTCTTTCCTTTTTTTACATACATTGAAAGCATGGATTTAGCAACAACATGATTGTGAGTACATGATAACATAATTTTCATTTTTAGGTGAACCAGTCCTTTAACGTCTCTGACATTCTCATGTCCCAAAATCTATTGTTAGCATCCGAAGGGTCTGATGGCATGTCAGTAAGGTGAAAAAACGTACAGAGGAATATTTAATGAGATGAAAAAACCTGTTCATGTGAGGAAAGAGACCTAGTTATCTTCCAACCCACGATGACACAGAGGCAGACATAGATGGCAAGAATGAGTCTCGGTCACGGCACTAAATTGAGGCTGATTCCATGCTTTGATGAGACCACAGTGAGGTCAGCTTCCACATGTGTGAGAATGTCCACTGGTGTTTGAGAAAATAGAGGCAGGAGAGTGCGGTTGCGTTGCTGCAGGGTCATATCCAGGGAGAGTGTGGCACGCTAGTAATGTGCATTTGAAAATGCTGACAAGCTATGTGAGGTACTTCGGTGGACACACAGGGAGAAAGAGAAATGGAGGGATGGTTCAATCACAAGGGCCCCAGAGCAGAGATGTAATGAATCCACAGTGCTGGAGGAGAGAATGACCATTGATGCCTCAGCTGCAGAAGATGTGTTCGTCGGCATCTCATTTTGGCACTGTCTCTCAGGGTACACCATTTACACAGTGTCCCACTCATTATTTGTTTAGTTCCCAAAGGGATAGATGGAGGCAAAGATAATAACACATTTTAGTGTGTTTTGTGGTGTTGTGGCTGAAATAATTTCTTGTGATGTCCTTGATCTGGTAGTCGGGGTGGTAAATTTGACCCAAAGCACCTGACAGTAACACTGAAATCGTCAGATTTATTTGTCTACTATGCTGTTTTTCTCCACCAGTGGCCTCTGAGATGATGGCCTTTAAACCATTTCAATCAGGCCTGTTTATCTTGTAATGTTGTGTAAAAGGGAATGATGCCCCTTTTACCTGAAATGAACCTTCACAGTTGATGGAAGCACCAAAGAACAGATGGATGCTTTATAACTAAGTTCATATAAAGGTGATGCATGTCATTCGACATTAAAATATCTATTTCTATCTATTCTATTCCAGATAATGTGCAGAGACAACTATAGACTTCTCTGTGGCACTTTTAAAACAGTACTTTGTTTGAGAGCCACAATATAGCAACTTCTGTCCCAATGGCATGAGTTTGGGGCAGAACTACCTGTAATAAGCTGTCAATACAGTGCAGCAGCAGTGTTTTGACACTAAAAATCCCATTAAATCCTTCCATAGAAAAAGTGATGTTTTGCCATAACTTACAAAGAGCCCCAATATTGTTGAAGTGTTATATTGTATAATGCTTCACAGTAAAACCTAACCATCAAATTTACTAAATGAAACAAGTTCATTTTACTCATTTTACAAGTATTACAGGTATTCGTGTTTGCCATTGTGATGAAGAGTAGAGCCTGTGGTTAAATTGAGGATTGGCCAAACATTAAGATGAAATGTGACTTTACTTTAAAAGCAGGGGCGTCAGTTTCTGTTGAAAAGTGGTGGGGACATGTCCCCAGCGTAAATGACACCTATGTTTAAAAGCAATGGCTGTGCACACTTTAGTACAGTAATAGTCTCTGCTAATTACGTTCGTACATGCAGCTGTGTTTGTGCTATTGCTAGCAAGCAGTTAACTGTAAGAGATTTGTGTTTATTTAAAGATTCAGGTTTTAGAGGTTTTATCCAATTTAATTGAGTTTATATGGTGGCCAAGTACTGCACAACACAACGGAATTTAAACAGCAGACATAAGTTAACAACACAACAGAATCAAGCCACAACACAAATGAAATCACCACAACAGAACTGGAACAAGCTACAATATTCTGTAATGAAACGTCCTGGTTGCATATGCAACCCACCGTTCCCTGAAGGAGGGAACGGAGGACGTGGTCGACATCGACTGAATGGGTGATCACGCTTAGGGAGCCTGTCTTCTTCGTACTACTATTTAATCAATCCACTTCAACAAAAGCACCAGTTGCTTTTTCGCTAAGGAGCCGAGCGGCCCCCGGAGTCAGCGGTGGTCCAGCAGTAGTGGCGAGGGGACTACGTCCTCCGTTCCCTCCTTCAGGGCGTTAAGCGACAATGAATCGCATAGCCACTTTTTTAGAAGGCTCACTGGGGAAGGCATTTCTGCGGGGCCCCGGGGCCAGCTGAGAGCCAGTGTCTGTCCAAGGGTTGTCCACTCAGACAGAAATAACACAACTGGCAGAGGAACGAATCCTGAGAGGCAAACAGATGTAACTGTGCGGCCCCAAAGTGGTCCCTGCCCAGCTGGACCGCCTGGGGATGGAGTCTCTCCCTGGCCATAGGCTCTCCTGAGGATCATCGGCGGCACGATGAAGCGACCTCAGAAGCTTCTGACTCCAAGGAGGAGGTGACGGGCGAGTTGTGACATGCGAGGGAAGCTTGGCGCAACGGTCGCGATGCTGTTTTTTCAGACCAGTACCAGCTCGCTGAGCAGCGGTGGCTCAAAGCAAAGTGAACAGCAACAACTCTAGGCAATGAACGCCAATACAGTCGGAGGTCGCCCAGGCCTCCGTGAAAGCATGCCCTTTGTACGTGGCCTCTCAGTCGGTGTTAGTGGACCTCGTTCTAGGAGCGGTTGGCCCGGAGAAACGAAAGGTCTGATCGCGGGTTTGGCGGCAGGCCGGGGTGATCTGTTGTCACACAGGGCGTGTCACTCTGCCACGGTCACCTCTGGACTCGACCTTAAGCCAGTGCTGAAGTGGTCTTCATATGGAAGAAGCCATGCGGCTGCGTCTGCCATATGCGGTGGAGAGATGTTGGGCCCAGTTCTCCACTGCGTCGCCGAACAACCCAACCTGGTAAATTGGGGAGTCCAGGAACCAAACCTTGTCCGCCATCTCAAGCAGGCTGAGCCAACGATGGTGCTCCTGAACCACTAGGGTGGACATCGCTAGACCAACCGCGCACGCTGTGACGCTCGTGCCCGTGAAGACGAGATTAGCAGCAGTGCGGAGCTCACTCATGAGCGCATGGTCTAGACTACCCTCGTGCATGTCCATGAGTGTCTTGGCCTGATAGACCTGCAACAACAACAAGGCCTGCAAAGAGGAGGCGGCTTGCCCGCAAGCTTTGTAAGCCCTCACCATCAAACCTGACGCAAGCTCACAGGCCTGCAAGGGGAGACAAGGATTCCCCAGATGCAGCAGCCTTTGGACACAGGTGTGTCGCAACAGACCGCTCCACTGGAGGAATAGCCTCGTAACCCTTCACCGCTCCTCCCTCAAGGGTAGCGAGGGGGGAAGAACCCCTCAGGCAGTTTTCAGCAGTAAAAGGTGCCGTCCACAACCTAGTAAGCTCTCCATGCACTTCGGGAAAGAAGGGCACTGGGGCGGCGGGCTGAAAACCAGCACGGCCCATCCCGAGATACCAATCATCTGACCGAGACTGAGCGGGACACAGTCGAGGGTTCCACTTGAGGCCAACAGCCTTGGCGGCCCAAAGCATAGCTGACAGTTCTGGATCCGGCTCGGGCAACGATCCCAGAGGGAGATAACGCAGTCGAGTCATCATCTCCAGAGGCCAGCTCACCCTCTGATGCTGCAATCGGCGTCCTGTCCTCTGGGGGAGCCCCGGGTGAAACGGCTGTTCCACCTATTACAGATAGACCAGCACGCTCCACGGGGGACTCCACCAGCTGCAGTGGAAGGGAGAAGTGAGGACCCCGCAGGGAATGGTTACCGGGCGAGACATCCAACACTATCCTCCTATCACCCACCCCACAAGGCACCCAAAGGCGGGGCGTGGTAATGGGGACTCGCACTTCGCGGATGAAGGCGAGTCTTGACAATAAAACAGTTCCGCAATGGGAACATGAACTGTACACAAAAGCTGCTTCACCGTGCTGTAAGCCCAAACACGTGATGCAACAATTGTGACCGTTTCATAGAGAAACAGGGAAAGAATGCATCCAGAAACGCACGGGCTGAATGAAATCTTTTTTTTTTTTTTTTACAGACAAAAACGCACCCGTGTCACTCTTTTAAGAAATGGGACCGTCACCAGTTTGCAGCACATTTTCACCATTCCTCTAAAATGCAACATCTAAGATGCATATAGTGAATTACTAAGCATATTAGCAGCTAGTGAATATGTAATTTATGTTTATACAGCAGCAGCAGAAAGCAGACAATGTAGTTGCTGTGAGGATACAGTAACAAAGCATTGCTTGTGTCTGAACTCATTAAAGTAAAAAGTATGTGCAAATATTTTCGTATATCCAGCAGGGCCAACAGCAATTCTATTATTGTTGTACAGCAGCAGCATGCATAGCAAATTCAGATTTCAATATTAGCAAAGTAATATTAACAGCTGCAGCACGCTTAGCAGATGTGCTGAAGTAAGGACACTGAGTCACGTGTTTGGCTAATTAGTTGATCGTGCAATGTTAACATTATCATATCAATCTCAACTACAGGATGATCAGCGATTTATGCTAATGTTGTATACTTTTATTGTCAGCATAGATTATTCACTGCTGTTACATTGAAGAACGATAATTTATCGCTTTCTACTTACCGGAAGCATGACAAGGCAGCATTTCAAATCTCAACAAACCTCATAAATTTGATCTGCAAAACCTTCAAAAATGCCTTAATTTATCTTTTTCAAAGGGTGATGTTTCATTAACATGCTGAAAACCAAGATGTGTTAAAGGTGCAGGAAGCGATAAAAAAAAACACTGTTGAAAGTGGAATCGGACAGAGCACTACAACACACTTGTAGCCGATCAGCAGTAGGGGAGTCCACTTATGATAGGGGAGGAGAGAGAGTGAGCAAGAGGGAGATTGGAAGAAAGACTGTTGAAAGAGAGACGGCTGAGAGACATTACTTAAAGAGAAAAGGTCAGAGGAATAACACTAGAAAAATAAGGGTTCTGATCAGGCAAGCACGCGTTAACCTCGTAGAACCCTCGTTAATATTAGAAAAGCCTTCCATCACTGGGGAGACCTAAGTATATATATACACTCACCTATAGGATTATTAGGAACACCATACTAATACTGTGTTTGACCCCCTTTCGCCTTCAGAACTACCTTAATTCTACGTGGCATTGATTCAACAAGGTGCTGAAAGCATTCTTTAAAAATGTTGGCCCAAATTGATAGGATAGCATCTTGCAGTTGATGGAGATTTGTGGGATGCACATCCAGGGCACGAAGCTCCCGTTCCACCACATCCCAAAGATGCTCTATTGGGTTGAGATCTGGTGACTGTGGGGGCCATTTTAGTACAGTGAACTCATTGTCATGTTCAAGAAACCAATTTGAAATGATTCGAGCTTTGTGACCTGGTGCATTATCCTGCTGGAAGTAGCCATCAGAGGATGGGTACATGGTGGCCATAAAGGTATGGACATGGTCAGAAACAATGCTCAGGTAGGCCGTGGCATTTAAACGATGCCCAATTGGCACTAAGGGGCCTAAAGTGTGCCAAGAAAACATCCCCCATACCATTACACCACCACCACCAGCCTGCACAGTGGTAACAAGGCGTGATGGATCCATGTTCTTATTCTGTTTACGCCAAATTCTGACTCTACCATCTGAATGTCTGGCAACATTTTTCCAGTCTTCAACTGTCCAATTTTGGTGAGCTCTTGCAAATTGTAGCCTCTTTTTCCTATTTGTAGTGGAGATGAGTGGTACCCGGTGGGGTCTTCTACAGTTGTAGCCCATCCCCCTCAAGGTTGTGCGTGTTGTGGCTTCACAAATGCTTTGCTGCATACCTCGTTTGTAACGAGTGGTTATTTTAGTCAAAGTTGCTCTTCTATCAGCTTGAATCAGTCGGCCCATTCTCCTCTGACCTCTAGCATCAACAAGGCATTTTCGCCCACAGGACTGCCGCATACTGGATGTTTTTCCCTTTTCACACCATTCTTTGTAAACCCTAGAAATGGTTGTGTGTGAAAATCCCAGTAACTGAGCAGATTGTGATATACTCAGACCGGCCCGTCTGGCACCAACAGCCATGCTCAAAATTGCTTAAATCACCTTTCTTTCCCATTCTGACATTCAGTTTGGAGTTCAGTAGATTGTCTTGACCAGGACCACACCCCTAAATGCATTGAAGCAACTGCCATGTGATTGGTTGATTAGAAAATGTAATTAATGAGAAATTGAACAGATGTTCCAAATAATCCTTTAGGTGAGTGTATATATATGTATGTATATATATATATATATATATATATACATACACACACACACACACACACACACACACACATACATGCATTTAGACCACGTAACTTAGTGTTTGGTATCAGGATGTGAAGAGACTTTCATTAGGTGAATTCTGGAACAAATCACCTATCCTGCCTTTAATGTTTCTTGGAAAACATGTTTGTGCTTGCAATGCAATACAATTGTAACACTGAGTGGCTGTAATGAAGTGCATGCATGGCTTTATCTTTAATAAAAAAACACGCAGGAGATAATCTAGGGGGAAAAAAAACCTCACAACCTCTATACTGTAGCATAAACAAGACTGAACAAAGAACTGAGAAAACCTAACGGGTTAAACACACAGAGTGAGCTACTAATTGAGAAACTAATTAGTGGCAGGTAAATGGGAACAAAGGAAACAGGTAGAAGAACTTGAACTAAACCAAAACAGAGCAAACAAGTGACAGCAATGAAATCTTATGTCGTAAAGTTGCTATACACATTAAGAATACATTTGTGCTCTATATACATTAAGAATAAGATGTGCAGCTGAAAGACTGCACATCTTATGGTCTAACGCTTCAATCACAGCTAAAATTAGTTAGTTCTCGTATGCAATGAGCAGATCTGCACTGTTGAGAATTGTTCATGATTTTGGAGTTAAGGCTTATTTGCAATGCAATTAATAAAAACATATGATAAAGAATGTGATTGGATTAAGGGAAAAAAGAAAGAAATGAGACGATACGGTGTCTGTTTGTCAAGATGAAACAGTTGCAGGATGGTGCATTCAAAGTTGAAACAAAGGCAGTTGCGTGTCAGTTCATGACAGTTGCAGAGTCATGCTCTCCTCTTCATTCATTCATTGCTCCAATGTCACATGCCATTACCGCTAATGCCGTAAATGATAAGCCTTCTGCATTCTGAGCCACCGTGTTCATGATAACATTAATGAATGTTAATATAGAATGTCACATTGTGAGCTTGCAATATCAATCAGCAAAATGGAATGTTTTTCACCGCCTAAATTATTGGAAGTGTATACTCTGGTATACACTCAGAGAACTGTGAATTTCAACATCCAAGATAAGTGAATGTTCTTAATTGACAGAAGTAGCCCCCGAACTGACCCATAAGTACCTCCCAAACCAGGAGAGGTGGACCAAGAAAGTGGAGAAGGCCTTCACTGACCTGAAGCATGCCGTCTTTTGCGAACCCATCCTGCAAGCTCCAAACTTCCGCAGACCTTTTGTTGCAGGGTAGAATTAAGCACCCAGCCAGGTATGTTAGGTTTTACCACACCAAGGTTTTTTTTTTTTTTTTTTTTTTTTTTTTACGCTACATTATTACTGTTGAATTGATTTTACAGAGCCATTTCTCGTCATGATGCTTTAAAGCTAGAATTTGGGCTTCGTACTAGAGGTAATGGTTTAACAAAATCCACATTTTAAATAGCTTTTACTGTACCAGGCTTTTAAAATGACACTTTAAATTTGCATAGCTATAAATGACTTGGCTAATTTAAAAAAACAATAGTTGAATGGTTAATAAAAAAAAATGGGTACTACTGTACAAAAATAATTCCAAAATTTGGATTTCATTAGACCATTACTTAAAGGTGCTGTATGTATTTTTTAACGGCCTCTAGCGGTGATGTTTCAGATTGCAACAAGAGCGCTCGTGCTTGTGTGCGTGCTCGATCTTAAGAGCGAGCATTCACTACCGGCCACATGGAGACTTTCAACGCAACTGCGAAAGCATCACACAACATGCTGGAAACTCATGTAAACTCCCACTGCAACATTACAATAATAGGCTACTTTTATCAGCTTGACGTTGAACTAATGCTCCATGCTCGTACCATGATAACATTACATTGACTGCATTTAGCCGACATGTGGTGTTAGCATAAGGCATTTCACTAACTATTCGTGTATCTTTCACAATCAGCAATGTCAACATAGGTGAATGTATAATATGATAACGAAAATGGTTAGTGAACTAGACTGAACAATGGTCAGTGTAACAGTAAGACAGTAGGAAGTAACATTACTGTACTGAACGTGTCTTGTAAATGTGTATTATAAACAATATGATAGTAGTGGGATGAGTGACGTTAGACAGTAGTACATAAAATAAGTTACATCCTAAAGCACCTACTTCTTGTTATCCTGGAACAGTCTTTTGTATTCATTTCATGTCTCATGTAGTTTACCTTGCTATTTCATTAGAGTTTACTAATTCAAAAGCTCTGCCGATGTTGATCCGTGTTTTCGTCCTGAGTCGATCAGAATCACGTTTGGCCTGACGAGCTTCAGCACATAAAACTTTTTTTTGTTTTTTATATTTTTGTGGAGTTTATGTTGGAGTCTGTGTTGTGCTGGAGGCAGGTCGTTTTGGGGTGTTATCAGACTGAAGTGCCGTCGGTCGCATAGACTATAAAAAGAGAGAGGCTCGGGAGCGCGCATGCACGTCACATCCGATGGATTTCGCGGTAAATCCGACCCAGAGACTTCACATAAATATGAATATTGGCCTTCAGAGGTAATAGCAAAACCTGACAAGTGGATCATTGTAATGTGTGATTACAACCCCTTCACAAACAGGCAATAAAAAAGCATTCATTTTAGAAGAAAAGCTACATAGAGCACCTTTAAAGTCCTTAGCTTTAATGCATCCTCTATAGTGGCGAGAAAGGAGCGGGAGTATTTCCATTTTCCATTGAGTTGTGGTTTGTTTCCGTTGTTTTGTGGCTTTTCCGTTTGGTTCTGGCGATTAGGTTGTGTTGTGACTTGTTTACGTTGTGTTGTGGCTTTTGAGTCCAAGGTGTTGTTAACTTATATTTGCTTTTTTAATTTTCGTTTAGTTGTGCAGGGCCACCTTAAGTTTCAGCTACACAAAGTATTTAAATGGATTTATAGTTTAATTTTATATTAAGAAATAAGTTCACAGCTAATGTTGTATTTTATACTTGTAGTCAATGACATACAGTAGGCCTATACACTGTAAAAAAAATGGGGGGGGGGGGGGGGGTATTGGGGGTTGTAAATAAAACAACTTTATTTACAAAGATCATTGGAGTATATTTTTTACAAGAAAATACCATTTTAGTCTTTCTACTTCAAAATGTCACTGTTAATTAAATGTGTTACTTGCATTTCTTTAATTATTTGTGATATTTACAAGCAATTTCGGAGTGAAGATTGTGCCATAATAAATTCTACACCATTTTTTTTTCAGCGTATTTCTTTGCTTCACATGTATTGTATGTTTTTAGTTGATAACATCATTCACAATGTGTTAAGGGATGAGTTCCCTTATAAAAATATGTAAATAACCGTTCCTTTTTTAATTACCTGACTTTTTTTTAAGTTTCAAAACTTTTTTTTGAGCTTTTTTTTTTTAATCACATCTAAAAATAGAAGCAATGACTTTGAGAGCTTTACGTTTCTTTGAGAGAAATCATTTAAAGAAACTCTCTTTCAAAGTTCCACAGACATGTTGAATCCAAGTTAAAGCTGCCATCTGTTTAGACAAAATTTTAAAGCAAGTCAAAAGACGAAGGCACCATGACCAACACCTGCTTACTGTGAAACCACAGTTTATTTAAAAATAACCTGTCAATTTCTGTTTCCTGCCTACCTGCTGTGCCATCTCACCATTTCACCCCACTCCACCTCCTGCAATTCTCAATCTGTCCTGTGTGTGTATTCATCTGCATCAGCACCAGAATCAGCCAGTCCTGGAAATCAGCATAGCGCATCAACAAGACACAAATTGTTTTTCATAAAATCCCTGCTGCAGTAACACTGCAATAAAGTTGTACAGCCCTTTGAAGGAGGTCATTAAAATTTGACAGAATGATAAATTCCTTCACAAAAATGCCACTGCAAATGTAAAATACAACCATTCAATTATTAAAACCATTTGCTACAGGGATGCTAGGTGCTAATCAGTGTGACAGTCATTAACCAAGACATGATCAATCATCTCATCACCTTAAGCAAGAAGGACTTAGTTTTTGTCTTACAAGACAAGTGATAGGCTATAATTTCAAGGGCTTATAGACAGAGAAGTAAATCAAAGAATGTAACCATAAAAGGAAAAATGTGACGTGCAAATGCGAACGGTGACCCCAACAGTCTAGCCTTCATCAGTTCTACTAACAAGACTTAATACCTCAGTCATTAACACATGATTATGAAAGATGCAACAACGCTAATGAAAATAAATTAACAAGCAAACAAAATTAGTGGCCGATAATGACAAGAGGACTCTTGAGTGAATGTAGTCTATGAGCCATGGCCTGGGTAATGACTCTGAGCAGATCGTACATGTAGTTGCGGTCCCTAGAATGTCTTATTTTATTGTTTCAAACAGCTATTTTTTTTTTCTGAGGGGATTGTTTGCACATGTACATGTTGTACATGTTGCACATTGGCCACAAAAGGTATTTAGACAATAACAAATCCTAAAATCATTTATTTATTTATTTATTTATTTATTTGTATTTTTATTTATTTGTCCTTCACCCATATCAATACATATTTTGCTTTTGTGCCATCTTTCTTTAAAATGAATGCCACTAGGTTTAAAATTTTTGCATTTAACTCTTTCCCCGGTTGCATTTTCTTTTTTCTTTTTTTTAGTTGCCAACCACCACTAGCATTTTTTGCTAGTTAAAATTAATATTTGAACATGCAATATACTGTATCAAAAGAAAGAACAAAGCCTCTGCTTAAAAAATAAAAACCTTTTATTCTATAGTCTAATCTAATGGATTATTTTTTTTAATCAACACTTGAATGTTGGTAAGTTTCATAAAAATCTGAGAATATTGCGTTTTTGTCAAAGACTACGTCCAGATTGGATTCAGAATGATGATCAAAACATAGATGGAGTAGATTGAGTCTATCAACTAAGCTTCACAGTCCTATTGCTCGTTCTGAGTTAACATTTCATTCTCTTACATTAGGCAGTTTTGATTTATATGCTGTGTATTGTACTGTGTATTGTACTGTGTATTGATCATTATATGATCGCGCTATTTACATTATGCATCTGCTTACATGTGCTATCGCTTGTTTCCAGCCCCTTGGGAATCATTTTGACCATGCTTCAATATTCGACGCTTTAGGCACCCTTTAGCGTCAGTTACATGACGCGATCCTAGGGCGTCATCTTACTGACGCTTTACCTTTAACGTCAGTTAGATGACGCTATCTAATCGTAACCCTACCCCAGACCTAAACCTACCCGCGTCATCTAACTGACGCTTAGGTAAAGCGTCAGTAAGATGACGCCCTAGGATCGCGTCATGTAACTGACGCTAAAGGGTGCCTAAAGCGTCGAATATTGAAGCATGGTCAAAATTGTCATTTTAGTGACGCCTTGGGGTGAGAATGCGTTGTTGTTTCAGTTTCTTTTTCGCCTGTGTTTTTTGATCTGGAGATTCTGTACTCTTTCAGATGTGTCATAGCGCCCCCTACTGTATAACAGTGAAAACACAGAAAGACAGAAAATTCTGTCAATGGCTGGGAAGCGTTGTCTCATAAATGACAGAGATTTCATTTCCATCAATGGAAGGGAAATAATTAATTTAATGATACGTGGCTACATACCGTTTGGGGCCACTGGTGGTATTTGCATGCATTAGTTCTTGTAGAGTTGTATTTGTTGTGGTTATGTGTAGACTTCCAGCCATTGTGAATTGGCTCAGTGCACATGGACACAGTGATGAATGAGAGATATGCATTGTAGGAGGCTATAAATCAATATCTCCTCCTCTCCCTTTCTCTTTCTCTGTCTTGTTCGAGGAGTGCAATGAGATGAAAATCTCACGGCTAAACAGACACCATCACCCAAGACAACCCACACTTCCTGTTTCCACTCTTTTTTAGTCTAACATACTCCTGTACAGCACATTATTTTCCAGTGGCATGTGGTGAACCTCTCTGCTTTAGTTTTTATAAATGTAAAATTAAATAATAAAAGTTAATGTGCCATTAGATGTTTGCAAGGTTTCAACAATCAATATTATTTACATAAATATTATGTAGGCTACGTCTACTCAAAGTGATCCCTAAAAAGCTCCTCACTCATGTGAAAACTGGCAAAAGGAATTTCAGCCGTGACAACACTCAGAGTGGATACATCTCAACAGCATTTATTGGCAAGGAGCATGGATTAAACAGATCTCTACAGGTGGCGCTGGGGAGGAGGAGGGGTATACTGGATGCATACTGGATGTCTTTCCCTTTTCACACCATTCTTTGTAAACCCTAGAAATGGTTGTGGGTGAAAATCCCAGTAACTGAGCAGATTGTGAAATACTCAGACCGGCCCGTCTGGCACCAACAACCATGCCACGCTCAAAAATGCTTAAATCACCTTTCTTTCCCATTCTGACATTCAGTTTGGAGTTCAGGAGATTGTCTTGACCAGGACCACACCCCTAAATGCATTGAAGCAACTGCCATGTGATTGGCTAATGAGAAATTGAACAGGTGTTCCTAATAATCCTTTAGGTGAGTGTATATACTAAATATATTAGTTTTTAATTTGAATTACTGAAATACATGAACTTTTGCACGATATTCTAATTTTTCGAGTTTCACCTGTATATATGATTACATGGATTTGGAAGTACTTCTGATTGGCTCGTGCCACAACGTTGAAAGACCCAATCGGTGTTCATTAGAGTTTCATGTCTGAACTTTGTATTTTCCTCACAGACAGCAACCGTCTTAAATCAGCACATCACAAATTTTGTTTTCCAAGTTTATTTCCATTCTGACATGATCGAAAACGATGATGTCCGAGTGGGTGAGATGTTTATTTTGCAATTAGTTCCCACATTTCCACCGGTTTGTCCATGTAGGCCAATTTGCAGAGCAGTTGCAAACCTTTCGAGCTAATCAGCCAAACACTATGACATGGAGGCACTGGCTTCTCTCATGTGACTTTTTTTTTTTCTCGAAATACTAGACATCGCTCAAAACATATTTTTTCATTTGTTGATGTCTCAATACATCTCAAGGGACACATCTCTAACATGCAGTGACTATAACCAAATTGAAAATGCATTACAGCTGCCATCAGGGGGTGAATACCGGCAGTCACATCTGGAGAATTCAGACGGTAAAAAAGAGGCTTTAGACATGATCCGCATATTTTCTGCTCTTCAAGAAAACAAACCACTCAAATGAACCTAATCCACTTCCAAATACATCAGTTAGGCTGCATGAATGATTAATTTAATGGTTTGAACCTCATTTCTTCCCACTGTTTTCTCTTGACCTGCTAGCAGAAAGCTGAGCTCCCACTTAGTCTAGGTCTCCATTTTTAGAGAGAATATTGGCATTTTAAATGTACTAATTATACAGGAGGTGTGTGTACAGCAGCTGTGAGCAGTAGATATTCTTGGAAATTATGGCCAGGATGCTCAGAATCCTGCAATTTGACACATAACATCAAGACCTCAAGTCTAAATCTGGGAGTTTTGACCTGTTGCCTCCCACAGCTGTTCAGTGTGTCTGCTGTTTCTCTGAAAAATGCACATTCACTCTCACAGTGATATTATATTCAAATACTGATCTTTACAAAAATACCATTATATTTCAAATTAACTGAGACTAGCAGAAATTCTGGTTTCGCTCAACTGATATAGACATCAGTTAATTGACAAGTATTCATACATGTAAATCCACTTCACATGATAAAGGAAATATTTCAGCTTTATACAGAAGGTAAATAATAACAATAATAATAATCTAATAATAATAAACCTAAACATGTAATGTAACTGTAAAATATTCATCAGACATATAGTATCATTATTACTAATCAAAGTGTCTGTTGTGTTGAGAAGATATTACTTTGATGTTTTGGTATTCGCTGTATGCTTAACATTACACACATAAAACACAGTGTCTGTGAAATGCCAGGCACGTGGTTAAGGGAAAAGATCTCAAAATACGATGGGATTCAGTATAGGGTAAAATAGGAAATCTGTTACTCAAAGTCTAATTTAAACCTGAAAATCAAGAAACTTTTGAAGTTAAAAAATGTAATTGTGTAAAAATTGCTATTTTACAAATGAAATAATAAAACTTGGGATAACATGGATCACAAAGTTTCAACTATAATTTGTTCATTTATTCAGTATGAACTATTATAAATGGTTATATACAAAAATATAAATATGACATGTATTTATACAATTAAGTCTGTATCCATTTATGCATATATAATAAAGTTGATATGTAAAATATCAATGACAAAATGGTTGCCGACCCCTGATTTACGCAAATATGAATCTGTATTATAAATGGATTATAAACTATATGTTCATTGTACATTTACATATGAAAACCTCCGAAAACATAACTATGATCCTTTGAGCTCCTTTAATGTTCACTAGCTTTCAAAAGAACCATATAACAAGGAATGACGTATTTATGAATGATCCCTTATGGAGCAGAAATCTATGCCTCTCAGTGCCTTTGTTTCAGTCTGATCTGATCTCTGCCCACTGATTTGCAGGTTAAATCCCCTGCGGCCGGGCTGCAGCCAGCTTGAAAAGTGTCCTAAGTGCTGCCACATGCTTCTCTGGTCAGCGGCCCTAATTTATCTTGACAGCATGTACAAGCTCAGACTGAACCTTTGATAAAGTCCACACAACCCAAGGAGCAACTTTAATTGAAGGAGATGACATGGTCACTTTCCACTGCCTTGTCACTCGGTAGCGTAATCGAGGCCATTTATCAAAAACTGTTTACATGGATAAACTCTCACCTGGACAGGGAGAGCTGCAGAGTTGTGATTATGTCTTCTGATATGTCTCGGAGCGAAACTACATTCGACTCCTTGTGGAGTTTCTGACACACCGACTTGTTGGATAAGGAATGTCTCCCGTTTCCATGAGAAGCCCTGAAAAGATTGTGAAAAAATAAAACTTTTACTGCAACAGCAGATCGTTAAGCGCCTTTATAAATGGAAGCAAAAACAGGTGCATTTTAGTAACCGAAAGGTCTAATTATCTCTTTTTATTACCATGTGCAAACAGAAGATAGCATGAAGATTGCAGAGAAAGGATTGTTTCTTTCAAAGCCGTAGTCACGTGTTTGTCTGATTGTAGCTATTATGAGTGCAGTTTGCTGTTCAAATTTGACTTCTCATCACCTGCAGAGCAGGGGCGGCTTGTCGGCTATGCATTAGTCCCATCAGGAGAGGCCTTATCACAGTGCCTTAGGCATTCTGGAAAAAAGGTGATATGACAGCCCGTGGGACCCATACAATGTGGTGTGGAAAATCATCTGTGTGACATCCCTGGGGGGGCCTGTATTTACCACGCCTGCTGGGCAGAAACAAATTGCAAACTTTTTTTCTTAAGGTTCCCAACAGACTTTACTGCCATGCCAGCGATGCTGGAGAAAATTAAATGGGTACAGAGGAACGCTGAGTATCTTCAATGCCGCAGGTGCTAACAAAACCGCACAGGTGGTGTGGACACCTGGATTACAGTGCTCGCTCTCCTCGAAGCTGAAGTAGGAAGAGGCGTATGAGTAGGCATGTAATCACAGTCTTGATGTGAAAGCTCTGTGGCAACTGGCGAGGGCGAGCTGCAGACTTGGTGCATATTGACCTATCTCCAATTGCGTTCCACTACAAAGAATGATGAACTATCTTCTGACCTCAAAACGAAGGAAGTCGTTCACTTTGATGTCTACTGATCTTTTTTCTCTTTGTTCTTTGCCTTAGGGTTCTGCGTTGCGCTGGGTTTTTCACCCTACAATAAGGCAACTGTTTGAACTGAAAATGACGGGTGAAAACATGCCAAATTCGTAGAAATGTAATCTTCGGAATCAAGTTGGTTCATATGCTTTTGAAAACTCCATTTACCAAAATTATAATCTTTGGGTCTCTGCAGGAGTGCTTACAATATAATATCCTAATTTAGTTAGTTTTCTGCATGTTGGTGGCACCACATGACTTTGATTTGACACACAACGTTTTCAAATAAAAAGCAGTGAATCGGTTGATGATTATGCTAAACTACATGAAGTTATTTTCAAGAATACCATTCTTAAAGAGGTTTTACTTCATTATGATCAGAGGTGTAAAGATACCTTACAGTGAAAATGACTCCATTAAAGGTCACCAATTCCACTACCAAGCCTGTACTGAGTAAGTATCTGATTTTAACAGTACTTCAGTATTTTACTAGTACTAAATGTAGGCTTTCTTGTTTTTCACTGGCATGTCTCTTATGTGTTGAGGACTAGTGCATAGTCCTCACCAGCTAAGAGACATACAGGTGAAAAACATGAAACGGTTATTTTTTTGAGGAGAGCAATGACACATTTATTTTCTAAAATCGAAATAAAACCTCAATATTGCAAAAAATCAGTCTCAGTTAAGCTCAAGTGTTAAAAAAAGGGCATAAGTAAACCAATATATTTCAAAAATGTCTCTGATAAATAAAATAATGTTAAGTAAAATTAAATTGTCAAAGCTTACTTGCACTGGACATGCTGGTTTTGGCCTCATCACAGGTCCTCATCTCATAAATAAAGCACCTGCAATTCAGCAACTTCCAGCTAATGCACTCGCATTGGTGTAAAGTAGCCTTGTTGACATGTATGGGTGAGTAAGGGCAAAACGCACAAGATATAGTACCTCCAATGCCCTGTAGAAGGCAATAGCACTCATTTTGTAGCAGATATTAATTGCTGCAGAACAATTTAGGTGTGCCATGCAAAATGTAATGTGTAATAACATTTCTCATTACAAATGTATTGGAGTAAAGAGTACATATACTTATTCAAAAATTTAGTCAAGAAGAGAGTAAAAGTTGATAATATCTTTCAAACTGTAACTGTTATCTGTCAAACTACAACGTAGCTAAAAAAAAAGATACTTAAGTACAGTAACTAATTACATTTACTCAAACACCACTGATAATGATATCAGGACAGTTGAATCACCATGATATTTTGTTATATATATTTTTTTCCCCAAAGAAAATATAAACCTGATGTGTACTGGCATAGTGGGAGATTTGACATGACATAAAAAACAATAAAAAATAAAAACCTTTAGAAAGAAAAAAGCATCATCTCACTGACCTATAGCTTAAAACAAAATGGGATGCACCACTAATATTGCAAACTGTGAAAACTGGTAAAAGGAATTTTCCTCACAGACAGCAACGGTCTTAAATCAGCACGTCCGACATCAAAAATCCATATTCTCCTTGATGTTACTCAGACATGTGTCAATTCATAAGAACCCTCATCAATTAATCCGCAGCGACTGCAGTCTGTCATCCGAGAGGATGTATGCTAGAATGCACTCCCAAGGGTGCTTGAGTAACCTCTCTCAACCTTTTCAAAGGACTAAATAAGTCATCGGCAGACCCAGCATGAAAATGAAGGTAAATTAGGTTTTGGGACAAGGGTACACTGCAGATTTCATTAGAATCCCAGAGGTAACCCGATACACCTGTTCCTGCCACACAACGGGAGACGTCGGCAACATGACCACAAGATTAATCAAGATTGACAAGCAGTGTCTTGGCCAAGGTGATGATTTCTCGGGGCAGCAAAGCCCTGACATGCCTAATCTATATTGAGCCAATGAGATTTATGACAGGGAATCCTTGGATAAGGCAGCATCGAGCTGAGCAAAAGGTGCGATCATTAAGTTTCACACTGAATCCCTGGCAAATGTTCAATCATGTGATTGGGCCAGTGTAAGGGGAATGTTTTATTAACAGTAACAAAACCACAGGACACATGATTAATGAGGTTTTCTTTTGATTGGAATACCAACTTTGCTCCCATGTAGTCAAAATATTGTGTTATTCATCTTAAAAAAATACATAACCCCTAAATATAAATTCTGTCATTATTAAGTCACCTTCATGTCATTAATTCTATTTTAGAAGAAGCTGTTTCAACATTGCACACTGTCTCAAGACTCAAAAAGAAAAGAAAAGAGAGAGAAAGATTGTTTTAAAATATTTCAGTATACACTAAAAATCAAATACCATGAAATCAAAACTAACAATAATCTCAATCTCTCTCTCTCTCTCTCTCTCTCTCTCTCTCTCTCTCTCTCTCTCTCTCTCTCTCTCTCTCTCTCTCTCTCTCTCTCTCTCTCTCTCTTTTTTTTTTTGCTTTTTTCTTTTTTAAATTCATGTGCCCTCATAATCTTCCTATAATTGACTAAATAAAGCACTGCCCAACAATTGTTCTTCTTCGAGAAGCTGTTTCGCTTGGATGTATGTCACAATTGAGAATAAAAAAAAATCAAAACTTCCGTTTCTTGCCGACTTAAGAATGTTGATACTTGTAGTTAGTCGTGAAGGCAAAAGAAAAAAAGGTTTGCACACATCAAGCACCTAAATTCAGAATAGCTCAGGCGAAATCTCTATTGTAATGAATTCCAGGAGGGTCTAAACTATGAATAACAGGTATTAACATTTCAGAGCACTGCTGAAAATGGAGAGATGGGCTGTGAAACCTTCAGAGCGTTTTTCTGAGACTTGCCACTTCTAAACATTCCTCTGCTCACAATTTGAGCTGAAAGCACCTTTGTGCAAAGAAAGAGTGACTGGTTGACTTTAAAACTCTGCACTGCCGGACCAAACCTGGGGAGCTGACAGCATTTCAGCGCTAAACAAACTACAAAGTATGTACTCACAAGAATAAACAAGGATGACAGGTATACGCTGCACACACAAACTCGTATAAGCAAAGAATTCTGCTCAAATAATTACAGTTACGTTTAGGATGAAATACAATCTTAATGCATGCTGCGCAGCATTCACTAAGCTGAATTTTTGTAAAACATAGTTTTTGTAAAGCAGCACACATAGTGCATTTATAAATGTTTTAACCATTGTTATCATGACCTCACTATATGTTACATTTAACAATTGATGTTCAAAGTTTTTTTTGTCTAAAAATGTTTTCAAATCAAGATAATGTTGAAAATAACAGCTGATTTTACTTCTAGATCATACAGGAAATGTTGCATTGCATTATGGGATATTCTCTTGAAGGTCATCTGGGTATTTAAAGCATGAAGAAATTTTGCATTGCAAGTATAAATACTGCATTTTGCAGAAATAATTCCAATTTTTTTTTTTTACCATTAACATGAAATAAAACAATAAAATGCTAGAAATGATCTCACCTGACGTGAAATTTTAATATTATAGCATGTTTGGAATGGAATGCTACTTTACTAATTAATGAATATTAAAGGGATAGTTCACTTTGAAATTCATTTTTGGTATGTTTTAGCTTACCTCAAGGGCATCCAAGATGTAGGTGTCTGTTTCCACAGTAGTTTCAATTTTGATATTTTTAGGTCAAACCGTTCTTGTCTGTCTGTCATATAATGCAGGTCTATGGTCACCACCTCAAAGAGCATGCACAGAGAAGTCCAAATTAAACATGATTTAATGACTCGTAAATGTAAGTACACAATGATGGCCTAAGACACGAAACGAGCGGTTTGTGTGAGAAAACGAACAGTATTTATATCGTTTTTACCTCTTGTAAACACAGCCACGTCCAAGTGATCTGAGGGCGCCGGCGCTTCGGTCTGCGCAAGCGCCGGAAGTGATCTAAATATGGTTGTGAAAAAAAATCAATGTTGTCTGTTGATATATCGAAATCGTCTTCCATTGCGATTTCCTGTATATCTAAATATGTTAAGATCTTCACAGTGAAAAGTAACACTTCCGAAATCTCTGTGTAAACAATGAGTGACGTACACGCGCGAGAGATTACTTCCGGCGCTTGCACAGACCGAAGCGCCCGCGCCCTCAGATCTCTTGGACGTGGCTGTGGATACAAAAGAGGCTGTGGTCTCACTTTTCTCTTAGCAATCTAAGTGTTTGCCTGGAGTTTGCACATGGAAGGGTCAAGGCTATCTTGCATCCCAGGCCTGGCTATGTGCACGGCCAACGATTCTGCAGGCTTTTCATCCTCCACCTCACATGATGGCGGAAGATGAGATACTTCATCCGCTCTGCCCTGTCAGAGCTCAATATTTATGTTCAGATGTCTTCTCAATGGCGGAAGTCGGACCAGTTGCTGGTGTGTTTCGGTTCACCCAGGGGCTCCCCGCCTCCAAACAGACCACCAGCAACTGGATAGTTTAGACTATTTCCCTGGCCTATCAGGTGCACAGTTTGCCTTTCCCATTTGGCTGTGAGGGCTCACTCAACCAGAGGCATGGCTTCCTCTAGAGCCCTCATTTCAGGGGCTCCTTTCCAGGAGGTGTGTGATGCGTCTGGCTGAGCCACCCCGCACACATTCACAAGGTTTTATAGTCTGGACCCTTTGTACCTTCCGTGTACGCCGTCACACATTACGTCATGATGCAACACCAATCATGATTGGCTTAATTTAATTTATGCTTCAGAGGCGCTACGCTGGGGGACGTTCCCCAAAGTGCAGTGTCTTGTTCCCTTTTCAGGGAACAACCCTCCTACAGGGAATTATGTAGGAAAGCAGTAATCGTTAGTATAGTAGTGGCAAAAATATACCCTCATAAAGTTAAAAAATATCCCTGAAAATCAATTCCAGAGGGCAGTTGCTGCTCCTTAATACAAAAACTGTTCATTTCTGACTCTGGTGCGTATTCACACTGCAGACATAGCAAGCGTAAGAACGTATGCTATTCTAAACATAGCTATGTAAGGCTGATGTAAGGATCCTGTCATTCCTATTGAATTATGTACTGTAAACCTTGATGAATTACAGACCAGAATAATTAATTACCAAAACATGTGTGCTAAGAGTCTATAATTATACTGACACGTATTAAATGAGCCACAGACAAAAGAAAATAAACCATGGGCCTGAAAAATCGTAAACACGTTAAGCGTGACAGTCTTAGAAATGATAGATAAAAATGATGTACGCCGTTGTAAACTGCTCTCTCATGTCTGTAAGTCTCAAACGCCGCCCCTCACAGGGATCAATATGAGGAAGGAACCACAGGGAACAAATGAAATAGAGAGCAGCGGGAGAGAGGCTTCAGCTGCCACGGTGATCGATACATGTATCAGTGGCTCTGAATTGCGGGCCGACATCAAAGGGAAGGCTCTGTGGGGCGCTCCTTGTCCCGGCAAACGCAAGCGCTGAAGTTCAATCCCCTGCAAGCCGGGAGAGCGTATGAGAAACAGCAGCCCTGCCTCTTGTCTTCAAAAAATGATGCTGTGTATGTGAGCTTTGCTTCATTTGATGAAGTGTTCGCGCATTTCTTTGTATCTCTGTACGTGCCCTTGCAAGTGGAGCAGTGGGATATCGCAGAGACAAGGGCAAGTTTTGTGAGTTGCCTCATACTTTATTTGTCTCAGATCTGCAGAAATCTCAAATCTTATTGCTCCCTGTTTGTCATCGAAATCAATACCGGGGAATAGCGCAGACTGCTTTAGACAGACAATAAAAAAACAAATGAGACAAATAGGATGCTATATTAATCTTATAGCATACACATTAATTTACTCTAGTAATTCTGTCATTATTTACTGCAAATGAAGTCAACATTATATATGGCAAATAACACATGGATGTGAACACAGGCTTAACACAATTGGTCTTGTTGTGTGTTTCTGATATAGATAAAACAAATTGTAAAAAATTATTAGCTTTCTCAAATTATGTGTAGTTATATATATATATATATATAAAAAAAAATTCCAACAACAAAAACATTCATACAATATATATATATATATATATATATATATATATATATATATATATATATATATATATATATATATATATATATATATAAAAAAATTCCAACAACAAAAACATTCATACAATATATATATATATATATATATAATTTTTTTTTTTTTTTTTTTTTTTTTTGCAAGCCTACTACTGTACTGTATGCTGGTGTTAAAAGGAATTATTCACCTAAAAAAAATCTGTCATTTATTTACTCAATATATATTAATATTCTCCTTTTGCGTTCCACAGATAAACAGTATACAGGTTTGGAACAACATTAGAGTGAGTAAATAAATGAAACAATCTTTTTAGGTGAATAATTCCTTTTAACGCCAGCATAGAGTACAGTAGTAGGCCTGTACAAATCAATACAAGCCTTTAATGAAGGCAATAGTTCACACACACACACACACACACACACACACACACACACACGCACACGTAATGTACAGTATTCAAAAAACTACAGTAAAAGATAACAGTAAATTGCCAACCATAGGGGAAAATCACCAGTCGGTCTCAGCATGAAGTCTTTTATTAAACAATAAATTCAAAGCCATAATGAACCTTTACTTTACAGCTCTGAATGCCTCTGTCCAACAAAGGTACCTTTCTGTACTGTTTATGTTAGCAATTATCTCGGTCTGGAAGCCACACTTTGTAAGCCAGGTCTGCCCTCCTGATAGCACTTACTCAAAGCAGAATCACAGAACACATTTAAATGCATTTGGGTTTAATCAGGTTGCAAAGCATATGCAAATTCTGTTGCTGATGGCGTTTTTTTCTTATTTTTTTTTTTTTTTTTATAATTTTTTAACTACATTTTTAAGGAATACTGTAGGAATACATTTTTAAGGAAAAAATAAAACTGTCATCATTTACTTAACTTTACTTGTGTAGTGCTTCCCAGAATGCCAGATATATTGGATCAAATATTGTTTGATTTCTTCAAAATGTGCAAAATAAGGCGATTTGTCACCTGATATTAGAGTAACAAGAATAATATAATAAAGCATATGTTGTTACCTTTTGGAGCTTGGAAGGGTTCAGTTTGAGCAGACGTTTTATACTATTATCACTGTCATCGTCAGCGCTCATTTCCCAGTACATTCAGCATCTGGCTCATATTCACAATCTCAAACATATTCTCAAAACTGTTATTTTCAGCATCTTCAAAATCAATATTTTGATCGCTGACAGCTTCTTCACCAGATCCACCATCAAGTGACAGTGACACTAATATTTGATTGCATTCAGTACTTGCTCTGCAGTACATCGCTGAGCCATTTCAAGTTTTGCTGATGATACTTCCTATTATTTTGTTTTCTGCCTGCAGTAACTATGAGTAGAACGTCAGTTCATCATTGTGTATCAGACAGTGCCACATTGTGGAGTAAAGGTGAATTGAACTTATCCAGTCATCAAATATTAAATTATTCTGCAGAACAAAATATATACTTACACTGTTACAAACCTTGGGGCGTTAGCGACCCTTTACAATTTTTACAAATGGGAAAACAGGCATTCTTTAATACTTGTATATATATATATATATTTGTTTATAATGAATTTATTGAGGAATTATAAAGGTTGATATCTAACTTTTAAAAAAATGAATTCATGAGGAGGGTAGTGAGTGACGTCTCAGGTCACTAAAGACCCAAGGTATGTGTTAAAGGGTTAAAATAAAGTGTAACCAAAAACTATAGTAATGGTATTAAATAATAATTACATATATCAACTAATATGTAATATTTCTCTTGCAATGTTCAATGCATCATTTTACAGTCATTTTGTAAAGAATATAGAAATATATATCAAATATAGAAATAACAGCAATAGGAATGCCCGCCTAAACAAATTAGCCAACGCAGGTCAAATTCCTAACAACATTGTTGCACCCTTGAAGTGGAAGAGGATGCTTCATGACGGGTCGTTCTTAACGAAAGAGAGCAACTCAACCTCCCATTAGGATTTTAATCAAAGGATCCATGAGATGGTCACTTCAAGAAAGTAAAAGGTGTGTTTGACTGCATTTAGCTTTGCAAAACTGGGTAGTCTTGTCTGACTTTGGTAGAAATGTGACGAGGACACAGCTATTTTAAAACTGTCCAGACTCATCGACTCATGATGTGCGTTTAACATTTATTTTGGCACCTTCAGTTATGTTAATGCAAGTTTGTGTTTTTATATTCTGTCATTTTTATCAAAATATGTTAACAAACAGACTATGTCTGCAATAAAGAAACAACCACTGTGTGAGCATCACTACGAGAAAGTGTCCAACTTGATGGTAGTGCATACCGACATATCGCCAAGGCCATTATATCAGCAGATATTCGGCGTCTTTTCATTATTATTGTCCGATAAGTGTCAGAAGCAGTCAAGCAGAGCTTTTATATTGACAGTGCTGAGGCTTTTCATTTTGACAGCGCTTTGACAGGAGCTCCCATTCTGCAAATTCATTAGTTTACTGTCTTCATGGTCTTTATTAGAAAATAATCATTAATCATTTAATACAATGCTCTCATTATGTACATACATGTTTTACACTGTACTTATATAAAATAAAACACCCAATTACAGCTGTAACTAATCCCTTACACCTTAAACCTACCCATACCACCAAACCGGTCACTGTCACTAACCCGTATCCCACCTCAATAGCAGCACAAATGTTTTGCAATACAACATCAACACAATTAATAACACTGTACTTAATTATTTTGTAATACTTTATTAGTAAAAGACACCTAATATAATGTGACTGAACATACTTTACAACATTAAACATTTGAACAATGCTTTACACTTTAAAAGATTAAACTTGTAATACACACAATTGTTGTATTTGTGTAAACAGACATAAATTAAGATTAACTATTACTTTACAGCATTGAATTGAATTTTTTCCCCCTAATAGCAGCAAAAATTTTACTTGCAGCAAAAATTTAAAGCACCTTAGACTGTATTTGTGTTTAATTGGGTTGCAATGCATATGCAAATTTAGTTGTTGTTTGAAAGTCCTAACAGCGTTGGTGTTTTTTAGATGGCGGAACACAGTAAATTACATTGATGAGTGCTTCCTGTCCATCTCTTTTTGAGCCTATCATACAACGCCCCATTTGGAACTGTCATAAAACTCAGTTTTATAGTGAAGTGTCTTTGAATAATTCATTTGTCAACAATATATGCATGGAAATGCACATGCACCCTCATAAATTATTTAAATGGTAGCATCCATCAGCCACTTCCTGAAAAAAAGGTCTACTAAAATGCCAATTACAAAAAAAAGAGTAACATCTTATCTAATGTTAAAGAAAAGGTGGAAAATAACAGTTAACCGATGACTGAAATCTAAATGTCTTATCACTTTAGTTTCTATAAAGTTTTTTTGTTTGTTCTTTTCTTGTTTTTTTTTTACAGTTGGATTGATTGTTGATTTCAATAGCAGTTCACATCTGTTTTGCTTTTATACCAATTGTGAACCATATTGAAATTCATGCAAACTGTACCCAAGATCATCTTTGTACCTTCAATTTAAACAAAGGGACTAAACTAAGAGTGTGAAAGCTCCCCTTAAACATGCCAATGATTACAGCAATGCTATGGACGACAACAAAACCTCCTTCATAACTACTTCTCCCTCAAGGCGCATTTTTCTTTTCCTTCATTCTTCACCCTCCATGATTACGCTATTCTCACACATCCCTGATTTACAGCAGCGCTCCCTCCTGTCAACCTGCTGCTGCAGCTACACCCAAATCACAGAGTCTGATTTACTGGTGCACCTGCAAAGACACTGCAAGAACAGAATGCTTTTAGGAGTGAAAAAAAGGGTCCAGACTAAAATTGCATTTGCAAAGACATTCCATTTCCACTAACAACATTATAATATGTTGTTATGAGGAATTTTCTAGATGTTGCTGCTGTTGAAGTGGTCTAGTGCTGCTTTAAAAGTGCCTGGAAGCTCATGCCTTCGAGTCGGGCATTCGAAATTGCCACGTCACATTCATAATACAGAGCCAAAACAAAACAATTATATTGTGATCAATAAACCCAAATAACTATATCTGAATTCAAATTATGAAAATTAATCATTTCTATCAGTTATTTACATGGTTATCACAAGTACATAAAGCAAAACGTGAAAGTTGAGTTATTAACTAATAAAGGCCATTTCCCAGGCCAAGCAGGGAGAGTGGGTGAGATGGGAGAGTGTGGTACAACACAATATGGGCTGGCAAGACCTTTGGTCAATGGAAGAGAGTAGGATCAGTTTCCTTATCAGGTCAACATATGATGTTCTCCCATCACCACAGAACCTAAACCTCTGGGTAGGAGAGGATCCCTCTTGTCCTTTGTGTTCATCACCTGCCACATTAAGGCACATTTTGACAGGATGTAAGGTGGCTCTTAGCCAAGGTCGGTTTATTTGGCGCCATGACCAAGTACTGCGATGTTTGGCTTTAGCATTGGAAGGCAAGCGTAGTATGACCAATAAGTTGCAACCTGTTGTAGCAAAACATTACACGCAGAAGACAATATTCCTCCGCCCAGGCGAGCAACCACCAAGAAAAGGTGTTAAAACCAATTCTCGCCCAGGACAACTGGAAGCTGCTAGGGACTGGAAAATGCTGGCTGATCTTGATCAACGGCTTATTTTTCCACCTGAGATTGCCACCACTAACCTCCGACCAGATATTGTTTTGTGGTCTGGATCAGCACGCATTGTTCAACTGATAGAGTTAACAGTGCCATGGGAGGATGCTGTAGATGAGGCATATGAGAGGAAGAAACTGCGGTATGCTCATCTGGCCACTGAAGCAGAACAGCGAGGATGGAGAGTCCAGGTTTATCCAGTGGAAGTGGGTTGTTGAGGATTTGTGGCACACTCTACAACCCGGTTCCTCAGAGACGTCGGATTCAGTGGCCAAGAGTTGCGTCGCACAGTAAAGAACTTATCTGAAGCAGTAGAAAGGAGCAGCAACTGGCTGTGGTTGAGACGGAAAGATTCTGGCTGGCTGGGTACAGGCCACCACGCTGCGGTTTCGTAGAATTCTCGAAGAGTCTGTTGGTTTATTTGTATAGTTTGCATAGTAATTACAGTTATTACGTTCCTGGGGGCTCGACAGCCTTAGTCAAACGGGTTGGCGCGTATGGTTGGGTTGCGGAGAGATTGTGGTTAGGTCACATGTGAACTGCGAGGAAGGAGCAACCTCAGCAGCAGGAGGGATGTGAAGGTCAGTAAGCTGGGCTGAGATGAGTGGGGGACGGAGGGGGGTGACTCTGGGACGCCAGAGTCACTGTCGAGCCCTCTTGAGGTGTCGTGTCGAGGTTACTGTAAAGCTACGTCTTAGTTTGTGCTGATCTTGGCGAAAGCCGCGTACAAATCAGCATGAGGTTTAACATCTACTCTCGTGTAATGGAAATCATAATACCATTCACTTCAGACTTGATTTCTATATGTAGGTTATGGTCGATGAGAAGAGGCTTGTTCTACCAAATTTTAATTGGCATAAAAAAAAAACTCCACAAGAAGTGGCGAAGTCACACAGATTGATTGTTAACACGACTGCTCCATGTGGTAATTATGCTGGCCAGGAAATTCAAAGTATGGGATCATTTGGTGACACTTTACAACATGAATAATCATGTACTAAAAGGCCTACCTGATTTAATACTTACTTCAACATGGATCCTTAACTACGACTGAAGTCATATGGATAACATGAATAACAGCAGCCTTAACAAAGGTTTTTTTTTTTTTTTTAACATAGGCCTTTACATAGGCTATTTAATAGTTTTAGGGTTGAACTAAATCAATCAGGCTCCATAAGAATACAGACTCAGGGCCCTATCTTGCACCCGGCGCAAATTACTTTGTACACTGACGCATGTATCATTCCTATTTTGCACCCGCGCAAAGCGGGCTTTTCCCTCCACAGACGCACGTCGGTAAACTAGGAAATGAACTTGCGCTGCCTGGGCGGGTCGGCGCAAAAAGGAGGCGTGTTCCGGCGCAAACATTCCCTAGTGCTATTTTGCAGTTCCAGAAAACAATTCCGCCACTGACCAGAAAAAACCTAGTCTAAAGTCAGTGGCGCGTTGCGCGTTGTTCATAATGCTTTTTTAAGCGCGCATGCTTGGCCATAATGTAGTAGGTGCACAACGCGCATACACTTTGATTCTCTCATCAACACAGATGCAGCAGTTTTTATTTTTGCAAATCATACATTATAACAAGGAAAAATATTAACACATGAGGGAAATCATTGTGGTGTCCATGAAGATGTAAAAAAAATAGTTTTTTTCCTCCCACGCCTGTTTAACCGACGCTGATTTGGGTGGGTTTCTACCATCCCCATACAACGTCACTTCTCTGTCTTTCACTGCCCTGACAAGAACGTCGGTCTCCTCGGCTGTGAACCGCTCCTGGCACGCGCCTGGTAAATCCGCCGTTATAATAGCAATCCGCCATGCAACATGTGCACCTGCTCTTAAAGGTTATGTTGGATGACGCTCTGATTGGTTTATTTCACGTTACGCCCAAACCACACCTATGAATAATGAAGCTATTTCAGACCAACCCCTTTTAAACTTGCGTCGGGCGCAAGAGTCATTTATCCCGCTGGTAAAATAGCAACAGCGCCCAAGACCCGCCCACAAAGTTACTTGTGCTTCGCGCTTGATACTTGCGTTTCAGATCGTTAAAATAGGGCCCTGTCTTTGAAATAAACATGTCGTTTTAATACAGTCATAATTTAAACTTTAAAAACTTTAGTACATTATGATAGCCTAAATACTTTGCTTGTTACATATACGTGCAACATTTCAGCTGTAAATAAATTATAAATGTTAGCTAGATTTTGTTCATTACCTGTCTAGCGGTGTATGTTTATGCTGAAATATAATGAAATAATGGTTTGTATTTTTAAAAACATCAATCGCGTGACATTATGTGTAGTGAGTTGGCTCAAGTGATTAAAGTTTTGCGCTTCAGAACTTCCGTTAAGGGAACATAGTGAGCATCGATGCACCCTGGTTTTCACATTGTGGGACTTTTTAGGGAGCGAACGTTTCAGTGCCCTGAAAGGATTCTGCAATTGACACAGCCCTTAAAATGGCTGACTCCCTGATCAGTGCCCTGACTACTGAACTAGGGAGCTGATTGAGACGCACCACATGTTCATACGGTAATGCAAAAAGCCACTGGAAGGCAAGGCTGCAACCTTTAGCCAAAAAAGCGTAATGGCTATAGCTAGTTTCCTACATGTGTGTTGTTTCTTCATCTCCGCTACCTTTGGGAATTATCTCCTGTCTCCAGTTCCTCCAATGGTAATCTCCAAAGACCTGTAAAGGAAAGTGTAAGACTGTCATTCAATCTATTCAGTGTGTGTGTGGTGCAACTCACCTGGACTGTTTGCAATATCCTCCTCTGCTCTGTTGTCTGCAAAAGCCTTTACTCACAGTGTGCACGTTTGTTCATCAATAAACCACATTTATGTTTCACTGTGCAGTAGAATTCAACCAATAAGATGACAACCTCGAAAATCCTGAAGTGATTCCAATTTTGTGTGCCATACGCATCAGACGTTCAGCCAACGGCTTTTGTTCAGTAAACAGCTTTTGTGAATAAATAGCTTATTTAATGAATTGACAGTCTGTTCACTAATCTTCAACATGTTTTACACTAAACAATACTATCGTTTGGAACTATCTGTAGATTTTACCTTAATACATTTTTTTTTTTTAAATTAAGAGAAGGCAGAGTAGGAGTCATTTACGGGATTACCACCAGCAAATGTCTGGTAGCATAGGCATTGTGTAATATTGAGTGAAATCATGTATTGTCTAAAGAAAATAAACAATATTGATGTTTTCTTTCTTTGGCTTTCAGGTTTTACCAATTATAATAAGACTTGAATGACTATGACTGCCATGCACTATGATGCTGATACAATGCATTTTAATGAAAAAAAAACCAACAACATTATTTATTTAATTATAAATATTGTATTATATTGTGATTTAATGAAAATCTATGGTGAAGTTCCCTCTATGGCTTCCAGGTTTCAACAAATGTAGACTTAAATTATAATGATACCACTTTTTAATGAATGAAGGTAAAAACAATATAAAGATTTTAATAAATAAATGTATTCTTTCTATGGCTTATTTCAACAATTAAAATACAATCACTTTTCTAGTGACTAGTATCACTGCTACAGTATGTATGCCCAATAAAGCTATTTTCATGTTTATATGTCTATGTGGTGTTTTTAATGTGCTTTTAGACAAACCATTTGCAAATTCAACACCAACGTCCCAAACAACCTTATAACCAACCACGTCAACTTGCCGGCGGGCTATATCATTAACAGCGAACTAGCAGGGGAGTCTCGAGAGATGCCAGGTTATCCCGGTATATTTTTCTGTTGATATGAAAAATAGCAGTTGTATGATGTATATTACCCACCATGAAATGTTGGCTGCACAGTGATCCAACTGTTGCAAGGGACTATACCAGTGGGAGAGTAGACAGCTAAACCACAGTTTAATGCCATAGCCAAAGCTCCTAGAAACCAACATTACAGCTTCCTCCAAAGATTCAATCGATGTCAGTGTGAATAGTTTCAGCAACTTAACCCTCTAGAAGCAGCAAATCTGAACCTCAAGAATGTCATTTTTAACCTGTAACACTGTGATGGCAGAGCCACAAATATAGCTGTTAAATTTGGATATGATGATGTGTTCTGGCAGACTAAAGAAATCACAACAATTCAAAAAGACATAGAGCAATGCTGAGTCTCTTTCCATTCAAAATGAATTCTAAATTATTTAAATAACATTGCAATACAAAAATTTTGAGTTTTCGTCCATTTTGAATTTGTTTTAAAGATGTTTTTTTGTGCTAACATTGTTCACTAGCATGGCTGAGCTGTGCCTGCTAAATATGTACTGGGTTACTTCCTGGCACATGAGCAAGCAATTTGCATTTTATAATTACCTTTGTTTTGTCTTGTCATTCTATTTCAAATTATTATATGCACAATCTTTTAGTTTGTGAATTGAAAGGCCAGCAAGTCTTTTACAATTAGCAAGGCTAGGCTGTGGAATAAACAAACAAGCAACATACAGTATGACAGTAAATATGAGTAGACCCAAATTAACATTAAAGTATTTTTTTCAACTGAATACACATTATAACATACACAAGTCAACTGCTAATGCTAATTTGCCACAACCATATAGTTTGTCTAAAACTGGTAAGACACAATTGTTGCTTCCACACAATTTGCAGATGTGGTGTACTTTTCAACTCACTCTCAGTTCTCTGCATATTTATTATTATAAACAGAGTATATTTTCAACCTGTATGCAAAAGCATGTTTCATATTTCGGTAACACTTACGTAGTTACACGTTACTACATGTACTTACTCTAGTGATAACAGTAAATTATGCATAATTACAAGTAACTAGCCCTAAACCAAACCCTAACCCTAATTGTAACTCTATAGTAAGTACATGTAGTTAATTAATATTACTCAGTACTCATTTGAGTAAGTACAATGTAACTACACCTTCAAATAAAGTGTAACCCATATTTCTTTAACTGTGGACACTTTTGCCCTTGATTGGTTGATGGACTGACTACAAAATAATGAAACTTAAAATACAGTTTTCATTCTCTCTTATTTATCCCTTGATCAATTTAATTTATTTACCATTTATATATATTTTTTTTTTTCACAGAGGAACAGTGGTTTACATTATTATAGTATTAATAAATATTTTACTTAATTCATATTTTATGGACAATAATCAAAATCAAAGCACAAAAGACATTTGAAAAGTAGCAAAAATAAATGATGAGAGCATGGGAGTTTTTCCCATGGGAAGTTTTCAGAATGTGATATTTGGTAATGGCATTTGTATTTGTATATATAATTGGGGAAACTGGTATATGCAACAGTGAAATGTGTTTATCCACCTGAAAAAATACAGTAATATTCATTTCCAGAGCAGTATCAGGATAAAATGGTGTTGCTGGCATTTTCTTTGTTATTTTTTACCTCTGATCAATTACTGATTAATTGCATAGCTTTTGCTCAGAATCTTACCAGTGTATGACATTTCATTTTACGGAAAAGAAACGCAATATTCACATTCACATCCTAATAGCCCAGTGTGGTTCCTTTCATGATCAGTTTATTGATGTCTCTGTTTCAACCTTTCCCCTTTTAAGTATCTGTGCCAAATGAAATCAAACAAACCAGCGTTTCCTGTATTAAGCCCTGTACCAATTATGGGACTTGATCAATAACAGCCTCCCTCTAGATACCACTCAGACAAAAGGCCGGAAAACCTTCTGTGGCCACTCTAGGAGGAGTGCTCTCCATAGTGAAACCCTAATGAGATACATTGCTATGACATCTAAATCAATATCCATGTTAAATATAAATATGTACATAGTTTGGTAGCTCATGCTTGCTGGAGTCTGGTGGAAAACAGCAAATAAATCAATGACTCTGCCCGTAATGTAATGTAACACCCCTCTTTCCCCCGTTTGTTCAGGGATCTAAGAGTAATGCAGCACAAATGAAAATTCTTTGAAAGAAAATTAATATCTGATATCAAAATATAGTTTTTGATAAGGGAAATACATTTGTATCTACATAAGGAAATGAACATCTGATATAGATCATTTCCACTTATGGGTAAATTTACAGGCACTTTTGTCTTTTTTTACTACCTTCTTTAAGGTCATGTCACAGTCATGTTCTGTTTAGTTTCATTGCTATGTCCCTTTTCATTTTCATTGTTACCATTTGCCTGAGTTCTAGTTCTTTATAAGTTGTCATGGTTTCTAATTAGTTCTCACCTGTTCCCTGTGCTGTTAATGATCTTTCCCTGCCATCTGTTCCTTCTGTTCATTGTCACATGTTAAAAGTTTGGTAGTTGTGTTCTCGTCTTTGTTTATTAAATTCTGTCGCACATTGTTTTCGGATTAAGCTACAGCTCACCTTTACAAAATGTGAGACCTAAATAAGATTATAACAGCAAAGGGATTTATAATAATGGATCCCACTGTGCGTATGCTCCTGCTGGAACAGGGGGTTCGCTTCCTCAAGGATTATTCTTCACCAGCCTCAGTGAGTGGTCGAAGGCATGCCTTTCCATGGATGGTCCATGAGGAAGCTTTGCCGAATATGTGGAGTGGGTGCTGGTAAGATATGAGTCCCCCTTTACCATCTGCCACACTTTTGAGGACAACGCCAGCCCCACTCCAGACCCAGAGCCCAGTCAGCCTTCAGCCATCAACGCAGCGGAACAGCCAGAGCCCATTGCAGACTCTGAGCCCGAGACCACCTCAAAGCAAGAGCCGATCATTAGAGGCTACTTTTGTCCCAGAGCCCGAGCCGAACGCAGAGTCTGTCCAGGTGTGTGAGCCGGCATTAGCGTCTGTCGTTGAGGGCATATCAGTGGAGTTCGTCTGAATAGATTGGATCACCGTCCACACTCCCGTCGCTGAGGTGCGTGAAATGAGCTGGGTTACTGAGTTAATTATTTTATGAGCTGGATGAGGAAATATTTTTGGTCTACAGTCTCTGCTGGTTCCGTCCAGTTCTGAGTCCTCTTTGTCATCACTGGTTTATTACCAGAAAGTACTGCAGAGCATAGTGAATGCAGCAGGAAAGATTGTCTGTGCCACACTACCTTCCCTCAATGACTCAGCATAGTGGGTGATCCCACCCACCCCTCACATGGCTTCTTTAGTTTTCTGCCATCTGGGAGGAGGTTTCCGAGCCTGCAGGCCCGAACTACCAGACTGAAGAACATCTTAATCCACCAGGCTGTCAGGAAGTTGAACTCTCCTCCTTAGCTCTTAGCCCTTTGCCCTTAGATACACTGAACTCTAAATATTCACCCCCATAACAAACACACACACACACACACAAACACACACACACACACACACACACACAAAATTACACAACGCACCAGACATTTTTACAATGGCTGCTCTCTCTTTTTGAATACTGTTTGCACTTTATAATGTAAACATTTTAAAATTCTCATGTGCCTGATGTTTTTTTTTTATTGTTTGTATTGTATTTTATATATATTTTTTATATATAAATACTTGTCTGTGTTATGTTGGTGTTTTACACCAGGGGTCTGAGGGAAACGGAATTTAAATCCTCGGTATGTCCTGTACATATAGTAGAATTGACAATAAACTTGAAATTGAACTTAAGCCCCGTCCCAAATCATCTCAGTCATCGCTGGTTAACCCCATTTCTAAGCTGTCACAGTTATCGATGGTTAAGCCCAGTTCTTTCAGAAAGACTCGGAACATAGAATAATATACAAAGTTCAGCAAATTAGCTCTATGAAATATTAATAATCAATCATAACTGGTTTTAATTGATTATGAATATTTGGATCAGTTAATTGGGTTAACTTGATGTAGCTACATTAACATTACAACCAATGACTCGGTTCATCCCGTGAACACTCAATATTGGTTATTAATTCATTAATAGAAATGTACATTTTCGGGGCATGGGAAATGTCTTTCTTACTAAGTACTACTAAGAGCAAGTAGTCAAGATCTATGATTAGTGACTCCAGATATGAGCTTGAGACAAAGACAACTTTACGTGTGATATGAAAAAGACTTTATTAACTAGACTAAACATTTAAACTAATCTAACATACACATACATACATGCATACAGTTTACCAAGGGAAAGAGAGCTGAAGCAGAATACATGTTCAGCGGATCAACAGCCTGAGCACACCATCAGTTTAGTTCTAACACGACCTTCTTTAAAAGGGGTAGGGATACTTAATGTATCAAATAATGAGACTAAGGTTGATACTTGCATGTCTCGTCCATTTGAATTAAACTGTCCCGATGCAATCTGTTGAGGCTCCAGTTGATCTTTGCTGATGTGGTATTGATGAGAGAGAACCAGTGGGAGTCAGAGGATCTTTGGTGAATGGAAAGACAAGGCCATAGCCTGGCGCAAGCTTGGGAGTCCTTGAAGGACTTCTAGTTCAGCATCAACTTCACGTTAGGACTTCTCAGGAAGGACCGAGAAAGTAAGACAGCCAGAGGCTAAGAGCGCAAGAGGCTAAGAGGACAAGAGAGACAAGAAGAGAGCTGATCTTGATCAGTGATTTTTTAAAGCGTGAAGATGTCACACCCCCTGGAGGTGCGTGAGCCAATAGGAAGCCATCCCTTTGGAGGGAGTTTTTTTACGACCCTTTGTTTTCTAGCAGGGTATTTGAATGTTTAATTTAATTGGGTATTTACGAAAGGAATCTTCAAGATTCTTATAATACTAATGCGTTATAAAGTTAGCAAAATGTAATGTAAATTAACAAATGGGGGATGAAGATTGGATTTTATAGAGACTAAACATGCTACACATATGATTCTGGTTAACCATGCAAGTCATGTCTCAAACCAAAATAGTTTAGAAGAGAGAATGAAGACATAGGCCAAACCGCATAAAAGGAAAATTATGAGATGGAAAATTAGAAACATGTTAATACATTTATCACATGGTTATATAAGAATATAGATATAATCCTATATATAGAATATATAGGATTAAAAGGGTTCATTGCTTCTTCTCAGCAAGAATTAGGAGACAATTCCCTGCAAATTCTTTTGGGTCGTAAAACTGTGTCCTGTAACAGGACACTGAGTTCTGCCAGTGTGTTGGCTTGATTTGGGGGAAGTTTCACAGACCTTTGTTGGGATAGTGAGTTGGCTAGATTATTCATTAAATATAATAAATAATTTGTGTGTGTCTGATTGGTCCAGATGCTACAAAGCATTCATTTATTGACAGCCCAGCAAGCAATTATTTATAAAGTTATTTGGCGTTGCCCCCCCTTCTGTAGTGCATAATCCGAGGGTAGCGGATCTAAATTTCCTGCCTGAAATCGAAGGCAGGGGCGCAGCTGACCCCCGGGGAGGTATGTACAGGACCATCCTGGTGGTGGTGGTGGGGAGGGTGGAGGTAATTGTTGCGTCAGCATCTGCAAACTCAAACATGTGTATGTGCCGATCTTTTATACAGCAAGTATTTGGACATGATTGGATAGATGTGAAGGTAATAAGTGACATAGTAATTAAGTCTTCCTGGCAGAACTAATGCTGAAGCTTAAATTTCTAAGTCATTCCAGTCATCACTGGTTATCCCAAGTTCCAAGTCGTCTCTGTCATCGCTGTTTATGCCCAGTTCCAAGTCATCTTCATCACTGCTCGTTAAGCCCAGCCCAAAGTCTTCCTTTTGCCACTGGTTTCGTCCAGCATCAAGTCTCCTTTGTTGTCCAGCACGAAGTCTCCTTCGTCATCCAGCACCAAGTTTCTTTCATCAACATTGCCTCTGCACAGCTCCAAGTCTCCTTCGTCACGAATGATCCCGCCAAGCCTGTCAGTTCCTCAACCTCGCCTCGACAGTCTCCCTTCAGCACCCACGCTCCTCCTTTTGTGGTTCCAACCAGATGCTCTGATCCGCCTGGGGCTTCCTTTTCATCAGCTCCGCCTTGGCCTGTGGATCCCTCAGCTCCACCTCACTCCTCCAAAACTCCACTATGGCCCTCCAATCCATCGGCTCCACCTTGGCTCAATGCTCTCTCGGCTTCACCATTGTCTGTGTTCCCTCTGGCTCCACCTTGGTCAATTGTCGCTCTGGCTCCGCCAATTCCTCCATCGTCCTCAATCTCACCGGCTCCACTCTGGTCTGCCAAGCCTTTGTCTCCACCTCGGTCACGTGCGTCTGTAGCTACAGCTTGGCTCTGATAACTTCCGAGTCATCAGTTGCGTCTCGACCCTCCACCCCTCTGGCTTTGATGGGCTCCTACTTATCTCATATTCCTTCATTGTCCTCAGTACCATCGTCTCCGCCCTGGACTGCCAAGCCCAGGTCTCCACCTTGCCCTTCCAGGCTTTCAGCGTCACCCTGGGTCTACGTCTCCTCATCTCTGCCTGGGTCCCCCACATCTCCACCTGGCTCTAGTCTGGCTCCTCCCTCCGTCAATTCTACAATGGACCTTCATCCTGTCTTGGCTCTGGGTCATCCTCTGGCTCCTCCCATCTCTGATCTAGCTCCTCCCACCTTCATCTCCTACCAGGTTCCTCCAATGGTCATCTTTTTTTGCACTTCCCATCTCTATTCTGGCTCCTCCCATCTTCATCTCCTCCCAGGTTCCTCTAACGGTCATCTTCTGCACCTGTTCTCTGTTCCATTAATGTTCTTCCCTTGTGTATTTAAACCCTCTGTTTATTCTGTTCATTGTCTCACATGAAAGTTTTGGTAGTTGTGTTCTCGTCTGTGTTTATTAAAGTAATTCTTGATTGTTCATTCTTCGTCATGCGTCGTCTTTGGATTTAGCTACAGATTACTGTTACAGGTGACTTTAAATCTCCAAATCTTGGATTTTTTTATTAAAAATTGCCATCATTACTTATTTCTGATACTTTTTAAATGCATTTTATGTATGTATACTTTGTTTTTTATCCTTGATCGATACAATTCTGTATCTACTACTACTACTAGGACTACATGCCTGCGCACACATATTCAAACCCGCTTACCTATTGAATTAACTCTTAATACGCAAGTGCACGCCATCAGCGTTCTCGCAGGTTCGCGTTTTTCAAAGTTTGCGTAGAGAGAACTTAAAGATTTTTCTGTTAAATCGGTGTCTTGTTAGCGGCCCCTAAGTTAACAACTAATGATCGTTGCGACGGAAGTGAATCAATCAAAATTAACTTTAGCTGGAAAATAACTTTATTCTAGAGCTGCTATAAAGCCAAAACAATCTCTGTTACTTTAATTTCCTATTATCCCTGTAAAGCCGCTTTGGAACAATATATATTGTTAAAAGCGCGATATAAATGAAGATGACTTGACTTGACTTGATGAAAATGCATACAACAAAGTCAAGTCAGATTGTATCAAAGCAGCTTCAAAAAAACCTTGGGAGAAACCAGGCTCAGTGGGGGCCAGTTGGCCAACTAACGAACAGTGTATGATTATGATTCAGGCAACATTACAGGTCAGAAGTCAGACTGGATCAGAACATTCACAATATTTATCCAGTTTATCAATTTATCCAGAGGTTGGAGTCATCACGTCGGTATGGAGGACAGTTTGTTGAGTTGTCCATGAGGCCTTCAAAGGGCTGATGAGGCTGGCACTTCAGGGATGCATTGTGGTCGTGTCCAGGCGCAGGTTCACCGTCTGATCTGGATACGGCCCGGATCCGGCTGACTTCAATAAACCTCGGAATAAATGGAAAGACTAACATTAGGGTAGATGCCATTCTTCTTATGATGTAACGAGTAGATTGGATGTTGTAGGAAGTGTCCCCGGTTCCGGCTGACCTAATCTATGCAGCCTAATAATAATTTAACTGATTTGAATAATATAAATGTATAATGTTCTATGTGAATGCCAGGTAAAAAAGATGTGTTTTTAGTCTAGATTTAAACTGACAAGGTGTGTCTGCTTCCTGGACAATGTTAGGGAGACTGTTCCAAAGTTTAGATGCTAAATAAAATGATCTACCGCCAGCAGTTGATTTTGATATTCTAGATATTATCAATTGGCCAGAATTTTGCGATCGCAATAGACCTGAAGGACTATAATGCGTTAAGAGCTCGCTCAAGTACTGGGGAGCTAAACCATTTAGTGCTTTGTAGATAGTCAGCAATATTTTAAAATGTATACGATATTTAATAGGGAGCCAATGCACTGTTGACAGTACCGGGCTAATATGGTCATAATTCCTTGTTCTGGTAAGAACTCTAGCTGCTGCGTTTTGGACCAGCTGTAGTTTGTTTATTAAGCGTGTAGACACAATTGCTATAAATTGTTATATTGCACAGCAATACCTCCCCCTTTTCCTTATAAACGAGCGTTGTGATTATAGTAGTAATCTTGCGGAGTGGACTCATTTAAAGTAATGTAATTGTCTGGTTTCGCCCAAGTTTCTGTCAAACACAGCACATCTAGGTTATGGTCTGTAATCATATCATCAACAAAAAGTGCTTTTGAAGAAAGGGATCAAATATTCAGCAACCCGAGCTTTATCATTTTTTCATCTGCATTATATTAGTGTTTTTTTTGTTGAACATCAATCAAATTTTTACCCTTAAATGGGTTTGGGAGTTTTTGTGTTTCCTAGTTCGGGGAACAGACAGTCTCTATATGAAGATATCTAGGTGAAAGAGTCTCTATGTGATGGGATTTATCTGACCTCAGTGACGGGAGACAGCTAGCAGACGGTCGGCTTAGCCAGTCTGTCTACTTCCTGACCTGAGCCCCAGATTGTCATGTTTGAGCTCTAAGACTATGTGCCAAATTACTAGAGAGAAGAGCAGCACCATCCCAGGAGGGATGAATACCATCTCTTTTCAACAGGTCAGGTCTGCCCCAAAAACTTTTCCAATTGTCTATGAATTCTATATTATTTTGCGGACACCACTTAGACAGGCAGCCATTGAGTGAGCACAGTCTACTAACTATCTCATCACTCCTTCGAACAGGAATGGGGCCAGAGTAAATTACAGTGCCTGACATCGTACTTGCAAGTTCACACACCTCTTTAACCTGTTAAGCTTCACCAGTGCGTGGGCGCTCTGAAGCGTTTTTTTTTTTTAAATAGTTCAAAGTTACTATCATAATTAATGTTATTAACTTGACAAACTTTACATCATTAAAAAGATATAAGACTCAAGTTTCAGTATTTGACCACTATTGTATTCTGAGAAACTTATAGTGACAGTTATGTCTTAATTTGTGTCAGGAGTTATGAAATTAAAAAATGAGCCGTTACCTTTAATATGAATTATGAGCGTCAGCTGCTCTCATTCAGAAAAAAACTCCCGTGCGATCGTCATGACAGCGCTTGACAAAACAACGTCCCTCAGGCCTTTTAGCTCAAACATGTGCAGATTTGGAGAAATATTGATAGATTCTCATAGGTTTACATCAGATTTCTATAGACAGGAATAATGTTTATTGAATTTATACCCAAATGCGTCGATGTAATCATTATGAGCGCTGTTCACTCTAATGTACTGTGTTTTCAATTCATACTGGCAGTCTGAGGGCGCTGTTTGTTCAGTAAAGTCCACATATGGATCACATGAAGAAGAGCCATAATCATGTGACAAGGAAGTCTTGCCACAACAAAGCTTCCAGAGATCGCTGTAAAGTGCAGATAAAGATGTTTTAAAGACAATAAACATGATTGCAATGATATTTAAGTTACCTGTGTTCTTCAAGCCATGCCAGGTATTTCATAATAATAGATTATATTTATAATGTAATGCTAATCGATATAGATTTCATCATCGTGCAAAACACTATAAATAATACATTTTCTGTCGGATTTTTTTTTATCTGAAGCCAAATCAGATCACAGAAGATTATTTAAAATACTCGACTTGCGTTATAAAGTAAGTTTGGAGAACAGACATGGTTTTAATCTCATAAATGGTCGTGTATTGATGGTGTGCTAAGCTAACATGCTAGCTAGCCCAGGTGCACCTGCTATACCAGCAGTTATTGTTTTATGTTTTTTATTCTAAATAGGAATGCTTACTGAAATGTTTCAGTGCATTTGATACCAGTTTCAAATATTTAGTGAGAACTTTGAGAAAAGAAATTAGGGTTTGAAACCCTATGAATAGCCTGTGAATAGCCAGTCGTTAGTAGCTATAATGCAGACAAAAGAAATGCATATTTAGAGCCATAACCAGTCTGGAGAGGTGTAAATGCGTACCGGGGAGACTGAGACTGAATGGGACTCGTTTTGCACCACAAAACAATAGCTAGTAAATAGACTGAATAGATGACTAAACATCAGTTTGCATTGAAGATACTAAATCAGTCTAATCAAAATAAAGTAATTTGACATTATCTTGAAAAACATTTAACTAAAACAGAGTTTTAGACTTATCATTTTCAGATTTTAAATATAAAATGGTCACACATATGGCTTTAGCTGCAGTGCATTCCTAGATTGCTCCAGGGCCAACTTCAATTTTATTTTAGTTTCATAAAAATAAATTTCTAATAACTTTACAAAACTTTGAAGCTATTTTTTAAAAAAAAAAATCATTATGACAATAATTAATTCTACATTTACAATAAACTACCAGGTGTAAGCTTTCAAATGAGATCATACTTGTGCTTTTAGTGCAAAGGGTTCATGAACTGTATCTGTTTCAGTTTAGGAATGCCATTTCTGGGGATTTTTCAAAAGTGGGCTTGCAGCTTAACAGGTTAAAGTTAATTTTAGTGATCTCCGACTGGCGGAGTCAAACATGATTACTGGCGACATGAATAATTCAATTCAATTCAATTCAAATTTATCTGTATAGCGCTTTTCACAATACATATTGTTTCAAAGCAGCTTTACAGAAAGTGCATTTCAGAAATGTACATAGAAGAATATAGTTAGTCAATCATCATGTATTAATTTAGGGCATAACATATCGCCGGCGTTGAGTCGTCTCTTCACAGGCGTCGAGTCGTCTCATCGCAGGTGTTGGGGCATCTGAAGTCTCCGTGAGAGGCTGGATACAAACTGGAGCTGACGAACGCTATTTACCTCGGGACTAGCGTCCCGAGATAACAGCAGAAAAGCAGATGGGAAATAATTAGCGTAGCTGCTGTTCATAATATTAATGCATTTGATCTGATTCAACAGTAGTACAAAAGGTACGCATTATGTGAATGCTTGGCTGAAGAGATGCGTCTTTAATCTAGTTTTGAACTGGGAGAGCGAGTCTGAGCAACGAACAATATCAGGAAGACTATTCCAGAGTTTAGGAGCTAAATGTGAGAACCTTCCTTTAGTGGACTTAGATATCCTAGGAATGACCAGAAGCCTCGAATTTAGTGATCTTAAAGAACGCGGTGGATTGTAGGGCGATAGAAGGTCCATTAAATACACAGGAGCTAAGCCATTTAGGGCTTTATAGGTCAGTAGTAGTACTTTGTAATTGATACGGAACTTAATAGGTAACCAGTGCAGAGATGATAAAATCGGTGTTATATGATCATATTTTCTTGACCTAGTAAGAACTCTAGCAGCTGCATTTTGGACTAACTGTAGCTTGTTTATTGAGGATGCAGGAAAACCAGCTAATAAAGCATTACAGTAATCTAGTCTCGAGGTCATGAATGCATGAACTAACTTTTCTGCATCAGAAACAGATAGCATGTTACGTATTTAGCAATGTTTCTAAGGTGGAAAAAGGCAGTTCTTATATACTACCGTTCAAAAGTTTGGGGTCGGTACGATTTTAAATACTTTTAAAAGAATTCTCTTCTGCTAACCATGGCTGCGCTTATTTGATTAAAAATATAACAAAAATCAGTTATAGTATTAAATATTATTCCAGTGTAAATCAGCTGTTTTCTGTGTGAATATATAGTAAAGTGTAATTTATTCCTGTGATCAAAGCTGAATTTTCAGCATCACCAGTGTCAGTGTCTTCAGTGTCAAATGATCCTTCACAAATCAGTATAATATGAGGATTTGATGCTCAAGAAACATTTATTATTATTATCAATGTTGAAACAGTTGTTGGTCTGTCAGTTGTACAGTTTTTTTTGTTTTTTTTGGATTATTTGATGAATATGAAGTTCAAAAGAACAGCATTTGTTTGAAATAGAATCTTTTGTAACATTATACATGTCTTTACTGTCCTTGATAAATAAAAGTATTGATTTCTTTCCTCCAAAAAAAAAAAAAAAAAATTCTCACTGACCCCAAACTTTTGAACGGTAGTGTATATATAGGCCTATGTGATCCAAAGTAACTAGTAACTAACTACTTGAGTAGTTTTTTCATTGGATACTTTTTTACTCTTACTCAAGTAACTTTTAAGATTATTACTTTTACTTTTACTTTGAGTAAATATTTCTATAAGTACTTGTACTTTTACTTGAGTACAGTTTTTGGATACTCTACCCACCTCTGGTTATAACGATTTAGATAGAAGCTAGCGATGTCAGATTAATGTTTGATAATGTGTGGTGATGAGTAAGATATAATTAGCAATATAAACAACACAGAATGATAGTAATAAAGATTCAAAACAGAAAGCAATAGGGAGCTAACAGACACAAACCACTCAGCAGCAGGCAGGGTTTAAAAAAAATAAATAATATATAATATTAATTTAAATTTAAATTATATATATATATATAATATTTAAAATGTGTGTTATGTTTAAAAATATGATATTCTAGAAAAATATTAAATAATCATAAACAATTTTAATATTTACTGTGTGAAAATTATTTATATACATACTTATAATTTGAAATTATTAAAAGCAACTTGTATCACAATTAAATGCAAAGTGTGCCATCATCAAACTGTAACAAACTCTAAAAGTGTGAAGTTATTCAGCTTCAGACTGAACTTGCTAAAATCATAATATCACTCTGACTGCATTTTTATCACTGTTATTGTTATAGCCATATATAGATTGTACAGATACCCCACTGCCCATCACATCCAGACCGACTTCAGTTGAGTCCAGGATCAATACTGCAGGCGATGAGGATAAGGAGCGCTTAACAGCCTTAATATAATTGAATCCATACTGCAGCACTTTCCATACAGCACCAATCGTGAATTTAGCTGTTCTTGCTCTGCAAACTGATTGTTGTATTGATTGTGAATATCTAAATGTCCCATCTGTGTTGATCCTCTGCCTCTTGAGAGGGATATTAATGAGACACTCCAGATATCTCATGCATCATCACAATCCATGTTGCCACTGACTGGCATGCCATGTGAAGGTAGATATTTTGCACTTTATAAATGCTGCTACTTGCAGTGGATTCTTGCTGCATCTGCCATGTGCTCGCAATGCATTATCCCAGCTAACGAACATTAGTTTTAACAATGTTCTGCTAACATTCCCATTAAGTTATGAAAACATAATTTCTGAATGATCTCTGAGCGTTCAAAACATCCAGTTTTTAAATGTTTTAAAAGCATTATTTCTTGGTTATTCAGACATTAATTGAACATTCTATTTAATGTTGCAAACAGGTAAACATTACCTTTGAGTGTTCTCTGAACATTTTGAAACACATAGTAACATCAAAAAAAAAAAAAAAGTTAGACAAACGTCCAACTAAATAGTTTCAGAAAAACACATTCCACAAACAATGTATGAATAATCTGTTTATGTTAACGTTTTGAGAACATTCACCAGATAACGTCTATTAACCTTACTGGAGGTAGTATAATCTGAGATTGGCCGAGCGATGTCTAAATAAACGTGAAGTAGCTTAAAAGGTTTTAGGTGTTAGGCCTTCTTGATTCAGCATATAAATATGATTTTCAAGGATAAGTGAAAATTAGAGAAGAAACAGCCCACTTTACACTATTCATGAAATCAAACACTATGTTGTTGTATGAATGATATTGAGATGTGATGTAAGATATGTGGAGGAGGTTTGATTTTTCCACATTTAGACATACAATACCAAACAACACCTCAGATTGGCGCAATGATCAGCTCACAGCATGGAGGTGTGTGACTACACCATTAAGAGCTACTGCGTGGGATGACCTGGCACCACGCATGACTGTTATTTAATGTATGCTCCTCATTAAGAAAACATTGTTTTGTATAAAATGATTTTAGGAAAATCTATTGGTTTTCACACATCAAAAAGCCTCTTCCTGAAGAAGCTGCATGAGAAAAAAAAACAGACTATTTTTGTGTTCCCTGGAAAAATGCTTATGACAAGCAAAAATAAATTACAATGTCAGTTTAATTTATTGTGTGCTGCCATATAAAATAAAAACCACACCAGCCCTGTGAGAAATTTCATCAACAACTGAATTTGCATACGCAGTACAACCCAATTAAAAGATATGTTCCTGAAAATCTGCATAAAACCAGGAAAATTTGCTTAGAAAATTGTGATATTTCCCCGTCCTGAAACTCCATCCACATTGTGATACCAATGAAAATATGTGATGCGATCTGGGAAAACCCACCACATGGTGAAATTTTGAGAAAAACAGGTTTAATTAACTGTCACTGTCCCGCTAGCGGGATGCTTGGCACTCTTTTATTTATTGCCTTTTTTTCATATCACATATCTTTTTCATATCACATAAATTAGGTATCATTTGAAAGCTTACAAACTCCAAATTCATCCTGCAAGTCCATTATGACATCATTTAGGGCACTGACATCCCCAGGAATTATCAGATTGAGGCGAGCAAGATCATTTAAGTGAGCAGCTATTTCAGACTCCGTTGTTCTCTTGTTCTCCATCTCGAGATAACGTTATGCGTTGGTACAGTTTAAACAGGATTGGCACGAAATGCGCACTGATACACCTTCACTGTACATGTTATGGTTTATTTCGACAGGTAAACTATCTTTGTAGTATTAAGAGACGGACAGGTATGGGGGATTGTTTTCACCTCCCCCAGGCGTTAGAGAAATGGTTGCATTAGAGAAAGAGAGTATTTTCAGCTTGCCACTATAAATCGCTATTTTTCTGCACTAAAAGGGAATTTTGCAAAGATATTTTCAGAGTTAAGAGACAAGATGTTATAGAATAATAGTTTAATGGAAAAAAATGTTGGACAAAAAACCGACATTCAAACTATTTTCCTGAAAACGGCCCAGCGCGACCATCTGACGGGTTTTCCCAGATCGCATCACATATTGTCCTTTTTCAGGATTTTAAGGAAGTACATTGGATTCTAAAAACAGGTCGTTGGGAAAGGTGAATACAATGTTTCCCAGCTGTGGCTTGGACCACTTTAAATTAAGCTAACCTCTGGTCTCGCTCTCCTGCCTTTAACTATTGGTATACACAGGGTTTTTTCACCTCTCCATGGCCTAATCAGAATGAACGAAATTGCATCTTGGAAGCACAAAACAATATGGACCAAGTTCAGAAAACGACAGCCATTTTTAAGTCTTTGAAGTTAAATGTAGCTTGAAATTGCAAAGTAGTTTTTCAGTGGGAACAAGTGTTTGTCCACAGGCAACCATAAAAAGAGCCATTCCAACACATTTGGTTGCTTTAACCCAAAATGTTATATGGATTTTAACATAGCTGTGAGATCATAGCAAATAAACTAGGTAAAAAAGTTTATAGACAAACTTTAAGTTGGCTTGAAAAGCCTAGCCCAAAAGTTTGAAGTTGTTTTAAAAGCTTGAAGTTTGAAGGTTTTCAGTTTGAAACAGTCAAAGTTTTAGTTTAGAAGTAAGTTTTAGAAGCTAGCTATGGTAGCTAAGCATAGATGGATAGATCCGATTTTTACTCCATTTTAAACTGGTTGGATTTATAGGTTTCACTTTATTTTGATGGTCCCTTTAACTCATTCTGTGATTAAGTAACGCTGCACATACAGTACATGTCTACTAACACAAATTAGAGTGTTACTGGAGTGATAGTTTACTGGTAGGGTTAGAATAACTTGACGTACTGTATTGCAACGTTACTTATAGACAGTAGAATGATCATCACAATAAAGAGTTATTAAGTAATACAGATGATACTCGAATGAGAGTTAGTTGATAAGTAGTTGCAAAGTTACTTATAGTCAACTGAATGTTCAAAAGGGACCATCAAAATAAAGTGTTACCGATTTATGCTTTAAAGTCCCCATGAAATTCTGAAGTTTTGTGGATTATATATGTTGGCCTTATGACCTGTTTACGTTACCAAGGATGATAACTATAACGATAATGATGAAGATATAGTTATAAAAATCGCCAGAGTCCATACCACAACTATAATGATAACAGTACAGAGAAACGATTTCGTTGGAATCACTTTCAGAACATTTTTTTTTTTTTTTTTTGCAGCTGATGAACGATAAAAACACTGACAGACATTTAGAATTCATCCTGCTTTAAAGAGCTTGTGTATTCAAAGCGGCAAACAACAAAACTGCAGAGAACAATATTGTCCGCTGGTGTGGACGCTAATATAGTTATAGTTATCTTTATAGTTATATATTATTTATTATCTATAAGATAGAGTTCTCCAAGACAGACAATAAGAAAAATTTAAAATTTCGTCTCATACCACCAAACAAGCTGAAATCAATCTGCACTTCATCTTCTCATTAGATTTTCTGTCCAATCAAATGCTCTCTAGAATTTGAATTTCCTTCTTTTACTCTACGTTATAAAAAGTATGAAATCTGTCACTTTTTCACACATTTACTATTTTCTTTATGACTCAATGTAAATATGCTTTAAATATTGGTATCTATAATTGAGGTCTAATGTGTCAGTTTAATCCATTTTTGTACATAATCTCACAGGTTATTACTTTGCTATGGGACTTTGAGATGAAGTATTAAAAAAGGCCGCGGGAGAGGTATGGTACTCCACATGGACAGGAAGTCAATAGGAAGCCATTAGCACTGGGAGGGAAGCTACTGTATAAGGACATTATAGTGATGGCATTTCACATATAATCATTTCCTGTCACTTCCTGATTATTTGTACACAGCCTTCTACCTCTAAAAGCAAAGGTCACTTACAGTAAAAAGCTTTTTACACTATTCCTTTCTATTTAAAGCTGGATTTCTGATGCTGTGTGCAATTATCCGTTTAATTTCTATACTTCAATACATAATTGACTTAAGGCCTTAATTCTTGCAAAGAGAGATACTTAGCCATTATTAAAGTCCGTGGAGTGTAATTTCAAGATACATCTTTCAATATTTCATGCATCGTATTAGTATTCGAACAATACAGTGTTTTGAGAACACTAGACAGTGTTCTAGTACACATACTGTACAGTTTTTTTACATTCAGACATACAATAAAACATGAATATATATATATATATATATATTAATGTTTCATTTGTTATCATTAGATAACTAACATTAGTTAACATGAACTAACAATGAAAAATACTTCTAAAGCATTAATTTGGGTTAATTTAACATTTAGTAATACATTATTAAAATAAAAAGATGTATCTGTTAATATTATTTATTGGACCTGAGCTAAAACGAACAGAAGTATTTTTATTAACTAATGTTAACAATGATTAATAAATACTGTTGGTTAATACATTACAGTTTTTCTCAAATGCTAAAACACATTTCACAAACGTTTCCTCCATGTTCCCCAATGTCTAAACACAACACCCTTTTCTAAAGCTACATAAACACAACCACACCTTCTCACTTCAAAACTCAAACTTTCACACCAAAAGAGCAGCTCGAAGCTTTCAAAAATGTAAACACTATACACATCATTACACACTACAGCAAAACAATTGAAAACACAATGCTCAATTTGTGAGAAGGTTCTTTGTTTCATAACTGCCAATGCATATTTTTAGAAACTTTACAGTAATGGATCTTCTTAGATCTCTGCAGAGGATTAGGCATTTAGATTTGTGAGTTTCATATGAAGAGTATAAATTCTGCATGTACACTACTGTAACACAACTCAATGCAAAAACAGAATCTATTGCACACAACAGTACTCTTGAAAACATGATCAGGGTGTGAAGTTTTTTATTTACTTTATTCACACCACACACACACCACAATCACTGTGCGGCATCGGGCCACATCACAGGCTATATTGTCTCTTGCCAGGCACCGTGGGAAAAACGCCCTGGAATGGCGAATCCATCCTTCGAAGGCCTCCACTGGGATGTCAACACAGGCCAGCTCCATTGCCCTTAGGAGGTTCTCTCTAGTGTATGGTTGTCTGTCATAAACCTTCCATCTCCACGATGAGAAGAACTCCTCTATAGGGTTCAGGAAAGGGGAGTAGGGTGGCAGACAGACGTTTAAAAAGTGGTTACTGTTGGTGGTGAACCACTCTCTGATTTGGTTTGTTCTGTGAAAGCGTACATTGTCCCAAATGATCACATAAATGCTCCTCTAGGAAGGTGAGGAGACGTTGGGTGTTGTAAGACCCAAGGACAGCATGCCGGTGGACAAGCCCCTCCAAACCCATGGCCGCACAAAGAGTAATATTACCCCCCCCGTTGGCCAGGAACCTCAGTGATGGCTCTTTGGCCAATGATGTTACGGCCTCTTTGCCTTCGTTTCTGCAGGTTGAAGCCAGCCTAATCCAGGAAGAGGTACTCATGAGGTCTAGCCATCGCGTCCAACTGTAATATCCTCTGTGAAAATGTGAAAGTGCACAGGTGTTCAGAACAACAGTCAATCAGGTAGCACAGTATTGTCCAGAAGTACTGTAGGCCACTGAGCAACACAGTATGTCCACTAACTGTACTGTGAACATGGATGTATACTTACTTGCACATACTTGTAACGTAGGTCTTTGTGTCGCGCAGAGTTGCGCTCAAAGGGAACCCTATAGACCTGTTTCATCCGCATCTTTTGGCGCCGGAGAACTCGGTCTATTGTGGCCAAGCTGACATCATCAATGCTCTCAAAGTTGACATTATCGGCAATGACTTTGTCTCTGATCTCCCGGAGTCTAATGAGGTTGTTCTCACGAACCATATCCACAATGAGGGTTTCTTGTGCCACTGTAAATATGGCAACCCTCCCACCTCTATGTGGCATTCTTTCAACTCTAAAGAAAGAAACATGTGTTGACAATACCTGTTGTGTTGTCTGAATGCCCTGATAATGGTGGCCACGGTGAACCTACTCAGGTTTGGACGGACTCTTAGTCCTGCTTCAGCCATTGTCATGCCATGGACAATGACATGGTCAATGACTGTTGCTCGCATCTCGTCCGTAATGATGGTGCGAGGTTGTCTTGCTCTCCCTCCTGGACCTTCTCCTCTTCCTCGTTGGCCTGCTCCTCTTCTTCCATGGCCAGCTCTTCTCCCTCCTCTGACTCGAATTCCTCTTCCCCTGACTCTGCCTTCATCCATTGTGTTTGTTTGTAATCTTCAGCAAACTGTGCACTCTGAACTTGCTTTTATACATGTGGTCACAGCATTAGCAACAAGTGTCTTCAATTTTGAGTCGTTGTGTGTAATGAATGACGCCAGGTGTGTTCATTGTGTTCAAATATTGCTGACTGTGGCAAGCATTTTGCATCACATGAGCTTTCATTTGAGAATATGAGCAGAGTTCTTTTGCAACTTGTGTTTTAGCAAGGAAAAATGTGTTAAGATTTATGAGAACGGAGGATTGTGTTTTGTGAATTGTGTCTTCATGTGAAATGTGTTTATGATATTGGAAAATGATGGCTAGATTTAGTAAATGTGTTTAGACAACTGGTCATTTGATTTAGAGGATTGGCTTTTGTGTTTTAGCATTTGAGAAAAACTGTAACTAATGGGACCTTATTGTAAAGTTAGAAATGCACATTTAGAAAAGCGTTGAATAGATTTGATATTTTATGTATTAATGTCCATTCAAACATACACAATGTAAACATACACCTTCTGTACAATTTCATAAAAGTAGTAATTAGTGAAATACACAATATGCAGGGTGCATTGCATTTAAAAAAAAGTAGTAATTAGATCAAAGTGGTTTTACAAAACCAATGAGATTAACCTGAATTTAAAAGAGACCTTTTTTCATCTATTGCAGTAAAAAAGAAATAACTTGTGATGATACCACCACAAGTGACTTTCCACAAATTTGATGTTATGTCGCTTAAACATACATGGCAATAGCAACATCAAAGCCATAAAAGAATAATCGTTTATTTTGTGCACATTTGAAACAGAGACCAGACTCCAGCAAAACACAAGAGACTATCATGACAGCATGCAAATTACATTTCAAACCACTGTTTCTTTTTCATCTGACAGGGAAGAACCCTGAGTTAGAAACAGGCAATAATTCATCCATCCCAAAGGACTGGAATCGCATTGGCCGTGCATCGGAAATATTGAAGTAATCCATAAAAATATCATTTATAGAGATAAGGTATGCACATGAAAGGCTTTTTGGGGCCACAGAGGAGACGAAGGGAAATTATATGCCCTCGTCTCGAAGATATCTTATTTTTACACAGACAGCACAGTAACTGTGTGCTGTGATCAACCAAGAAAATCTGTTAAAGATTATACCTTAATAACAAAGTCCATATAGGGGATTTAAGGTATTTGCAATACATTGTTAGTTTTTACATTTGTACTGGTAAGATGGGCCTCTTTTGTGGGTGATACATGTGCTTATTCGTCATATACAAAAAAATCTACACAAGAGAAACAGTTAGTGCAAAAAAAAGAAAAAAAAAGCCCAAAGAGATTTGAAGCCATTGTATCTGGGCACCAAAGTATAACTATAAGGCTGTGCTTAGATTCAAGAGTCGAGGAAGAGATGTGAATTGCAGCACATTTGAAAGAACATTTTAGATGAATTCTCGGCTGTTTTTCAGAAATGTATGTGGCATGCAGTATCAATAAGTATTTTTATTCTCGAGTGTTATATTTCTTATAGAATTGATTTATGTCAAAGTGTGAACATTATCTAGTCTTAAACATGAAACAATATGATGGTAAGAGTGACTTTATGTATATCTGAATACAATTCTTTATAAAGCATATACAGCATTACGCTACAGTAAACACTGTTACAGCCTCAAGTAGCTTGTTTTTATGTTAAAACAATAGATAGATAGGTATGTAGATAAATATGTAGATTAACTTTAATATTCAAGAAGAAAAAAATAATATGGTGCATCAGTGTAATTTTAGGCTATTGGTTACAACTTGGCACTCTAAGGCTGAAAAAATTTGATTTTTTTGCAAGGCCGTTCACATTTCCAATTAAATGCGACCTTTTGTGATCTCCTGTGTGAACGTGAAATGACCCAGAAGTGACCCGCATGCGCAGAAGAGTACTCAACGGTCAACGACGTCACTTGTTGTTTGCGGAAGTAGCTAAACATAGATGTCAACAGTGGAGCTCGTTTAGCAATATTAAAGTTATTTTCCCAACAGAGCCAGCACAATTACAATCTTCTCATTCCCGCCTACTTCAACGCAGAATTATAACGTTTGTCGCATATCAATGACGTGCGGGTCGGAGACATGTGACCTGGCCGTTCAGATTGAAGTCACATTTCAAACGATCGGATACATATCGGATTTGGACCACATACCCAAGTGGCCTGGGTTGCATTTGAAAAGATCGGATCTGTGTCGTTCAGAAAATAATCGGAATTGGGTCGTTTCAGCCTGCATTGTGAACGTAGCCTTATGGTGTGTTCGCACCGAACGCGAATAGAGCGTCAAATACGCGTCTATCACGTCTATTTAGACGCTTGAACATTTTAAACCCATTCGCGCGTCCGCGTCACTCGCGAATAAAACAACAACAACACAATTTCTTTCTGGCATACGTTTCCGTCATGTCTGAAATAAAAGATAATGCTGCTCTGTACTTGTTGTGGAAGTCCCAAATACGGAGGAAAGCCAAACGCCGACGTGTCTGGGTTCACAGCACCATCTGTGTATATTTTCATCACTCAGGTAGTCCAATTTCCTCGCTTATTTTTCTCCAAGCTATTTCCTTTTTTGCCCGGTCTCTGTAAGCATACGACGTAGTATTGTATATTTCAGGGTACCCACAGACGGCAACAATTAGCATCTCCTCCATTTTCGACAACAGTGATAGACCGGACGTATCAATTAGCTCTTCGTTGATTGGCTGGCGCAACAAAGCGTCATGAGAATCTTCCGCTCGAGTTCAAATTTTTCAACTTGCGCGGAAGACGTTCACGGCAAACGCGTTGCCCAATTCGCGTCATTCGCGACGCCCGGCGCAAATTATGCGTCTATTCGCGTCTTTGCATTGACTTTGTATGTAATCTACTCGCGCAAATAATTAAATTCGCGTTCGGTGTGAACACACCATTAGATTTTATTTTGAGCTGTTAACGTCCTCCAAAAATGTACATGCCTTAATATAAAATAAACACATATACATAACAAATACTGAAGCTGTTGCCATTTAAAGTTTACATGAAGTCAGTCGAGTAAAATGAGTTAAAACATTCATAAAATTACAATTTAACTGTATTCGACAAGTTACAGCACATTGTTAGCTAACATGTTAGCTTGAATTGCAGATTAATAGGCTGTTTTTTTTAAATAGCAGTATTTTCTATATAGTGTTAGATGCTATTTATACTTAATGCAATTAGTCGCAGATATTATTTGCACCTCTGTTTATTGTAGTACACTGTGAAACAGTATGCAATAACATATTCATTGTAGATCATAATATTTATTACAATTATAAACGGATACTGCCTTATTGGGACATTACTACTGTCTTTATCCCTAAGCCGTCCCCTACACGACGCCTAACCCTACCATATTGAACCTGCTGATCAGTAAAGGTGTTCTTGAACGTCCATGAAGGGAGCCATGGGGTGCGTCTCAATCAGCTCCCTAGCAGACCTCATGAATCAGTACATCGAGTACACGAATCCGGGCACTGGTAAAGACCATTGTTCACTACACATTGGGACAGGGATTACTCAATTTCCTGCGACATGATACGTACAACGTAAATGTACAACATTGTGAATGTCACCACTGGTATTAATCAACAACAGGCATGACTATATTATGTTTTAGGTGTTTAAACAAATTGTTCTGTTACATATCCTTACAACATTTCAGCCGAATATTAATTAAAAAGTTTCGATGTGTTCACTACATGTCTAGCAATATGTGTTTATACTGACATACGAAAAAAAAAAAAAAGCTTTGTCTTTTCAAATCTTCTATTGCGTGTCATTATATTTATTGAGTTTGCTCGTCTATTATATGTTTCGCACTTCAGAAATGTTACGTAATTTCCAGTAAGGGAGCATAGTAAGCTTTGTGCAATTTTTCAGGGAATGTTCCAGTACACTGGAAGGATTTTGTGACTGAGTAAGCCGTTATAATTGCAGACTCCCTGATCAGAGCCCTGTGGAGTTAGTCTAGTCTTTGCCAACAACATGGGCTATTAGCACTTTGTGCAAACAGACACTCTAGATGGAAAAAACGCTAGATGGAAATCTGTGTTGAAAGCAAGTTTCGAAGTGATTCATTATATATGCAAAAAGACCAACAGTGGCTTTTCCTACCATAGTAACTTCCATTTTCCTGAAAATAAGGTAATGTTCATCAAAAAACAAACCCTTTATGATATAAGACCAGCACAGCTCCCTCAAATTCAAACGTTTACTGATGGACTGTCTGAGAATCAGCTCGTGGTTTGAGGCCTTTACAGACTCTGTAAATCAGCAGCTGTGGAGCGTCCCACCAATCAATCAATCAGATCCACACAGCTGCATGTTAGGAATCAATTGTAAAGACTACCACCTGCACAGAGGAGTAAGTTTGAGTGTGTGTGAGAGCGTGTGTACATGAAGAGACAGTGAGCAGGAGGAAGATAAGACAGAATTACAACAATAAGAAAAGGTATGTTTGTGACTATCGATGTATGTGACAGCCATATGTGTTTTAAAACCAATATTTCAAGAAGGAAATGTTAAGCTTCAGTGACAAAAATAATAAGTTCCTGAAGTGATAAAGTAAACAAATAATTAATATGTCCTTAGACCGACTATGGCTATGTTCAGCTTCTCTTATATGGACTGTGCACAGTATGTAAATTTTCTGCATGCATAAAATACCCAAATAATATTGGGTAAAATGTAACAGTACAGTAAACAACCAGAGCACAATGTATGGAATAGACTTGATTTTACCTTCTTTTTCCACTGTGATGAAAATGAATATCAGCAATATCAATTGTGATATTTAGCGTCTCTTCCTGGAATCATTATTTGCTCAGACTGCCAAATGCTAAGACAATATTACACAAAATTGGATATGAAAAAAAAAGAGCTTTTTTTTTAGAGCTGGATGGCACTCACTGAATAAGTATGATGAGGTCATGCAAAATGGAAGAAACAATAAATTATTTGAGTTCAAGATGAACACTGCAGATTAATAAATAATATTATTGCAATCCAAGTTTTTTCTCCCCGGTGGACCTTTGTTGTTTGTTGCTCTAACTTGGGATTTATGATCAGCTACTATGTTTTTGAGCAAATTATACATACAAAAAAAAGGGTAACACTTTATTTTAAGGTGCTTGTAATAAGCAGTAATTAACAGTTAATAAGACACTTATAAGACCTTATAAGATGCATATAAGATGTATATAGGCATTAACTACTTCATATAAGGGTTAATTAAAGGTCCAGGCCCTGAAGAGATCAGGGAAACTACTCCCTCTTGGGAAGGTCAATTTTTAAGGGACTGGGAGTTTGTGTTACCATTTATGTTTGTTCGGCTGTTCTAAAAGTGCAATGTATTGATACTTGAGAAATGTATTATTTAATTTAATTTATTTATTATAATTAGTTAATGCTTATATGCATCTTATATGTATCTTATAAGGTCTTATAAGTGTCTTATTAACTGTTAATTACTGCTTATTACAAGCATCTTAAAATAAAGTGTTACCAAAAAAAGTTATGTTATTTCATTTGTACTCCTTCAATATTATCCACTATGATTAAAAAATGTTAATATTGTCTTCGGCTTTTTTATTATTATTATGATATTCAGTTTTAAACAAATCTACTCAATGCAACAATCATCCATATAATCCAAGAGCCATATAATAATGTGTATTTTTATGTAATATCTAATATATTTTAAAATCTATATGTAATATATTTTTGTAATAACTATGTAATAACTAATGAATGATATTTTTTTAAATACATTTTACATAGTTTTTATTTTTATATTTTATGTTGTCATTTTAATTTTGTTAGTTATTTTGTTGTGTTTTTGTCATTTCTATTTTTTTTTTTTTATGTATAGGCATGTCTATGGTTTTATTAATTTTTTGGTAACACTTTATTTTACAGTGTCCTTGTTACATATGTTACATGTACTTACCATAGTAATAACAGTAAGTTATGCATAATTACATGCAACTAACCTTCAACCAAATCCTAATCCTAAACCCTATAGTAAGTACATGTAGTTGCATAATAGTACTTAAATACATAATTACACTGTAACAATGACCCCTTAAAATAAAGTGTAACCAATTTTTTATTTCAGATTAAGTTTTAGTTATTTTAGTACATCAAGCTAAACTAAATGAACTATATTGCAACTAGCTATATCTTTTTTCACATTTATTTTAATTCAAAGTAATTGATTTTTAATGGTTACATTTTTAGTTGAACTACTTCTGTTCCATCCTAAGGACAGCACCTGACAGTCAAGATAAAAACTTTTACTGTTAGCAACTGAGGTAATCTCAAATCGTTCAACATAAAAACACAGACACACTATTTGCGTTTAAATAATGCATATTGACATTAATAGGCGTGATGCTGTGGGCTGTACATGCTGAAGTCTAGTCTTGACTCTCTTCTCGTGTCCTCTAGGGAGTCCTCTACAGACCAATGCCACTCTCAAGAGCACGTGAAGAGCAGATGCCGCCCACAGCATGTATAATGACCCCCATCAAAGTCATCAATAACCGTAATGGCCAAACAGACAGTTACGTTACATTTACCAGAATGAAGAATGAGGCTTTTGTGGCCCTGGACAGCCTTTTACACACTCAGTTTAACTTCCTGTTTATGTCTGCTCTTGTGGCCAGAACTGCATTTCCTTAGAAGTGCCTTAGACACTGTGAATATAGTCACTTGTAGGATTCGCCACTGATAGGCAGCTTGCAAACATGTGCACTTAATTATATTCGAATATCAAATTAAAAGTTTTATTTCATTATCAGTACCCCCGGCCCGTAGAGACTGTCGCAAAGTAGCACCCTCGCAGTGTCAGTCAAGGTATAATAGTAGATATATTTAACACTCAATGTGATAGGTGCTGCCAGAGGTTAACTGTAATGAAAGGCTTTTATAACATAAAGCTAATCCATCACATACATTTCATAATTGCCCATCAGACCTCATTAGTCAACCTCTTTATTTATCGTTAGTGGTTTCCAAGGAAACTGTACTAAGCTTCACACAAGACAAATAACAAGTTCATAGCCAAGAATTTCTGGAAGATCAATATTCCTTCTTTTTCATTTTTTATAATAAGTTTGTGATATTTTCTATTTTCTACCCTCTAAACCTAACACTCACACAAACTGTTCTCCATTTTTAGAATATTCATTAAAACATTATTTTCAGCCATTCTCCTCTCTCCGCCTGCTGCTCATTTGGTTAGTAGAATGTCTTAAGTGGCATCCCCCCCCCCCCCCCCCCAAAATATAGCTATAGGCAAATACACACAGTTTGTCTGTTTATTTGTTATAAATAAATAATTTCAACTGCCTGATTTTCTATTTTATTACAAAATGTTAACTATATTATTGGCCAGCTCTAATCTGCTAAATGTGATTATAAGGCATGAGAATATTAAGATATTAAAGCTGCAGTCCGTAACTTTTGGCACTCTAGCGGTTATTAAACAGAACTACATGCATCTTGCGGAAGAACATTGTAGCCGGAGCTACTTCTCTTTATGTCTATGAAGAGTCACGCAAGTACTGGGCTACTCCGCAGTGGTATGACCTGAACCAGTCTAAAATAGTCCGAATATAAACACTTATTATAGGTGTACCGTAGTGATTCAGGATAAGACAAAAACACTCAATTATTATATACATTTTGTTCATTTTAACCAGCCCGTTCTCATCCCAAGGCGTCATCTAACTGACGCTTTTGACCATGCGTCAACATACCGGCGCACATGGTACCCCTTAAGCGTCAATATGAGACTCGCCTCCTAGTGGTCTAACCCTAACCCTACCCCAGACCTAAACCTACCCATAACGGAAGCGTCATCTAACTGACGCTAAAGGGTGCCATGTGCGTCGGATTTAGACGCATGGTCAAAAGCGTCAGTTAGATGACGCCCGAGGATGAGCGTCTCATATTGACGCTTAAAGGGTACCATGTGCGTCGGCATGTTGACGCATGGTCAAAAGTGTCAGTTAGATGACGCCTTGGGATGAGAATGTGTTGTTTTAACACAAAAAGTTACAGACTGCAGCTTTAATAATAGGGTATAAACATTAACAATGATTTTCTGTAAAGCTGTTTTAAAATACGGTGTATTGTAAAAAGCGGTATAAAAATTTACTTGACTTGGAAAAAAAGACAAATAGTATTTAAACCTGCCCCATTAAAATAAATCTTTTTGGATTTTTAGGGCCAGATTTGCTAAACACGGCAAATTTGAGTGAAAGCACAATCCCAAAAAAGCGGCGGTGGGAGTGTAAAGTTCTGCGCGTGATCTACTGACGGACACAGCCGGATCATTTCCACAATGACATGTGGAACACAACACCTCCCCCTTTGCCTTTCAGACGAGGTTCATTTTTATAACTGTAATCTTGTGGGGTTGACTCATTTAAAATAATGTAATCGTTTGGTTTTAGCCAGGTTTCTGTCAAACACAGCATATCAAGATTATAATCTGAAATCATATCATTAACTATAAGAGATTTTGAAGTAAGGGATCGAATATTCAGCAACCCAAGCTTTATCATTTGCTCATCTGTATTATATCTGTTTTTTATTTGTTGAACATCAATTAAATTTTTAACCTGACGTTTTTTGGATTTCCAAATTCGGGGAACAGACACAGTCTCTATATGATGATATCTAGGTGAAAGAGGCTCTATGTGATGGGATTTATCTGACCTTGGTGACGTGAGGCCGCTAGCAGACGGTCGGTTTAGCCAGTCTGTCTGCTTCCTGACCTGAGCCCCAGATTGTCATGTTTTAGCTCTAAGACTATGAGCCAAATTACTAGAGAGAAGAGCAGCACCAGCCCAGGAGGGATGGATACCATCTCTTTTCAACAGATCAGGCTTGCCCCAAAAACTTTTCCAATTGTCTATGAATTTTATATTATTCTGCGGACACCACTTCGACAGCCAACCATTCAGTGAGGCCAATCGGCTAACTATCTCATCACTCCTGCGTACAGGAAGGGGGCCAGAGCAAATTACAGTGCCTGACATCGTACTTGCGAGTTCACACACCTCTTTAATATTAATTTTGGTGATCTCCGACTGGCGGAGTCGAACATCATTAGTGCCGACATTAGTGCTGTTGCTGTAATTTATAGTAATATTTTCAAAACCACTAAGAAATGTAGCTTTAAATATACTTCTTTTGAAGTATTGGTGCTTAATGTAAAAATATATAGTGTAAACGATAAATCACATTTGAGAATTCTGCTGGCTACTGTGTACAGGCCACCAGGGCACCATAAAGATTTTATCAAAGAATTTGCGGACTTTCTATCAGATTTAGTATTGGCTGCAGATAAAGTACTAATTGTTGGTGATTTTAATATACATGTAGATAATAAAAAAGATGCTTTGGGATTGGCATTTAAAGACATTGTAAACTCAATTGGAGTTAGACAACACGTGTCAGGACCTACTCATTGTCGTAATCATACTCTAGATCTAATATTATCACATGGAATAGATGTTGATGCTGTCGAAATTCTGCAGCAGAGCGATGACATCTCAGATCATTATCTAGTCTCATGTAAATTACATTTAGCCAAGGCTGCAAAGCCGACTCCGTGTTATAAATACGTTAGACCTATAACTTCTGCCACTAAAGATTGCTTTATCAATAATCTTCCTAATCAGTTTCATCATCTCAGCATCCCAGATAGCTTAGAAGAACTCGATATTGCAACAGAAACGTTTAACTCTCTCTTTTCCAGCACTTTAGACGCAGTTGCTCCGTTACGCTTAAAGAAGATTAAAGAAAATAGTCCAACGCCGTGGTACAGCGAGCACACTCAGGCCCTAAAGAGAGCAGCCAGAAAAATGGAGCGCAACTGGAAGAAAACTAAACTAGAGGTATTTCAGATTTCGTGGAAAGAGAGCTCAATTGCTTACAGAGAGGCTTTAAAAGCTGCTAGATCTGCTTATTTTTCAAACCTATTAGAAGAAAATAAACATAATCCTAGGTATTTATTTGAAACAGTGGCTAAACTAACGAAAAAGAAAGCTTCAAGCTCAGAAGTGTCAAACCAACACGGCAGTGATGACTTTATGAACTTCTTCACTTATAAGATTGATAATATCAGGGACAAAATTATAACTATGCAACCGTCTACCACAGTATCGCATCAGGAAGTGCATTGTAGTCTCCCTGAGGAAAAATTTGATTTATTTGTTGCTATAGGAGAGGAAGAATTCTGCAAACTCGTTAATTCATCTAAATCGACAACTTGTATGTTAGATCCTATACCGACTAAGCTACTGAAAGAGATGTTTCCAGAGGTCATATATCCTCTTCTTAATATCATTAATTCATCTTTGTCTCTAGGATACGTACCAAAAACCTTTAAACTGGCTATGATAAAACCGCTTGTTAAAAAACCACAACTTGATCCTACAGAATTAGTCAATTACAGGCCGATCTCGAATCTGCCTTTTCTGTCAAAGATATTAGAAAAAGCAGTATCTTCACAACTATGTTCCTTTCTAGAAAGAAATGATATCTGCGAGGATTTTCAGTCCGGATTTAGACCGTACCATAGCACTGAGACCGCTCTCATTAGAGTCACAAATGATTTGCTCTTATCATCCGATCGTGGTTGTATCTCTCTATTAGTGTTACTCGATCTTAGTGCTGCATTTGACACCATTGACCACAATATTCTTTTAAATAGACTAGAAAACTATGTTGGCATTAGTGGAATTGCATTAGCATGGTTTAAATCATACTTAACTGACCGTTATCAGTTTGTAGCAGTAAATGAAGAGATGTCTTATCGATCACAAGTTCAGTATGGCGTACCACAAGGCTCAGTACTAGGACCGCTGCTGTTCACTCTGTACATGCTACCATTAGGAGATATCATTAGGAAACATGGAGTGAACTTTTTGTGAACTTACCAATTCACAAAATTAACGGAATGCATAGCTGATATAAAAAATTGGATGACTAGTAATTTCCTACTACTAAATTCTGAAAAGACAGAGATTCTAATTATTGGACAAAAAACTTCCACACGTAATAACCCAGAATACTGTCTAACACTTAATGGCTGCTCTGTCAAGTCTTCGTCGTCGGTTAGGAACCTGGGTGTGCTATTTGATACCAACCTTTCTTTTGAAAGCCACGTGTCTAGTATCTGTAAAACTGCATTTTTCCATCTTAAAACTATATCTAAATTACGCCATATGCTCTCATTGGGAAATGCGGAACAATTAGTCCATGCGTTCATGACCTCAAGGCTAGATTATTGTAATGCTCTACTGGGTGGTTGCCCTGCACGCTTAATAAACAAACTACAGCTATTTCAAAACGCCGGAGCTCGAGTTCTTACCAGAACCAGGAAATATGACCATATTAGCCCGGTTCTGTCAACACTGCATTGGCTCCCTATTAAACATCGTATAAATTTTAAAATATTGTTGATTACCTACAAAGCACTAAATGGTTTAGCTCCGCAGTACTTGAGCGAGCTCTTAACGCATTATAGTCCTTCACGTCTATTGCGATCTCAAAATTTCGGCCAGTTGATAATACCTAGAATATCTAAATCGACTGCTGGCGGTAGATCCTTTTCCTATTTAGCACCAAAACTTTGGAACAGTCTTCCTACCATTGTCCGGGAAGCAGACACACTCTGTCAGTTCAAAGCTAGACTAAAAACACATCTCTTTGACCTAGCATACACATAATACATTATAGACTTCTATAAATTCAATGTTAGGCTGCATAGATTAGGTCAGCCGGAACTGGGAACACTTCCCTTAAATCTTGATGTACTCGCTACATCATAAGAAGAATGGCATCTACGCTAATATTAGTGTCTTTGTTTATCCCGAGGTTTTCCCGCAGCCTGCCGGATCCAGGCCGTGTCCAGATCTGACGAAGGAGATTCGCCTGGACCCGATGACAATGCAGTGCTGAAGTATCCACTATCCTCTCCCTATGGAGGATCCCTTTCCCACTCTACAGATAAAGCGCTGTGAATTCCGGCTCGCGTACCCCGAAGTGATAAAATAAAACAAAATTCTGTATCAAAATTTATAGGCAAGAAAAGTAGTTTGTTTAGGCTGGGTTGTATGAATTACAAACCTGCGCACATATTTTAAAAAGCACATAACTATAGAATTCTGAATGAGCATGTGAACGCCGTCAGCGTTAATCACAGGTTCGCATTTAAAGTCTGATCATTTCGACGGAGGTGAATCAATCAAAGTTAACTTTAGCTGGAAGTAACATTATTCAAGAACCGCTATAACGCCAAAACAATCTGTTACCTTAAATTATATGTTTATCTCTGTAAAGCTGCTTTGAAACAATCCATTGTTAAAAGCGCTATATAAATGAAGATGACTTGACTTGACTTGACAATGGCCAACGCAATCTACCAAGAGCAGTGCAAATTATTGTCTGGCTTAAGACATGCTTTTTTGGGCGTTAAATAATGTCGCAAACACGAGTAAATTGACGAGCGGAAACCTTAGTAAATCACATTGCATGATTCATTTAAATACTCTCCTCCCATAAATGTTTTCTAAAAGGAAAACTCCTACAAATGCGTCTACAATAAGGTCAGCCGCAAAAATAACCGTCTACGCCTTTTCAGCGCTAATTTTTCACTGAATGTCTTTAGTAAATCCTGACAGTAGTTTTTTAACACCAAAAAGAGGGTTTGTGCTGGAGCAAGCTGTTAGTAAATCTGGCCCATAGTGTTAATATATATTTTAAAAAATTAATTCATGTATTTATGTATTCATTTATTATCATCAGTGTTGTATTTTTGTTTGTTTCATTGAGAATGTCTTGCCAGATTATTTTGTCCCAGTACAGCTATAGGCCAATCAATACACACACACACATACACACACACACACTGAACTTTCCTTGGATCAAGCTGTGCTAATAAGTAAGTTCTCTTAGAAGTTGATTAATGAACGCGTCAACAGCTTAACCTCATTTGAAAGGTGCACACTGGACAGCAGTTTTGACCCTCTGCCCTCTTTGAGTAGCCTGGGAGTTTGTGCGTGTATGTGGGCCCATATGTCCACAGTATCTCTCCGTATCTGCACGTGTGTGTGTAATTGTGAAGGGGTCATTCAGATGTGGGAGCAGGTGAGCAGCTCGTGGGCTGACAGCAGGGCCTCTGGAGGAGTCGTGTGAGATCGGTCTTAACTCTGCCTGCTCAGGGTGATGGATCTATCCAGACTCAACTCTCACGCCAACATCCACACCTGCTGCCCCGGCACTGCTTATTGGGCCCATGAATCAATTTAATGAGAGATGGAAAGGTTCAGGACTTCAATAAACACCCAGTTGAATCCCGTCCAATACATGTCCCATAAACTGAGTTTGGGCGCAGACACAACTGGGGCAAATTAGATCACTCCCTCTTTTGTCAACAGAGCGCTGTTGCTCATTCTATTGCCGTCTTGCACTCTGGGCCAAATGGCATTTAGTGTTTATATCAGCATACTGTCACAATTAAATGTTTTTTTCCTTCTTTCTCGTTTTTAATGGCTTTAATTAGTTTGCACAAAAAGGTTTTTGCAAAACATTCTTGTGCTTAGCACACACTGCCGGCCTGGTTTCCATAAATAATATTAGACTTCGAAAACTGTTTTCGACATTGATAATGATAAAAACAATTATTAATAATTGAGCACCAATAATAATTGATAATAACTGACCACCAAATAAGCATATTAGATTGATTTCTAAAGGATCATGTGACACTGAAGACTGGAGTAATGGCTGCTGAATTTTTGTTGTATTACATGTTAAATGTATTATAATAGAACATTTTAAATTGTAATAATATCCAACAATTTATTGTACACTGTAAAAAATGATCGTGATTTTAACGGTAAAAGTCTGTAAAAATGCTACAGTGAAAAACGTCTCAGGTTACGTATGTAACCCTGGTTCCCTGAGAGGGAACGAGACGCTGCGTTTGAGACGCGGTGGGAACGCTCTGCGTGATTGCGTCATGAAGCACGTGTAAAATCAGTCCAATGGAAGCCCGATACGTCATGGGTGACGTCATAGACCAGGAAACTATAAAGCACCCTTGAAAACAGACCGCGACAGCTTCTGAAAAAGTCTGAAGCAAGTCGATCAGGGCATGCAGGAAGTATGGCAGGCAAACGCAGCGTATCGTTCCCTCTCAGGGAACCAGGGTTACATACGTAACCTGAGACGTTCCCTTTCAAGGGAACTTCGAGCTGCGTTTGAGACGCGGTGGGAACCCCATACCCACTACGCCATAGTGACAAATGCCCGTTCTGTGTGAAGTCCTTGCGCACACTAAGAAGCAAGCAACCTCGCCCCAGGAGTGGAGAGGTCAAGGTCATAAAACCTGACAAATGTATGTGGAGAGGACCAACCTGCCGCATTACAAATGTCAAGAAGGGAAACACCCGAAATTAAGGCCGTAGAGGCCGCCATACTCCTTGTAGAATGGGCCCGTACAGCCATAGGTGAAGGCTGACCGGCCGCTTCATAAGCCAATGATATAGCCTCGACTATCCATTTGCTCATAACCTGTTTAGATGCAGGGCACCCTCTTCTGAGTGACCCAAAACATACAACTAACTGCTCTGACTTACGCCACAGGGCAGCTCTGTGAACGTAGGCATCCAATGCCCGAACTGGACATAACAGGTTCAGTTGTTCCTGATCTGGGGTATTAAAAGGTGGAGGATAAAAGGCCTGCAACACTATTGGGCCCCCAACATTAACTGGGACCTTAGGAATATAACCCGGTCTAAGGTATAGAAATGCTTTCACCATACCAGGTGCAAATTCCAGACATGACGGAGCAACCGACAGGGCATGCATATCTCCAATTCTCTTGATAGATGAAATAGCAAGGAGAAATAAAGCTTTCAAAGTGAGGAATTTTTCTGAAACCTCTTCAATAGGCTCGAAGGGAGCCAGAGCCAGACCCTCAAGTACAATGGCTAAATCCCAAGCCGGTGCTCTAGAGTGCAGTGCAGGTCTCAACCTCAATGTACCACGGAGAAAACGAGTAATCAGAGGATCTCTCCCAAAAGAAGTACCCCCCAGAGGGGTATGATAGGCCGAAATAGCCGCCACATAAACTTTTAAGGTGGAAGGAGATAATCCAGCAGAGAAACGGTCTTGCAGAAAATCGAGAACTGAACCAACAGGGCAGTTAACAGGATCTAACTGACGCTCACCACACCAGGTGGAGAATAATTTCTATTTCAGTGCATACAGTCTTCTCGTGGAAGGAGCTCTGGAATGGAGAATGTCTCAACGACCTCAGTCGAGAGACTGGATTCTATGAGCCTGGCCCCCTCAGAGGCCAGGCCCACAGTTTCCACAACTCCGGTCGAGGGTGAAATATCGTGCCCCCTGCCTGGGACAGCAGGTCCCTCCTGAACGGAATCTCCATGGGAGAGCCGTCCAGAAGAGACAAAGTCCGAGAACCAAACTCGAGTCGGCCAGTATGGGGCTACTAGTAGCAGATGAGCCCCTTCCCGGCGAACCCTCTCCAGAACCTCCGGGAGCATAGATATCGGGGGAAATGCGTACAGGTGCAGCCTCGGCCACACCTGCACCATCGCATCCAGTCCGAGAAGAGCTGGCTGCGTGAGGGGGGACCATATAGAGCAATGCGTTGTACAAACGATGTGAAAGGTCGACTTGACTTTAGTTAGACCAAAGTTCTCCCTAAGAAGCTCCACCACCTCGGGGTGAAGTCTCCAATCCCCTGGGCCTCAGCCCCTGCCTCAACAGGATATCTGCTCTGATATACGAGACCATCAGTGTGTTGTCCGCCATTCGCCGAGCAACCACTCATGATCGCCCCCACTTGTGAGGGAAGCATCCGTCGATAGCAATATGCGTCGACAAGAAGCCCCCAACACTGGGCCTGGGCGAGGAACCAAGGTTCTTCCACATGACCGAAGCACGAAGGCATAGCCGCGTGACCTTGATCATGCGAAAACGTATTTCCCCTCGGAGAAAACCCCTTGGTCCTGAGCCACCACTGCAGGGGTCTCATGAACAGAAGGCCAAAAGTAATACGTTGGACGCAACTGCCATGAGACCCACCCGTCTGAAACTGTTTCACAGTGAGTGACTGGCCTAGATATACCCCATTACGGCTGTAAGAATTGCTACACCCAGAAAAGTGGTCCTCAGAGCACACTCTTCTTGGCGTTGAGAGGCAACCCCAACATACTTAATGAGACAGAACGACATCTCGATGCCGAACTGCCATAAACTCAGATTGAGCTAGGAGCAACCAATCATTGATGTAGTATAATACGCGAATGCCCTGGAGTCTCAGAAGAGCCAGAGCTGCATCCACGCATACTGTAAAGGTGTGGGGTAATAAACCTAGGCCGAATGGAAGAACCCGATAATGGTATGCTTCGCCCCCGAAAGCAAACCTCGGGAACCTCCCTCATCCTCTTTCGGAAACAATGAAGTAATGGCTGTCTGCTGGGAGGAGGAACCCCTTCTACAGCTCCTTTTGCAGAAGTGACAGTACTTCCTGCTCCATAACCAAAGCCTGCTCGGGGTCCACCAATGAGAGAAGGGACCCCTAGAAATCTGGGCGAACGAGAACCGCTGAAACCCTTTTCTATAGTGTGCAGGACCCACTGAGAAATATGTGGCAGTAGTTTCCACGCTGCCAGAAATTTACTAGGGGAACCAGTCTCTCAAGACTGGCCTCTGGATTTGTTTGAACAGTCACTACGGCGCCCTGAAGCGGCGAACCGGCAGGGAACAACCGAACTGACCGCTCTACGATCCTCCTCGGAGGATCCTATGGGGACGCTGACACCTCGGTGCCCTGAACGGCGAACCGGCAGGGAACAACCGAACTGGCAGCGCTGCGACCCTCCTCAGAGAGTCGCACCCCAGAGGTCGCCGAGGAGAAACGATTTCTCAAAACCGTCCCTGCCCCGGAGGAGCCCTCAGAAGCCTGATAGCCTCGTTTTCTTGCGACAGGACTTCTTGTCTAAGCTTTATTAGAGATGATGACAGTCCTCAGATCTTGCCTACCTCTAACTAGCTTAGTTCCTACGACCCTCCTCGGAGGATCGTTGAAAAAAGCAGGCACTTCGGCGCCCTGAAACGGCGAACCGGCAGGGAAACCAAACTGACTGCTCTTCTTTTTTCTTATTTGAAGGCTCGTTTGGGGACACTGACACCTTGGTGCCCTGAAACGGCGAACCGGCAGGGAAACCGAACTGGCAGTACTGCGACCCTCCTCAGAGAGTCGCACCCCAAGCCGTCTCAGGAACATTAGATTGGTGAGGAAGAAACCTCTGGAACGCCGCTGAATGGTTTATTTCTTAGTTTTCTTGAAAGCGGAGCGTCCAGAAGAACAGACATAATTATATCTTTATTTTCCTTTATCTTTATATCAGAAAAAACTTATATATATATACATATATATCACTCTGCGGCCACCAGCAGGAAACAACCGAACTGGCAGCGCTGCGACCCTCCTCAGAGAGTCGCCCCTCACATTCATCCATGTCCTTATATACTCTACCCACCAGCGCTGCCTAATAAAAATGTATTCATTATTAAGATGGCTGGTGGGTAACGTCGGGGTTAATAACGATAACACCGACTCGGGAGAGAGAAAGCTCGCAAGCGTCTCTTTAACCCGAGGCAATGTCATACTATGATACTTAATACCCAAACATTACTATAGTCAGACATCTGGGGATTAAACACATAAAATACAAACCGGTTTATTCCACAATCTCGACACCTCAGTGTGGAGATAGGGAAAAACCACAGTCCCCGACGAGGAGGCTGAGATACAGAGTTTTCCTGTTTTAAGATACAGTTCATCTAACAAACTCTTCTTTATTTTCAATCTCATAATGTTCAACTGGCCAGTAAATATTTAACTGGCAACAGCACTAGATAAAACCTCCTTTTTTTCTTTAAAAAAGCTCCTCTTTATTCAACAGAGTTATGAGCTGGAAAATTTATTCACTGAAAACTCAAACATCTGCCTTTTTATAAAGATTTGTATTTGTTTTGTTCTCTTTCTTATTAAACAAAACACTAACGATACCAATTCCTCGGAACTGGAAATTGCAGCACACTAGATCTGGCATGTGAAAGCTGAGAAAGGGCGGAGCCCGTCCCAACCCCCGCTGTCAGATCCGTTTTCGAACCCCGAAATACGAGCCGTCTCCGAGCCTCGGCAACAGAGAGACCCGCTCGGGGAACGCGAACCGAAACGTCCTCCTCGAAGAACGCCCGGCGGGAGCGGAGCGTCCTCACGGACAGCTTCTCGCAATGCACAGTCAGATCCCTCGAGAAATGACTGTTGCATGCTCCACTCCCAAACAGCAACAAAAAGCTGATGTGTGTCCCCACCCGTGATGTAACGAGGGCAGGGAACAACACAACGTCTATAATATTGCTTTGCTCGCCATAATGATAGATAGTGATATATATATTGGGCTTGACAAACAACAATAAATAGACAAGGACAGAATCACAGAGAGCGCTTGCCGAAGACAACAGAAGCTGTCGCGGTCTGTTTTCAAGGGTGCTTTATAGTTTCCTGGTCTATGACGTCACCCATGACGTATCGGGCTTCCATTGGACTGATTTTACACGTGCTTCATGACGCAATCACGCAGAGCGTTCCCACCGCGTCTCAAACGCAGCTCGAAGTTCCCTTGAAAGGGAACTGTTAATTGGTTAACAGAAAGTTTCCGTACTATGGTAAATAACTGTGATAGATCTAATGGTACATTTAATGTAATTTTACTGTAAAATACCGTTAAATGTACAGTTTTTGAAAGTGAAAAAGATCAACTCATTGTATAATTTACAGTGAAAAACCGTAAATTGACATTCCCACAATTCCCTGCATGACACTTCACATTTGATGTATTTTTGTTAAAATAACTTTCTTCATAGTTTTCTTTTTCTAATCAGTTATGTACATTAGGGTTTCATGTTATATTTAATGTTGTTAAATTAATGTTTACTGCATTTTTTAAATTTCAACATGTTACCATGATGGTGTTTAGTGTTAGTGTGAATTACACTGTGCAGCTTCTATAATAGAATTAATTCTCTTGTGGAAGAGCTGCTTGTGATGAGCTTTTATTGATCATGTGACTCTAATCACTGCTGAGATTGGTGGTTGTCAGTGTATTACAATGGTATAAAACAGATATTAATACTTCAATAGAACGGTAAATTAACATTATATCAGATAATATAATACGGTTTATTACTGTAAAATTTAAGTTAAGTCTGTAAAACCAATAACGTTGCTACCGTATTTTTGACGGTAAAGTTCTGGCAACCACAGTTGCCGTTTTTTTACCGTAAAAATGACGGTTTATTTTTTACAGTGTATTCACTGTATTATTGATCAAATAAATGCAGCCTTGGTGAACAAGTGACTCCTTTCAAAAACATTTTACATAACCCCAAACTCTTGAACAGTTCTGTACAGTTTCCTGGATGCTTTTTTGTATTTTGAAAGATTTTGCATTATTTATTTGTATGGCCTTCCTTTGCATGGCATATGATTTTAAAAACCTGTCCTGCATTGCTACTTAAGTGATACAGACATTGTTGAAAGCATCTGGGTTAAGGCCCGTTCAAACCAATAACGATAACTATAAAGATAACAGCGGATGATATCATTTTGTTTATTCTAAGCACGTGCTTGTCTGTCACTTTAAATGCTCGAACTCGTCACAGCAGGATGGATTCTGATTGGCTGTCAATGTTTTTATCATTAATCACCTGGATAAAATCATTCTGAAAGTGATTTCTGATGATATCGTTTGACTGTGACATTATAGTTAGAGCATTGGTGTGAACTCTGGTACTCTTTCATATTAAGAATGATTCTTAGAACTATATGTTTATCGTAATCTAGTTGTCTTCTTTGGTGTGAATGGGCCTTTAGAATGTAAATGTAAAAACAGAAGTGAAAGTTCTGTCAGCTCAGCGGCTCAAATTGTGTTGACATCAGTAGCTTTACCCAGCGCCAGAAAAACATGATTTATACAGCACTCTTTGACATCTCTGTCAACTCTTTTGGTCAGATATTTCTTTACTCCATACTTTTGTGGTTTTAAATCAATCTAAACTGCCAGTCATTATGTCATTCTCCCTTACCAGGCTGGGTCAAAGTAGAGTTGATGCCTAAGGCTCTACTATCATACAAAATATGTAATAAAACTGTGTCATTATATTGTGATACCACTTTTATAGCTTACTTGTTACCAGTTCTGGGCACAAATATAATGCTATTTATAATGTAAACAATGGACCATCAACTAGCAATAGATACCATTTACACTATGTGTAACTAGCAACAAAAAGTAGCCTATTTATTTGCACATAACATTAGAAGATATGAATACTAAGTGAAAATTGCTGTTAGATGCTATTTATACTTAATGCAAATAGTGGAAGATACTATTTGCACGTTGTAGTACACATTGTATTTATTAAAATCAAAATTGGATGCTGCCTTATTGTGACATTACTTATTCCTGCCTCCTAAAGCCCTCATCTCCTACCCGATAAACACATTTATCCTACTATTAATTCCTGTTTGGAGCTTTATTTCCACTTTTCATATATATATATTTTTTTATGTAATATTAATGCTTCTCCGAGCTGATATACTGTATATAAGAATAACTGTTCTACAGTGTACACCCATGAATTTACATGACTTGTCTAGTCATTTGTGATTACAAGGTTTTAAAATGTTTGTTTTAAACACACACACACACACAAAAACAGTTTCTACCCAATACAATTTAGAATGATTCTTAATTAAAAATGTCAGTGGTTAAAAGGATAGTCCACCCAAAAATAAAAAATCCGACATCATTTCTCACCCTCATGTCATTCCAAATTTTAAAGAAAGTTCATAACAAACAGTTTCAGTTCCAATTGACTTTCTCTGTAATTTTTTTCTCCATACAATGGAAGTCAATGGGAACCGAAACGGTTACCAACAATCATCAAAATATCTTCTTTTGTGTTCCACAGATGAAAGAAAGTCATTCAGGTTTGGAATGACATGCGGTAACCAATATGATTTCAGCTTACATCCTGATTTTTAGTTGTTTTATCTTATTTTAAACCTTTTTAAGCCACCTAAGGCCCCCACAGTGGGTCCAGACCCGCTCATTGAGAGCTAGTGCACCAGAAGCTGCGGTCTTTAGCTTTCTTGTTAGCATGCCTGCTTACCATGTTGACTGTTGCTGGCTAAACCCCCACTGAGAGCAAACTAATTGCATTGATGCCGTGACTCAGACTGGAGTGAGATTTAGGTAGGTGAGTGTAACGGAGGCTAGCTGGAAAAAGGTAACAAGGCAGGTAAAACATCAGTCCCTTGGCCTTATTTAGCGCCCGTGTTAGCATACCTCCTTCTCGTCCCGGCAGTTGCTAGTTAAAGACCTGTTTTTCATCCAAATCGCCCTAATTGACTATCGCTGACTGGTTGATTACCCCATAATAATCCCATACTTGTTTTTGTCATTAAAACTTTTTATGCAGAAATAGGTACTATTGTAATCTTACGCAAGCAGAATTTTTTGAACTACTACTTTTAGTAATATTTTATCAGGTACAGGGTTTGTGTAATTCATCCAGCACTGCTTGTCACAGTTGCCTCTCTCTGTCAAAACACACCATATTTTTTAAGACCAAGCTTCACTTCACGGATAACTGACACCGCAATGCATCTTCAGTCCAAAGGATCCAATTCTGCTTATTGTCAAAGCCCGATTTAACAAGTGACTCAAAACAAATCTTGTGCAGTTTTTGACGTCTCGTCCTCGGTTTGTTTTTGTTCGTCTGCATTTGTGTCTAAGGAGAAGTTATGAGGGCAAACCAGGAAGAGGTGAGAGTGATGGAGAGAGTGTTTTTGCGAAAGAGAGGGCAGGAGAAAGAGATAGAGGTTGAGACCGATAGCGGGGTGCGATAGGTAATCAATACCACAGCGGTGACCTAAGTGTTTGCTCCCTCGTTTATCTCATTTGGAGCTGCAGGTTCAGACCGTCTGACCGGGTAAACAAGAGCATCACTTCAGAATTTTACCCTTCTGTAGTAGGGCTTTTCTTCAACTACAGGTCGATTTGACCCTGCATACTTGTAGAAATTAAACTAATTTAAAACATTGTTTGTTTTTGCCTTGTTTAATATTTTCCTAAAACAACATTATAAAAACGTATTGCTAGCATTTTTTTGTATTTTAAAGCTGCAGTCCGTAGCTTATTTGAGAAAATACATATATACAGAGATTTATAGCCTTTTCTCACAGCACTTGATATAATTAAACTTATCAATTTGATGGCGGATCCAGAAAGGTTCAAACGACAATCACCAGTGACAACAGATTCACCCGCTGTAAAATGCAAAATACTTCGTTCGGACTTCGGAGTGGCAACAGAAAAAAAGAGACTGCAAACGGCATGCGAAAACAAGAATACATATCGGAAGGACATTACATGTAATCACGCAATGCGAACTTTGTTAACATTAACAATTTGAGAACAAAGTTGAGAACAAAGTATAATTTGCACGGTTTTTAAGTTGAAATAATGCAAATGGATGACTTTAAGAAACGCATATACTACGATTAACAGCCAAGGATAGTAACAGGTCTTATTACAGTAGGTCTGTCTAAGTTTATATGTTTTCTCCCTATGGAGAAAATAAAATACTATTAAAACAGTTTCAGTTATTCAGACTGTATTTCAGGTGTATTTTATACAGGTAACGGGTTCAAACAGGTGCAGTTAATACAGGTAATGAGTGGAGAACAGGAGGGCTTCTTAAAGAGAAACTAACAGGTATGTGTGAGCCGGAATTCTTACTGGTTGGTAGGTGATCAAATACTTATGTCATGCAATAAAATGCAAATTAATTACTTAAAAATCATACAATGTGATTTTCTGGAATTTTGTTTTAGATTCCATCACTCGCAGTTGAAGAGTACCTATGATACAAATTGCAGACTTCTACATGCTTTGCAAGTGGGAAAACCTGCAAAATCGGCAGTGTATCAAATACTTGTTCTCCCCACTGTATATATGTGTATATATATATACACTCACCTAAAGGATTATTAGGAACACCTGTTCAATTTCTCATTAATGCGATTATCTAATCAACCAATCACATGGCAGTTGCTTCAATGCATTTAGGGGTGTGGTCCTGGTCAAGACAATCTCCTGAACTCCAAACTGAATGTCAGAATGGGAAAGAAAGGTGATTTAAGCAATTTTGAGCGTGGCATGGTTGTTGGTGCCAGACGGGCCGGTCTGAGTATTTCACAATCTGCTCAGTTACTGGGATTTTCACGCACAACCATTTCTAGGGTTTATAAAGAATGGTGTGAAAAGGGAAAAACATCCAGTATGCGGCAGTCCTGTGTGCGAAAATGCCTTTTTGATGCTAGAGGTCAGAGGATAATGGGCCGACTGATTCAAGCTCATAAGAGCAACTTTGACTGAAATAACCACTCGTTACAACCGAGGTATGCAGCAAAGAATTTGTGAAGCCACAACACGCACAACCTTGAGGCGGATGGGCTACAACAGCAGAAGACCCCACCGGGTACCACTCATCTCCACTACAAATAGAAAAAAGAGGCTACAATTTGCAAGAGCTCACCAAAATTGGACAGTTGAAGACTGGAAAAATGTTGCCTGGTCTGATGAGTCTCGATTTCTGTTGAGACATTCAGATGGTAGAGTCAGAATTTGGCGTAAACAGAATGAGAACATGGGTCCATCATGCCTTGTTACCACAGTGCAGGCTGGTGGTGGTGGTGGTGTAATGGTGTGGGGGATGTTTTCTTGGCACACTTTAGGCCCCTTAGTGCCAATTGGGCATGGTTTAAATGCCACGGCCTACCTGAGCATTGTTTCTGACCATGTCCATCCCTTTATGGTCACCATGTACCCATCCTCTAATGGCTACTTCCAGCAGGATAATCCACCATGTCACAAAGCTCGAATCATTTCAAATTGGTTTCTTGAACATGACAATGAGTTCACTGCACTAAAATGGCCCCCACAGTCACCAGATCTCAACCCAATAGAGCATCTTTGGGATGTGGTGGAACGGGAGCTTCGTGCCCTGGATGTGCATCCCACAAATCTCCATCAACTGCAAGATGCTATCCTATCAATATGGGCCAACATTTCTAAAGAATGCTTTCAGCACCTTGTTGAATCAATGCCACGTAGAATTAAGGCAGTTCTGAAGGCGAAAGGGGGTCAAACACAGTATTAGTATGGTGTTCCTAATAATCCTTTAGGTGAGTGTGTATATATATATATATATATATATATATATATAGCATTCCTCCAGTCCCTCACCTGCACCCACTTGACTATGACCCGCAACTCCATCATCACTTATCAATTCAGTATATAAGCACACACCTCACCCTCACTCATTGTCTAGTCTCGTCTTTTAATAGAAACACAGACCCTTACCTGAGAATCTTACTTGTGAATCTCCAGCAATTCCATATTGTGTCTCCAATGTTGCCTGCACCAGGCCAATATCTCACAGGTCAATATACTTGCAAGTACCCAATATCCACTTACCTAGTGATGGGAGAAACAAAGCTTTTCAAAGTGTGCTTTGCAAAATTATTCTTTTTTTTTTGAATGGTTCGAAACGCCACACACAGTTACGCCTGCTGGTCAGAACAGTGGAAATGCAACAGAAACTCAAGCCCAAACATGCATAGAAACACATTTTACAAACACATTGTAAATGTTTTATTGAAAGTAAAATCGATCAAATGCTATTTACTAATAATCTAATAAAATTAAACTATCAAGTGTCTGTAATATGTGTTATTTTATAAATGTTCAGGGGTTGTTTTGTTCCATAATGGCTAAGCTGCTTTTAATTATATTAATGTCTGATTAAAACATCTACAAATGTATAAAACTGATCAGAGATCAGGTAAACTGTCTCTAGTCTTGATTTTAGGTCAGCAGGATTTTGCGAAGACAGACATGTTCCTGGATCAACATATTTTGATGATCCTGGAACAACATTCCTGTCTGAAAATTCAGTCCTATCCCTACCTCTAAACCTAACCCTATCAATAACTTATCTCTAAAATCAGAGGGAAATGATCAGTGAATAACACTGATGTAGAAGCAACTGACCCTGGTTGTAAGCCTAAACTTGACATAAACTGTAAACTGATTGGTTGATTGGAGAGTTGTTCAACTTGTACTTGGTAAAAATCACTTTCACCATGGTGTTATTATGATCCTTGGCATCTGTGTTCTTGTGTGGGTTTTTCTTTTTTTTCTGTATATGTGTGCAGGGATTGGTTGTTGATGGAGGAACCTGATTGGCGGATCTACTGATGTGCCGCTTTAAAAGGACCACGTGTTCGAAGATGGCAAGCTAATTCTGGCGTTAGCCTTGTAGCATGGAGAGCTCCGGATTCCTCCTTCTGTCGACAGATCACTGGAATTTCCCTGACAATATATATGTATGTATATATACATATATATACACAGTACACAAGCAAGGCATTTGAGAAGTAGCATAAAATATGAAGACATGGTAATAATATATTTATGAACCAAAAATTTTAAAGTTTGAATCTGTCAGTTTCAATAAAAGTTTTACACCATACAGGCAAAAAGCATAATTTTCCTTAGACCTTTTTAGCTATTGATTTATTGACTATTGTACAATTGTAGACATAAATGACCGATTATCTTAGGAGTGCTCTTGCCAACTTCAACATGAAAAAAATAAGATACCTATAACAACATATATATATATAAAGATATTAAGTTGTTATATAACATAAATATATGCATACATTATGAAAATAAATCTGCACAATAATCTATAGTAATTAATGTTTTTCGAGAAATTAATTTCTCTGTAGCTCAAAGACAAGCAAAGCTGGTACCATGTGGTCGATCAGGTACTTCCAGGGTCCATCTGAACGGTTGTTATTGAATGGGAATGCTAACAGATACTGTAGCTCTCTTCAGGTATTATAAACCATATTGGTGCATATCCAGACATGCTGCATAATGAACAGCGGCCACAGTTATGTTATGGTGCATTTTATGTGCTTCGCTCTGTTCAGATGGAAGTAACGCTCTTGGCCCATGCCACTTAACATTTCCTATTTCTGTTTTAGTGTGTGCTGTGGAACTGTGTTTGTGGGCTGCACAGTCCCTTTTTGCTAGTTTCAAACTTGAGATGACTTTGAAATAGTTGATTTTAGAATAAAATAACCTACAGCTGAGCCCAAAAAGGCTCAATGCCTCACAGCACTGGAGTGCAATCCCCTTTATCTATAGCAACTCAAGAGTTCCTATTTTAAAACACATCTAAATTCAAGGAAACCGATGCAAGGGGAAACAAAGCTCATTTGAATTGTGGATGCGTCACTTTCAATATGCCTCTCCAGGTCTGGTTTAGCTGTATTTTGCGGGACGATCAGCAAACCAGGAAACCATTTGTGTCAGTCTGATAAAGTGTCACAAGCACTTATGCTGAGGGTGGCTGATGTAGGCTGTGTACTTGCTCATTATTGTGGCGGATGCCCTTGGAACGCAGGTTGTTAAAATTAAGCATGGCATCCCATAGAACCCCAGGTAAAATCTATCTTGCAGAGATGCGCATATCTCTTCTGCCATCTGAGGTGAACCCAAACTTGCAGACTCCAGACCGGTAGATCCCTGCTCCACGCAGCTGAAGGTGCAACAGGGAATTGAAGCGGCATCCATGCTGAGGCTGCTCAGTGAATACGTTTCTCTTCATTGCGGGAGACTCTGAGAGTAATGGGGCATGGTGGAGTCACGGCCCCATGGTGCCACAATGGAGGGGGGTCTTCAACTTAGAAATGGAAACGTGGGTCTTCTGTTACTAAAGATAAAGAATGACCACAGTATGCCACCTTGCTAGTGTCTTCATCCACATCTATCCTTTTAAACATCATCTTAATACAAATGCCGAAACATCCATCTTAGAATTCCCAGGCTGTTTTATGCTGGTATTAGTTGATAGCTGAGTAAAGTCATTGACCAGCATTGTTTTTCTGGTGAAGCTGGTTAACCAATAAAGCTTTGCGTATTAAAGGGATAGTTCACCCAAAAATGAAAATTCTGTCATAAATTAGAACTTTCATAAAGAAGAAGACTTTCATTCATATTCTAAATACAAATTAAAGGTGCAGTGTGTGATTTTTAGCGACATCTAGCGGTTCGGTTGCGAGTTTGCACTAAGGGCTCAGCCCACTGCTCACCCCTCCCTTTTGAAGAAGCTACGGTGGCTAAAACGGGACAAACATATCGTCGTCTGAGACAGCAGAGAATAGCCAGAGTAAGTGTGTAACATTGTCACTGTTTCTGTACCACAGTCCAAAACCACATCATGGATACAGTTTACAAAGCCATAGTCAGGTGAGGATCAAGGGTCTTAATATATAACATAATAATAGTAATCAGCTGATTGTCTCACAAACGTAACCAGCACATTTCTCCCCACACAGCAAACCCATAATACAGCGAGGGAGAAGAACCACATGAAACTATGCAACTATATATTTTTTCTAACAGGGTAGTAAAAGTTTAGCTGGCTAAATATGAGCTGTTACTATGGCTGAGCTGGTTAAAGCGTAAAGCCTTGTTTAAACTCGACGCGTCCGCATGAGCCCAAAGGTGCGCGCGGCAAAAATGACATGATTGCAACAGAGCGCGCGCCTCCGCATGCCCTGGACACCTTTTACTACACACAATAGGCTTTTTTTTCTCTGATTTTGAAAACTCTTCGCGATCGACTTAAAATGCTTCTAAGATCGACTTGTCGACCGCGATCGACGGGTTAGTGATCCCTGTAACATACTGTTTTACGGTCAATGACAAGAGTACTAATCAGCTCACGAACGTAACCAGCACATTTATCCCCACATAGCAAAGCCATAACACAGCGAGGGAGAAGAACTAAGTTAAAGTTACATGAAACAGTCCAACTACACATTTTACACCACTGACAAGGGAAAAGTCACTACTCACGGTGTTTATGGCTAGCTTCTAGGTTTCTGCAGCTTCTCTTTCAAGGTAGTGACGAAACGCGGTCTGTTTGTTCGCGTTCGGCTACGGTAGAAACATGACGTCACAATATGTCGACCTTCATAGAAGGGGGTGCCCGCGCCTATGTAGATATAAATGTCTCATTCTAAGGTAATAAAAACATTACGGTTTATTAAGTAAGTTCTTTATACACCACTGAACACATAGTTATGGATGTCATATTGCATTTCTGTTAATAGATACTCAAAAATTTTACACATTGCACCTTTAAGATATGTTTAATGAAACCTGAGAGATGTCCCTCCTTTGAAAGTCCATTCAATCAAAACTATGGCACTACAAAGATCATAAAGAATTTAAATGTAGCTAATCCATATAAATTGAGCAGATAATTTACTGAAGATTCGATCGCTTTATAGATTTAGGCTTTTATTCACATATAAACATAGATCAATACACATTTACATAGAGGACATCAAATATGGTAAATATAAGTTCAACTGTACTTGCTTAACACGCAAGAACAAACCTCAAATCTAAACTGAGTAGTTTGATGTTAGCTTGACAAAGCCTTATTGTAGTTTGAAAGTTGTACTAACCAAAGTCATAGAAAGTCAATAAAGTGTTAATGTTTTAACACATAGCTAGCTAGATTTAGCATGTTGCCATGATTTAACACATTGTTAACATGATTAACATTTTGTTATGGTTTTACATGTTGCCAGCAATTTCTAGCATGTAACACTACAGTGATTTAGCATGATGCTATCATGATTTAACATGAAGTTTACATGATGTTGCTAGCATGATTTAACACAGTGATAAAGTTTATAGCATGTTTAACATGTTTCTAGCATATTTTTAACATGCTTCTATCACATTTTATTACATTACTAGTAGCCTATGATTTAGCTTATTGCTACCATGTTTTAGCACATTGCTTGCATGATTTAGCTTGATTATAGCATATATTAGTCTGTTTCAACATGGTAGGCTACTAGCATGGTTTAGCATATCACTAGCCTGTTTTATGACATTACTAACATGTTTCTAGAATGTTTTAAAACAGCATGATAAGTCAAAACTCTTGTCAGATGTAGCTTGAACAGCCTACTCAATACTCACTTGATGTTCATCAAATGAAGCATGTCTCTTCAGCAGTTATGTTGGATTAAACCACTTTATTCATATGGTTTTATGATTTTTTTTAATTAACTTTTTATGAAACATTAACATTTTGGTTGAATGGACTTTCAAGGGAGGAACAGAAATCTCTCAGGTTTCATTAAATATATCTCCGTTTGAAATTACTTGAGGGTGAGTAATTGACATAATTTTCACCTTTCGCAGAACTAACCTTTAACCCACAGCATCCTAAACTCAACACACGTATCTTTATACTGTACTTAACATATGAATTTATACTGTTGGCCTATCTCCCAAAAAGGTTCAACACATGTAATTATTGGGTGAAATGGTCCATTTTCAATTAAATAAACTGTTTTAAGGATACTTCAGTCCTGAATAAAACATTGTTCTAATTAACCTTTCCCTCGAACGTGTTGTAAGGCATTCTGGGATAACCTAATCATAACATAACACGATACAGCATACAAGACAGAGTTGTGTTGGGCAGTACAACTAAAGCTCAAAAAATGTTTTACTCATGACTGGCAATTTTGAATAGTAGCCTACTATATGCATTTTTATGACTTAGAAAATATTACAGATGTCAAAGTCAGTATAAAAAATAAATTGAAGTGTATGTCATGAAGCCACGGTACAGATGCTTAACAGTAGAATAAATGCAGATGCTTCCTCAATTTACAATAATGCAGACAATACTGCATATATAGCACATATATCCATGCTTTATGTTTTATCATTGCAAATAAAATACAAATGTACCGGAAAGAATTGCTTCTTTCAAATCTAAAAAAGGTTTTCATTACTCTGGCTTAAACAAAACATCACACAAGACCAATGAAATTCCTCAAAAAAACACATGGGAAACAAACACCTTTGATGATCTCATATCACAGAGGCTAAAAAGGACTGGAAGCCGTATATTCGGCTCTTTGAGGTTCTTATGTGGAAAGAAAATCACTCTCTGTTCACTTCATAGCTGGTGTGATTGTGCGAACAGAGAGCTTGGAAATGTATTTGAGTGTCTGTCGGATCTTAAAACGGAGCTGTTTTTTTTGTTTTACGCACTGGATTCTATGTGTGAATTCACATTATTTTCTGGATTTTTAAAATGTATTTCAAAATGCATTAATGCACAGTGACTTGAAATAAACCTCTTCTATAATAAATGTCCTGAATTAAAATTTGTTTAAAAAAATGGCAAGGTAGTGCAACTGTCCTGAGATCAATAATAATAAAAAAAGTTACATAATTACATGCAATTTACCCTAAACCAAACCTAATCCTAACACTAAAGTAAATACATGTAATTAATATCACTCAGTACTTAAAATGTATAATTACACTGCAACAAGGATACCTTAAAATGTAAAGGACTTTTTTTTTCTTTTTTTTTTTACATTATGGTTACATACAGTCCTTTTAAATTAAATAATTTAGAAAGTAAATCAAAATTATATATTTTTTCATAATTGTAAAAAAACCCATTATGAAACCATCATGTTCAACGTAAATCTGAGTTCTCAACAGACATGTTTCTGAAAGAAAAAGAACTCAAATCCTGTCAAACTCAACTTTCATCTAGTTTAAGTGTGAGAGCAGAAGAGTTTACTCACTGTAGCCATCTGGATGCTGGTGTGCCCTTCTGTGCTAACTGCTGACAAACTCCCCTCAAGAACCCGGAGCAGACACCAGACACCATACACCCACAAAACACCCTGCAGATTCAAGACCAGACACAATCACAGCACACATGAAATGACAGCTCTTTGCACTTGTCAGAAGGATTTGACACATGAAAAGTCTTTAGAAAGATAAAGGTTAACACTCTACTGCATACTTGAACTCAAAATGAGAGATGCATTGCCAATGGCTGAGACAGAATATTTTCATAGGGTATGGCCAGACAGGGGCCAGCGACCAGTCTGGGCTGGCACAGAAATCTTCATCATTCAAACATAAAAAAAATAAAAATAATGAGTTAGATTATAAAGTTCTGGACTGTTTAGTGCCTACAGCACAAATTAATACAATTAATTGGAATTGAATTTGCCATTTTTTAAATTAATCCTAGACTGTAAGATCTAAAACTACTAAATGTTGGCAACTAAATGTTTGTTGCCAAAATAAATTAACTGCAAAAATTGTATTAAAATTAAACTCATTACAAAGGAAAAAAGCACTTTTTTTTAATCCCCATGAGCAACAATGTGAATATAATAAATGTGCCAGCACATAAAACAAATGCCAGAATGTAAAATCTGTAATTTTGTATACACAATTCAAATGTGATCCATTTCCATTTGTACCAATTTATGCAAAATGGCGCCTGTTTTCGAGTATAAATGAACAGGACTTGCATTCATAAAAATAAATGTAATTTGTGCCTTATAAATGTGAGCTCACATAGCAGTGTATTTGAGGGAGATGTTCATGATTCATATATAGGCCTAATACATGCATTTATTTAGAAGTTTGATTTGTTTGTATGCGCACCTGGAAAGTCTCCCGTGTGTTGTGGTCAAAAAGAGGCGAAAATAAGTCTAAAACCCAATTCTGGGGTGCGTTTCCCGAAAGCATTGTTAGCCAAATATGGTCGCAAGTTCCATCGTTACCAATAGAGTTCAATGGAAATTGCGATCATAGTATAACGATGCTTTCAGGAAACGCACTCCTGGTCAAGATTAAAAAAATAAAATAAAATAAAAATAAAATAAAAAAAACCTGGCCACCCAGTAGCTCCGCCTCTGTGCATTGCAAGATTGTGCTTTCATATACCTATAGCATAGTTTTTTTTTGTTTAGTTAGCTATATATTGTTGTCCTCTAATATCAAGCTATAATCAAAATAAGCACTTAAAATTATAGAAAGACTTCATTAACTGCTTGAAGAAAATTCTGTCATCATTTACTCACCCTCATATCGTTCCAAACCCATAAGACTTTCATTCATCTTCGGAACACAAATGAAGATATTTTTAATAAAATCTGAGAGATTTCTGTTCCTCCATTGACAGTCCACGCAACTACCAGTTTGACACTTCTAAAATTTCATAAAGAGATCGTAAAACTATATGAATCGAGCAGTTTAGTCCAAATTTTCTGAAGAGACTTGATCTCTTTACATGATGATACAGATGCATGGTGGTTGAGGAGAGATCCCTTGATATGACTGTAAAGCGCTTTGGGTGTACAGTAGCCTACATATGAAAAGCGCTATATAAATGCCTCATTCAATCATTCATGGACAGATTATTTTTTCATATACAAACATTTATCAGCTTAACCGTCCCTGCTTGATGTGCAAAAACAAACCTCATTGGTTCTTGAAGCTCAGACGTGCAGAGTAACACGGGAATGAACCTCGTTCCATTTACCACATCTGATGTGTGCTTTGATGAATGTTTATATGTAAGTAAAAGCCTAAATTCAATCTGTTTATTAGGCTATATAAAGCGATCGTATCTCTTCAGAAAATGTGGAATCGCTCATTATATTAGTTTAACCATCCCCTAATGAACGTTTTGAAATGTCAAAGTGCTTGTTACGTAGACTGTCAATGGAGGGGCAGAAATCTGGAACGACATTAGGGTGAGTAAATGATGACTTGAAATGATTTTCATTTTTGGGTGAACTAACCCTTTAAAATAATTTAGAAACTCATACAAAATATTTGTTGTAAATGCTGTTAAATTGTGTGTAGAACACACAAACTTGAAAACAGCAAAATACTGTATATTTCCAGATCAAAAAGCAGACGAAGTAGAGTAGTCTGAGTTGCTTTCTTTATCTGGAGACATAATATAAAGATACAGTCGCCCACATATATCCTTTTTTCATACTTAATTAGGTTTGGTATCATAACATAAGATCTATAGCCTGTGATGTTAAGGGTAAATGAGAATACTTTCCACAGAAAGTGAGAATATTATTCTGCATTGCAATCACTTTTAATAAAAGTGTCTACTATTTAAGGGATTTTTATTTTTTAAATAAAACCAGAACTCAGACAAATGCTGTTTGACACAAGACAGCCAGACGTAGCTGAAATTAACATTACTGGCCGTAAAACACCACAACTTTTATTTTTCTACACACAAACAGGGGCAGTTTATCGAATAATAAACACTTATTGTCATTATTATTATTATTCCCTTGCACAATATGACCTCAAAACACTTTTACAATAGCGCATAATTTGTAAACGAATACATTTTGACCTTTGAATCACATAGCCAACTCCATATTTATGTATTTTCTGACGTAGTGAAACCTGCTCGAGACTCACGATAAAAGAGTTCAAAGTCTCAGATAAAATCATGGCATTGCTGCTTCAGCTTGCTTTTGTGGACACTATCGGTTAGGTTTAGAGTATGGTTTAGTAGGCTACGTGGTTATTTTCAAAAGAAATAGAGCATTTTTGTGGCACTTACGGTGACCGGGAGGGGACATGTTCGGTTCACTTATTTTTGTCGTGGCCACAACATATAAACTCGTGGGAACGTAATATTAAGTTGTGGGAACGTGATTATAAGTCGTGGCCACGAGATCATTTTGTTGAGGTAACGACATAATTATGTCGTGGCCACGCGATGGAAAGTCGTAGCCTCGAGATCATATGTTGAGGGAACGATATATTTTTCTCGTGGGAAGCCACAGCGGCCAATACAGTAACCGTACCATAGCATAGACTGGGCTACAGCAGAGATGGAGATGACAGAAGAAATAACATTTTACTTTAAATTAGGAATGTCATATAAATATATAGTGCGGTCTTTGGCATTAAGATATGGGTACGTTATAAGTGAAAGACACCTGAAGCGCATTCTTAAATTGAATGGGCTTTTATGTCGCACTTTTGCACTGGCATGAAGTTGGTTTGATGTTGGACGTTCGATATTCGCATTTTAGGGACCGTCTCAAAATTACATGCGACATTAGCATAAACGTTTCCAACTTCAATAGCATTTGAAGAGAATGACTTACAGTCATAAAACCAACTGTACATTGTTCACCCAGGTCTCATGTATTGCACTACTGTATGGAATCATATACAGAATATGACAATATTTAAAGCTCAATAGCATTTGAAGACAATGACTTACAGTCATAAAACCAACTGTACATTGTCCATCTAGGTGTCAGGTATGTGACAGTAGTGAAATACATAGCAATATTTGCATATGATTTAACAGTTTATTGTCATAAATATCAAAAATCTAAAAGGTGTGCATCATACATGAGACCTGGGTGAACAATGTACAGTTGGTTTTATGACTGTAAGTCATTGTCTTCAAATGCTATTGAAGTTGGAAACGTTTATGCCAATGTCGCATGTAATTTTGAGACGGTCCCTAAAATGCGAATATCGAATGTCCAACGTCAAACCAACTTCATGCCAGTGCAAAAGTGCGACAAAAAAGCCCATTCAATTTAAGAATGTGCTTCAGGTGTCTTTCACTTATAACGTACCCATGTCTTAATGCCAAAGACCGCACTATATATTTATATGACCTATATGATTTATATGATTCCTAATTTAAAGTAAAATGTTATTTCTTCTGTCATCTCCATCTCTGCTGTAGCCCAGTCTATGCTATGGTACGGTTACAGTATTGGCCGCTGTGGCTTCCTCAACGTAACTCGTGGGCACGACAAATAGATGTCGTTCACTCAAAATATGAAGTCGTGGCCACGAGAAAAATATATCGTTCCCTCAACATATGATCTCAAGGCTACGACTTTGCATCGCGTGGCCACGACATAATGATGTCGTTACCTCAACAAAATGATCTCGTGGCCACGACTTATAATCACGTTCCCACGACTTACTATGACGTTCCCACGAGATATTATCACGTTCCCATGACTTAATATCACGTTCCCACGAGTTTATATGTTGTGGCCACGACAAAAATAAGTAAACCGAACATGTCCCCTCCCGGTCACCGTAGGCACTCACCGAATATTATGTTTTTGAACTGCCGATATACACACAACATATTGACGTTCATCTGACTGTTTCAGACAAAACTGAATGCGCTTGTATCGCCACTCTCTGGATATTTCAGTTTGAATGTGGCGCGAAATGTCTAAAGCCTGGTTCACACGGAACGATTTTAAAATTGTCGGCCGATTTTCCAAACCTGAGAGACCCCACACACGGCGATAAAAAATCACGGGTCTAACAGTTTTGGTCGTACAGTGTGTGGTGCGCAGCCACACGGCAAAATCAACACATCACGCACGAACCGATTTGACTCCCGAGCATTCCCAGGTCAGACGGAAAATCTGGCAAAATCCCTCGAGATCAAACGTGACTTCAGAGTAAACAACCAGTGTAGTTTGTTTTTAACCGAAAAAAAAAAACGTTACCAAAAGAAAAGGCGATGGTCAAAGAAGTGGAGACAACGCGAGCATGGACTATTTTGATTTTGTTTCCCGGTGCTTCCTCTGCGCCTCGTCACCTCGCTTTCTGATTGGCTACACGCCACAGTCCACAGGCTGCGTGCTCGTTTGTCCCCGGGAGACACCACACACGAGGAGAAATCGGGCCAAAAAAATCCAACATGTTGGATATCCCCGATTTGAGATCGGAGCGGTCCCGACGTCCTTCCGAGCAGACGAGAGCAGTCTTAACACACCACACACGGCAGGAATATCTGATCAGATTATTTACGATAATCGGAGCATCCTTAAGATTGTCGGAAGGGGTAAATCGGGGCTAAAATCGGCCTAATTATCCTGCCGTGTGAACCAGGCTTAAGAAGCATATGATTTTGCAGAAATGTAAGGCAAGATTTTTTTTTTTTCATCAATGGGCTGCATTTAGGTTCTTACTGTGTGGTAGAAGCAGGGCCATTCCTCTCAGAACGTTAGTCTAACTGGGGAGATAATTTAAATTCTGTAATTGTATATTGCAAGAGACTTCAGGCAAATATCTATCATTCAGGCTTTGGCATCTAATGCAAGAAATGTCAGGGCTCTTTTTAAATTGTGAGTATAGGAAGTGCTTTAATAAGAGACATGGTTAGTGCTCACAGTTTCGTCATCAGAAGCAATACAGTCACTCACTCGCTGCGAAATGACGCAGATTAGATTTAAAGGTGATATTTTAGTCTGTTGTTAAAGAGATAGTTCACTCATTTCACATAATTTCCTTATTTTTATAGTTGTTATTGATGCTTTCTAGCAATGGTTCCGCTGTAAGGAGAGCATTGTTAACATCAATAAATACAATAAAATAGACCTAAATCTATTTTTGTGTTTCACAGAAGAAATAAAATCAATCTGAAATGAGTTGAGGCATCTACATGTTTGCTATTATCGTATCAAAAGGCTTCATGGCATGTAAAAGCTAACTAGAGTTCTTTGCAATGTTCTGCGTCCTTGTGAAGTGTCATCATACTTTTCAAATTCAATGTGTTCAGGTCCACAAACCAAGGTAGGATGCAAAGAGAATAAACAGATGAAGCTATTCTTCCACACCTTTCAAAACATACAAACATTATAATTCATTCCAAACAAGAAAAGATTACCATGGTGCACTGCTGCGACTGGCATAAAGCCGAAGGTGAAATATGGAGCAAGGATAAATGGGGTGTGTTAAATAGACCATGTTTCCATCAGTCGGCCAAAGTGAACCGCATGTGCCATCTCCCAGAATTCTGTTCAGTTCTCTTATCAGGAACAGGCCTCTTATCTCAGAGCTCCATAACAGCAAACACACTCACACAAGAACAAGTGCACACACACACACACTGTTCTAACACCTCTGCCGATGCTGAATTATCTTCATCAGTTTGTAGCTAGGTGACATTTGGTTGCTTTTTTGTCAATCAGAGATATACACGTTAATCTCATTGGCAATATGAAAGCAAAGGCAAAAAGCGATGTGTCAGGTTTTATTAGTAAAAGTCTAAGTTGCAAATGTTCCAATGTTTAAATTTTACTTGTCCATACAAGCCTGATTATCCACCTAAAACAAGACGTTTTTTAAAGGTCAAAAAGGATACCATATGGCTGCACCCAAGGAGCTCTAATAAACCTGGAGAAAGCGCTAGGATTTCCATTAATCTCAAATGGCAGTTGAAAGGCTATCATTCCTGAAAGCAAGAGAGCTGGATGCTCCCTGAATGCTTTGAAGCAATTACTGTAATATAATGGATTTCTTGTTGTATCCATAATTCTTTATTCCAAAGCTATCAATGACAATCAAAGGAGAAATATACTTTTTGCCAATTTAATATGATATTGGGTCAAAACAAACCAGTCAAGCACTGACCCATGAGTGCATCATTGTCAAAATGTTACATTAAAGAAGGGGTCTGCAATTTCTGTTAAACTCATCTTTCATTGAGCTTCATGTGAAAGAGAGCTCTGACATTCAGTGCATCCCGACCCCTTAATGAGTTGATGTTTTTTTCCATTTGATGCGCTGACCTGCGGTCACGTCTTCCTCTTGCGACTGTAGCTGGTGCTCTAATCTGTTATTAGTCTGTCTGGTTGTAAAAACAGCTTTACTATAATGCCTCATTTTCAATTTCACTCATTTTGTCCTGATTAAAACTTTCTTCATTAATGTAGCAAAATTAGACAAAGTTTTATGTCCCGGGGGAACCTATAAAATCCCTTTCTTAATTAGGTAGTATCAGTAAAGACATCATTGCAAGGTGGCTTTAATTACTTTTTTAACATTAATAACATGAGACTGGATGCAGATTTGTTGATGGGCTAAATTTATATGATCTTCGGGGCGAATGAAAGTGAGAAACTCATCAACCAAAAATTTAATTGAGGCATCAGCAGTTTTCATTTTATTGACTGACTTCACTTCAGATGCGACATCTGATTAATTCGTTTTTATACTCCATGGATGCTAATAAGGGTCATTGTTGTTTTGTAGACACAACATGATTTTGAACATAATATTTTAAAAGCATTGAATTTATTAATCAAATAAAACCAAATTTTTGATAAAATGTAAATAAATAAATAAAATGGACAAATTAGTGTGAGTTAAATAATGTGAGTTAAATAATAATATGGTCAGATATACGTTCCTTGCATTCTAATGCTTCCTGCTCATTTCTATATCAGTTCATAAGTATTAACACAAGACGAGCAATATCTTCAGGATAAAAATGTACCCTGTAATATTCCACAATCTACATCAAAGGGCTGTACTGACACCTAGTGGACAGTTTGTTTAATACGATTATTATTTTGTGTTTTACAATTCAGCAACATATTGCTCAGAAGAGTGTATAAAATTATTGCAAAAGGCATTGATTTTCTTTTCTTTTTTTAGGATATATTTGCTATTTATGGAACAACATATTAGCCTCCTGTTATCAATTCACTCATATTTAATCACCAATCCAAAACTCAATTGTTAAATAAACAGCTATTGTTCTCATTGTTAAGTGGTAATTCAGAGCTATTGATCATTCTTTTCAATCAGTTAGCACAGTATACAAATGACAGTGTTTGTGTGTGATGTAATGTACCCATGTTTCTCAAATGTCTATTTATAACAGCTGAACACAGGAGAGGTATTTACAAGTGAACACACAGTGGACACACACACACAGAGAGAGCAGAGGGCAGCCAGTGTGGCACCTGGAGAGCGACTGGGGGTTAGGTGCCTTGCTCAAGGGCACCTCAGTCATTTCCTGCCGGTATTGAGGATCGAACCCGCAACCTTCGGGTTATCAGACTGACTCTCTAACCATTAGGCCACGACTTTAAACACACACACGTTGTGCTAGCTTTAACAGGGGAGCCAGGGGTAAGTGAGGCTGACCTGTATTTATGCTTGACACCCTTAACAATGACAAAGACGTCTAGGAGTGTGTTACTGCTCTCTCTAAGTGAAGAATAATTGTGCACATGTATTGTCATAACAATGGGTAAACCTATTTACTGTTTTAAATTCAAAGTCTGATGCAGTGTTTGAAAGTGCATGGTTATTATAAACAGTTTTCTTAGGCGTTCTGCTATTTTTTATGGTCAAAAAGCTCAAATGTTTAGGTTTTGCTCACTCTTCTGGAAAGCATTGTCTGATATGTAAATATTTATTTGGTGTAGTCTAAGAATTGTTTTTTCATGTGGTCTAATGTTGTGTCTAGTCTTGGAAAACAAGTCAATAATAGTCTAGACAGTAGCAACTGTGGAACATTTCAGAGACTTGTTTACTTTCAGCGTCTATTCCCTTGTCTCATTTCAGAGTCTTATTTTCAAACACAAGAATGGTAAGCTTCAAGATTTAAAGTTGTCACACACTTCTGCTTTCAAACAAGCTAATGTTATGTATTAAACAATACAAGTACGATAATGTTGGCCACAAATACATGTTTTGGATTGTCACCTTCAGGGCAAGAATAGGACCACCAACTCAGGTCTTCATGCACACTGTGAAAACTGTCATAACCAGGACTGCAAGATTCCCATAGACATCTCAACGTCCTGTGTCTTCATTTCCTGCCAGCTGAACTGCGGTGCAGCCTTCCATCTTTGTAAAGAGGATGAGCATCGTCTTCTCTGCCCTAAGGAAACTGTACCATGCCTCAACTCTGGCTATGGCTGTCCCATTACCATGACTCGTCAAAAAATTGCCCCGCACCTAGAAGTGTGTCCTGCCAGTGTGATCACTTGTACCCTGGAATGGAACCGATGGCCTGTAAACGAGACCGATACCACCTTCTACAGAAATGCCATCCAGGATCCAAACTGCATGAGTCAGTTAGACCTTGCTATGGCCCTTAGAGATCAGAAGCTTCTGTTTAGCTCAATTCAGATGAAGACACTCTTCCCTGAGTTGATAGAGAAGATGGAGGAGCCTGAAGTTCCACTGGATGGTGCTGTTGGAGGTGTTGATCCAGAGCGCTGGGAGTCTCCGAACTTACACCCGGAAGAAATGTTGGAGAATAGTCTTAACGGGGAAGAAGGACAAGAACTAACCCAAGAGGAGAGGCTGGCCCTAGCTAAGAGTAAAGATGTGACCTGCTTGGAGAACTACGGGATGTGGGAGAGAATGTTTGCGAAGGAGAAGGAAGGATGCAAGCAAACTGTGAAGAATTTAGATGATAAAAGTTGTCCGATTAGGGATAAGGAAGACCCAAAAGTGACCCCTCAGAATTCCCACGATGACATTTCCAGAACAGGTTTAGCTCCTTGGCAAGATGGCGTTCTTGACAGACTCGGTAAACTCAACGTGGCCGAGTATAATATGTATCTGGTGCACAACGGATGCATGCTTATCAACTTTGGTCAGCTGGCTGCTTGCACACCTAAAGAGAAAGATTTTGTTTATGGTAATTTAGAGCCCATTGAAGTTCAAACCATACACTCTTTCAACTTTCCAACCAGCTACAGACCCAAGCGTAGCCACCTCAAGGATCCATCAAAAATAGTTAAGAAGACACACCAGAATGTGGACACATCTGATTTAGGCATTGCCATTGAAAAGCTCCCAAAGGCGAATGAGATAGAGGCGACACTGCTGTGTGCACTAGAAAGAGAACTGAAAGGTCATCAGATATGTGAGTCTGTTGGAATCGACGGGCTATATGTTGACTGTGGCACCCAGACCTATGACTTTCATTCTGCTCCATTCAAAAGTGATGCATCTTTGGCCAATGTTGTTGAGGACCAGCCGCAAAACCTACATGTGCAGATTCAGACAGAATGTGTGACTAGGAGACACAACAAATCCTGCTCCGCCTTTACTTACCTGTGCTGTAATGCCTTTAGGCGTGACGAATACCCCTGGCACTTTAGAAACGTGCATGGAGACATTCAGTCATGTCTTACAGGCTGGTTTTTACAGCGGTGCCCACTGGCTTACCTTGGTTGCACCTTCAGCCAGAAGCAATTTCGACCATCTAAATATCAGGCTACAGTGAGCTATGATACAGATCTTAGCACTTTCATCTTACAACCAGAGGTGGCTCCGTCGCTTAACAAAGGAGTAAGAATCGCTGACAGTGAACGCAAACGAGCAAGGAATTTGGATTCTCTGAGCAGACTTCCTTTTGAGGTTTTACAACACATTGTGAGTTACCTGGATAGTGTGTCTTTGGGTCGTCTATCTCAAGTTTCCAAGTTAATGAGGGAGGTGTGCAGCACTGTTCTTCAGCAAAAGGGTATGGTGTACCTTAAATGGGAGAAAAAGACATACTCTCATGGTGGATTCACCTGGAGGGCCCGAAAAAAGGTAAATGCCTTGCTCATATCATCAGCCAATACTCTTCAACTAATTCCTAGAAGAGTTCAAAAGCATACAAAAAATAGAGGTCTGTAAATATTCTCTGAATTTATTCTCCAAACCTGTATGTTATTTTTCCTGTGGAACACAAAATAATCTTTAAGCTGCTTTACAAACACAGAACATTCCCCAGACATTAGTGCATGGTTCCGCTTTGGTTATTTATTTGGGAATAAGTTCCAAACTTTCTAGCAACGTTCATTTTAGATTTTATTTTATAACCTCAAACTAAAGCCTTGCTGGTATTTTATGTGTGTGTGTGTGTGTGTGTGTGTGTGTGTGTGTGTGTGTGTGTGTGCAATAACCTAATAAGAACAAATACACAACATTCTCTAATGGATATATTAAGGTTTTATTTATTTTTCGTGCACTGTATTCCAGTTCATGTGAGTTATAGCTTATGTGAGGAAGTCATATTATTATCAATATTGTTTAATTTTGTATTATTCGTTTAATTATTCATAAAAATGATTCCCATAAGTCTCAAAATCATGTGCACAGTCACAATCCAATATGAAAAAAAAAAAAAAAATCAAATTTTATTCCAGGAACATTAGCGGTGTTGCACGGCACGTTAAACATTCTAAGTACGTTGGTGCTCTGTTATCTATTCTCTGAAGTATGTGGGTCACAGAGGGCGTAGATGGGTCATTTGACTCTCTCTGGCTCCATGTCAGTCAGCTATACACTGGTAAAGGTTTGTTTTTAGATGCCAGGTGGTCACTCTCTCTCTCTTAGCTCATTGTTTTGGAAGCAATTGATTTTAGCGTTTAACCAGTAGGGGCTGTAACCTGCACTGTGGAAAGCCAATGAGAATAGCACTCTGGAATACTGATCAGCATATATTGATATATTCATAAAAGGCACTGGACAGGCGCATCGATATATTTAGCCCTTGTAATTTCACTGAGAAACAACATTACTCAAAGTGACATCCACTTAATTTTGTACAGTACTATAGTTTTATCATTTTCAATCTTATTTTTGTCTGTGTGTGTGTGGAATGTTTTGCTTGAAAAGTATTTTTAAAAATGCCATTTGGTTTGATTTTTTTTTTTTTAATACAATGACATAAGTGATGCTTAAGTGTCCAAATATTTTAGGACCATAGTTTTCAGTCATTGCAAAGCCTCAATGAAATTGCACTGATTTAAATGGGACCCTTCTCATCTCCATGTAGGTATGGGAGTTTAGCACTCTGCACTCTCCAGTGGATAAATGGGTCTTTGAAGACATCCCTTCTATGGCAGAGCACCTGAAGGTCTGTCCTTTCTATCAGAAGGAGATTCGAAGTGAACCTGTGCCATTACCCAGCATGACAGATCTCCAGGAGAGAAGAGGAGAATTCCAGACTCTAGTCAATAGTGTCCTCACTACTGTCAAGTCACACAGAGAATAAGAGACGGCTGTGTGGCGCAAGCTGTGGACGTATTATATAAAAGGATGCTGCATGCACTGCACTCATCAAATATTTCTAGATAAAATTGTAATAGTCAATTGTTATAGTCAAAGGGACAGTTCACTCAAAAAACAAAATTCTGATCATTGATCATCATTCTGTCATCATTTACTCTCACACTCATGTCAGAGACGATATTTTGAGAAATGATTATTATTTGTCTATACAATGAGAGTCAACTGTTTGGTTACCAAATTTCCTTAAAATAACTTATTTTGTGTTCCACATAAGAAACAAAGTCATAGAAATCTGGAACAACATGAGGTTGAGTAAATGCTGCAGAATTTTTTTTTTTTTTTTTTTTCAGTGGACTATCCAGACAGATCTTTGCTGACCTCTACTGGCTTAAAAAATGCACGGTCATAAAGGCTTAAAAATAACCGTCATACTATAAATGCATTTACAGTGGTATGGTGAACGTGTGTGTAAAATCAGATGTTAACATTTTACAAGGTCTCATTTGTTAATATATTAACTAACATGAACTGACTATGAGCAATATACTTTTTTTTACAGCATTTATTAATCCTTGCTAATGTTGGTTAATGAAAATACAACTGTTTACTGTTGTTTGTTCAAGTTAGTTCACAGTGCATTATCTTACATAAACAAATACAACTTTTGATTTAACAAATGCTGTAAAAATACTGTTTATTAGTAGTTCATGTGAACTAATGTTGTTGACTAAGGGTAAAGTGTTACCAATCTGGGGTGCGTTTCCCAAAGCCAACTATGGTCGCAAGTTCCGTCGTTACCAATAGAGTTCAATGGAAGTTGCGATCATAGTTGGATAACGATGCTTTCGGGAAACGCACTCCTGATCATCTTCTTCAGCATGATCGATGTAACACATTTACTTATTTGATTAGTGATCTTAAATATTTCTTAATTTTATGTTATAGCTGTTTTTATTTTTTAGATAAGTTAATTTTCATTATAAAGACATAAATTCCCATCATAAAGTGTATTACACTTCCTCCATGCAGTGCTCACAAAATTGTAGGTGTTGCAAAGTCCTTAAAGATATTTCTTATTAGTCATATATAGGCTGTATTTTAAACAGATATATTTTTATTTTTGCATTCCCCACATCCCTCAAAGTAACAGTCACCCGAAAAAAAGCTTTGACTTTATTCACTTATGAAAACCAGTTAAAATAAAAAAGTCAATAAACAAATGCTTTTGTTTCAATACAATGAATATACAGTATTTATGAGTATGTTGCTCATACTCTATTGCATCTCTGACACTTCTGGGTTGCGTAGTTTATTGATGACCTCTGACAGCATGCGGTTACATAGGGCAGCGTAGGGGTTTAGGATCACAGCCTGCTGCTTGGCAAACTCACTGCCTAGAGCCGCTGCTCTCTCAAAGTCCACCCGAGCCTCCTCATCATGACCCGACAACCTGAGAAGAAGCCCATGCTGGACCAGAGCCTGGCAGGCCGATCGCCCAACGCCGCTGCTGAGAGTGATGGCACGCTCCAGATCTTCAACTGCACCTGAGATGGATTATAGATCATCAGTTAAGTGAGATAACCCAAAAATGAGCTCCACATTTGCCTTGGAACTGTATAATTCCCTTTCTTGTATGAAACCCAGAATGATGCCCAGGTTTCATAGACAAGGCTTAAGCCTAGTCACAGACTAAAATGTTTGAGCTGTTTTAACTGAAAGCAACTTGCACTGACATATCTTAGAATATGTCAGTGCCATAGTTTTGTCTTAATATGCACACCAGTAATGTTTTTTTCTAAGGCACGTTTATTAAAGCTACTTAAATGTCTGAATTGAACTAAGGCCTAATCCTGAATTAAAGGAGTCGTAGGTGATTCTCTGCAGATTTTATTTTATATATTTTTTAATGCTGGTCCACATGGTGCGTTCTATTATTTATCCGCGTCGGAGTTCCGACTAGGAAGACAGACGTTGCCTAGCAACACGCACCAACACGCCCCCTTTCCTCGGATTTTCCCGCTCGGATTTCGGACAACCGTGAGGACACCGAGCAAGAATTCTGATACGGAATCCAAGATGGCTGCGCCCTGTGTGACTGAGTATGAATTGTTTTCATTGTTTTTGGACCGCTTTGGTTGTTTAAATGAAGATTTTAATCACTCGTATTACTGCAATACTTTACTTAAAACGTGAAACAATGTGAATCTGACAATGTTTTTTTTTAGGTTGGAAGTTATATGTATTTTTATTAGGTTGGAAGTTATATGTATGACCGCAGTTTTGAAACAAAATGTCTGGTTAGTGGCACTAAAAGGTCAAAAATAAAGGTTCCAAATCATGCACTATACTATGAAATGTGTTTTGAGGTCATAACATTATCAAAGTATTATGCATGGAACTGCATGAAAATTTGTCTTAATTCATTGATAATCTGCCCCTGTGGGCTAATCATGATTTGTGTGAACAGGAATAAAAGTTGTTGTTTGACTGCCACTAGTGTACTTAGAATGTATTTCCATGATAGTCTCTAAACTTAAAAGAAAATGCAGAAATTAAAGTTGGGAAACTTTCCAGCCGATTCTGGGTGAGAGAGGGAGAGGCGTATCACCTTTCGTGTCTCCCTGCAGGCGTTTGGTCTGGGCTCTGTTGTTGTAGGCTGAAGCCCTTTGAGGAAGGATTCTGATGGCCTGGTTAAAATGCTGAAGAGACGCGGGCAGGTCTCCAGACTCGGCAGCCGAAACTCCCTGCAGTTCCAGATCTTTCACCTGCTTCACTAGCTCTGGCTCAAAAGCACTGTCTAGAGATAAACAGAAATAAAAAAAACTGCATAGAAGTGTTCGCATTCAAGCATCTTTGTAGCATTTGAAACTTTCAAGATACGAAAGAAGTGATTTGTCCGAATTTATGTCTATCTATCTATCTATCTATCTATCTATCTATCTATCTATCTATCTATCTATCTATCTATCTATCTATCTATCTATCTATCTGTCTCTCTATCTATCTACCTATCTATCTATGTTTAGAAATGTAACATTAAGTGAGACTGTTGTTTATCATCATTAGTTACACAAACCATGCATGTGTTATCTGATTATGGATTTTTTTCTTACCATCATCTATCAGATCATCTTCTTGATTTAATCCAGGAATATCTCCAAGTGGGCTGGTAGGGTTAAAGATGGCCTGTAAAACGGCCCTGTCATGAGCTGATGCCATTTCTTCGTGGAGAGTGGACCAAGATCCAAAAATAAGAGGATTTTTAAATGGATTGCATTTTTATGGGAAAAGAGGAGTTCCCTGCAAAACACTTTCCAGCACTCCACACTAGCCAATCAGAAGAGGGGGTGGAAGCAGGACTTTGAAATGGTCTGTGTTTGATTAAGTCTGTGGGATGTTACGGATATAAGAGCCTGACATACATACTGCTCTAAGTCATTGGGTCTCATTCATGAAACACGAGCAGAACGAATTTTTGTGTAAATCGTGTGTAAAGTGGTTCTGGCGTAAATTTTCGGATTCATTAAAATGTTCGTATTTTCCAAATGTTAGTTGGTACACAAGAAATCTACACCTGCTCCCAGCCACGCGTAAATAGTGCGCTTAACACCCGAACGTATTGCTCATTAATAAGGCTGCATTTTAATTCACCTTAATAGGGTACATATTTGCACAGCATTTTGAAAAAATATTATATATAGTAATTACATATGTTTTTTCTTATTATGAGAGCCAGTAATAGCATCTGCGATGGTGGTCCTTCTCCAGTTTGAGTACTATTTTTCCGAAGTGAACTAGTTCGTTTTTTGCTCTCAAGCCTAATGTCGAACCATTTTCTTCTCACTTCTGGGAATGTTCGATTAACAGATGAAACTCCATTAACTGCATCTGTAATATGCTGCCAAGCTTCCTTTTTTTTTAGGACCCGATACGCCACTATGTACGCTTGAAAATAAATGTGGCGTTTTGAATGAACTTCTGATAATAAAACTTCAATTTCTGCATCTGAGAATTTTTTTTTTCATTCGCATTCATGTCATAATATGATGCCCATATATAGTTGTCAGTCGGATTTAATGGGCGGGATTTATGGTATTTGAGAATGAACGTGCACGCGCATCCCATTTACGACTGATTGGAATTCATTAACACACACACACATTTCACTACCACATCTGAAGTTTACGAAGTATTTGTGAATCAGGAGAAGAGTTTTCGGGAAGGTCTCTTTACGCGCAAATCACTCGCATATTTACTCGTATATTTACGAATGTTTCATGAATGAGACCCAGTGTGTGTAGCACCTTAAAACTTTTCTAAAAACTGACAAGCTAAGAAAATTATTGGTAAAACTCAATAGCCTACTACTTAAAGGGATAGTTCATCCAAAAATGGAAATTCTGTCATCATTTACTCACACTCAAGTTTTTCCAAACCTATGAATTTATTTCCTCTGCTGAACACAAAAGAAAATATTTAGAAAAATGTGGGTCACCAAACAGTTGATGGGACCCATTCATCATCATCATCATCATCATACTTTGTTGAAGACTCAAGGTCCAAATGTAAAACACAAACAAACAACAGATAAAACCAAACCATTAAGGGAAAAAAAATCAAGGCATTGCAAAAATACAATACCAGTGTCTCCACAACTTGAACTGATAACTTGTAGTACTGACCCTTATATTTGATAAGCCCACACTAATCTCATTTTTGGAAACATTTAGCCGGCAGATACATGTACATAAGGTCTTCGTAACACAGATTGAAAAGTATTAACTCCTGCACTCCATAAACAGAACATCTGTTTAGAAGCTGTTGGAGATCAGTACTATTATTAGGACTAAAAACCACAAGATCATCTACATAACATGATACACTAAGATATTCCCAATCAAACCCCGTGTTGCAGGCTTTCAATCATTTAGATAAATCATCCATAATAAAGATTAAAAAGAACTGGGGACAAAATCTCTTCTTGTCTCACACCATTACTAACCTCAAACAGTGCATAGACTTTATTGCCCCATTTGACTTGCATTGACTGGTGGGCATACCAATAAGCCAGAATTCTCACAATGTATACAGACACCCCTCTGTGTCTCATTTTAAGAAAAAAGCTTTGGATGCATCAATTAAACACAATGGCGGTTCTACATTGAATTACACACTGGGCAAGACCCTCTTCTATTATAACAACATGAGTGAAAGAGAAAATGATATTTCTCAATTGCACAAATCTGTCATTAGACCATTTAAAAAACACACTTAAGAAAATCCAGTTATTTAACTATTGCAATTACAACAGGAAACACACTTTTTAAGGTGCACAATCTCCACCTCCAACATTGCCAAAAGACAAGGAACACAATTCTGCACAAAATATGACAGTATAAGTTATCAGAACTTAAATAAATATACACTATATACATAAATGTGCCAAAAATATATACAATCAGATATATAAAAAAAATTTAACAAGAGCAACAATAATATAAAATATTAAGAATAATATACAAATAAAATATAGAATAAATATTCTAAATAGCACAAATCCTTCATCACACAAACCATTAGCTCCTTGGTTACTGCCTTGAATTCAAACTTTTAGCTATGACTTGTTAAACTATACTTTGTCACGAAATAGAGTTGTAGCAATTAAATAGCAAATGTTCGTCTTTGAAACTACAGACTTGGAAATTCCATTGGCTAATTACAGGGCCTAACGTAAACCCAACTGATAGAAATAAATAATAACTGAACTTGAAACAGTTTTGTTGCAAAGCACAATATTATGGTGAAATTAGATCTCGTGTTTGTTGAGTTAAAGCCAAATTATTGTTGTATAAGCATAGCAGGCATCATAGCAAAAAGGCTAACAAACGTAAGAGTTATACCCACCAATTAACATTAGCCCTTCACTCATGACATGGATACCGTAATCATACAGAGAGAACATAGTTGCATACTTTTATCTTTTGCTCGTTTCTCCTCTTCTTCTTTTCTTTTTTTTTCTAACTCGGTAGTTTAGATATAAAATGTATGACAAATAAGGGCGTGGTTAACTTTGATTGACAGCTTGATTGACAGCTGATAACGAGCTGCGCCGAGTGGAATTCCTAAAATTTGACGTCTCGGCCATGATCTGACACAACACATCATACCACCTCTGTATCCTTTCTGAACATTTGTATTGAAATATCTTACATAACATGGGTTGCTCCGCTATAAACTGCACTAACCGACACTGTAGGAGTACTTCGCTCCATTTTTTTCCGGTAAGTGACATTCCACTACTATTTCACGTAGTTAGCACTATTTAGCATCAATGTTTGTGGGCAGTGGCACTGCAATAGTTAGCATTAAATCGCCTCAAATAAGTTAGCGTCCGAGGTAGGGACAGGTGGGGTTTTGGGGGCTAATACAATGCTAAATCATAAATCAGATGTAGTTAATGAGATCTAATATGTCGTTGTTGGTGAGAATTTTCACGTGAAGAAATACATAAATCTGACAATTAGATTCATGCACTTTAATGGTCCAGTGGCAGAACTTTTGCCAAGCGTGTCAGAGGTTCTGGGTTCTAATCCGCACTCGTATAGTTTTTTTTGTTTGTTTTCTCTCTCATTAAAACCGATTATGTTTATCAGTGGTTGTATTTCAAGCAGGGACACGTTTGTGTGCATTTTACTTGTGATTTCACTGGAACGAATAGAGAGTCTCCGCAACGGATTAAAGCGTTCGTCCGAGTTCAAAATTGGTGGGGACAATATCGACCCTGGCAAAAAGTGGTGGGGACATGTCCCACCCGCAAATTACGCCTATGCCTATGGTTATAACCGGTTATAACTGACGTTTGAAACACTGTAAATGCGTCTGCCAAATGAATAAATGTAACATAAGAATAGACTGATATGTCCCACATTGGAGTCTTCATATATTTTGATGGGTTGTAACGTTACCCTTCAGCAGCTTTGCAGTGAATAGTAGCCATAGACTGTAAAAAGTAGCCTAGTCTGCCAGTCGATCTTGTAACGTTAGCTGAGGCTGCTTGGCTGAAGAGGCGCATCCGTCTTACACAAAGCCCGCCCTTTTACCCATATATGGATTGGCCAGAAGGTGGGCGGGGTTAGGATTTCCCAAGATTTTCAAAAGATGGCGCAGCCCATACCCCCCATAAACGGCCTCAAAACGGGTGACGTTACAGACACTTTGTCCATTTTTTTTACAGTCTATGATTTATCAGTAAAAATGCCCCTCCCTTCCGGCGGCCAAAACCATCCCAAACCAAAATCGTCCGACCAAGCTCAATTGGATCAATAAAGGTTGAATAAAAGCTTTTCAGTTTGATTGAGCCGTCAATCCGATTTCGAATGGATTTGTTTGCATTTAAACATTTTGCTGTTGTGCGTCTCTGTGGTGCTGAATTTAGCTGATTCTTGGGCTTGCTTATTTGATAGGCTATGTTTTTTTTAGACATAAGGTTTTGCATGTAGTCCTCATACATGCCATTTATGATGGAAATAAAGATATTTAGTATGACATGTTCAAGTTGCACTATAGCATGTGAGTTATATGGGGTGTGGTTGGGGGTGGGACACTTAAAATGTGGTCACCCTAGGGCACTACACTGTGTTAATCCGGGCCTGTGTACAGGTCCTTCTCAAAAATTAGCATATTGTGATAAAGTTCATTATTTTCCATAATGTAATGATAAAAATTAAACTTTCATATATTTTAGATTCATTGCACACCAACTGAAATATGTCAGGTCTTTTATTGTTTTAATACTGATGATTTTGGCATACAGCTCATGAAAACCCAAAATTCCTGTTTAAAAAAATTAGCATATTTCATCCGAGCAATAAAAGAAGTGTTTTTAATACAACAAAAAAAAGTCAACCTTCAAATAATTATGTTCAGTTATGCACTCAATACTTGTTCGGGAATCCATTTGCAGAAATGACTGCTTCAATGCGGCGTGGCATGGAGGCAATCAGCCTGTGGCACTGCTGAGGTGTTATGGAGGCCCAGGATCCTTCGATAGTGGCCTTAAGCTCATCCAGAGTGTTGGGTCTTGCGTCTCTCAACTTTCTCTTCACAATATCCCACAGATTCTCTCTGGGGTTCAGGTCAGGAGAGTTGGCAGGCCAATTGAGCACAGAAATACCATGGTCAGTAAACCATTTACCAGTGGTTTTGGCACTGTGAGCAGGTGCCAGGTCGTGCTGAAAAATTAAATCTTCATCTCCATAAAGCTTTTCAGCAGATGGAAGCATGAAGTGCTCCAAAATCTCCTGAAAGCTAGCTGCATTGACCCTGCCCTTGATAAAACACAGTGCACCAACACCAGCAGCTGACATGGCACCCCAGACCATCACTGACTGTGGGTACTTGACACTGGACTTCAGGCATTTTGGCATTTCCTTCTCCCCAGTCTTCCTCCAGACTCTGGCACCTTGATTTCCGAATGACATGCAAAACTGAGCAACAGTCCAGTGCTGCTTCTCTGTAGCCCAGGTCAGGCGCTTCTGCCGCTGTTTCTGGTTCAAAAGTGGCTTGACCTGGGGAACGCGGCACCTGTAGCCCATTTCCTGCACACGCCTGTGCACGGTGGCTCTGGATGTTTCTACTCCAGACTCAGTCCACTGCTTCCGCAGGTCCCCCAAGGTCTGGAATCGGTCCTTCTCCACAATCTTCCTCAGGGTCCGGTCACCTCTTCTCGTTGTGCAGCGTTTTTTGCCACACTTTTTCCTTCCCACAGACTTCCCACTGAGGTGCCTTGATACAGCACTCTGGGAACAGCCTATTTGTTCAGAAATTTCTTTCTGTCTTACCCTCTTGCTTGAGGGTGTCAATGATGGCCTTCTGGACAGCAGTCAGGTCGGCAGTCTTACCCATGATTGCGGTTTTGAGTAATGAAACAGGATGGGAGTTTTTAAAAGCCCCAGGAATCTTTTGCAGGTGTTTAGAGTTAATTAGTTGATTCAGATGATTAGGTTAATAGCTCGTTTAGAGACCCTTTTCATGATATGCTCATTTTTTGAGACAGGAATTTTGGGTTTTCATGAGCTGTATGCAAAAATCATCAGTATTAAAACAATAAAAGACCTGAAATATTTCAGTTGGTGTGCAATGAATCTAAAATATATGAAAGTTTAATTTTTATCATTACATTATGGAAAATAATGAACTTTATCACAATATGCTAATTTTTTGAGAAGGACCTGTATATGGATATAATAACATGCACATAGAGACGTTTTGACTGATGAAACATGAAGACACACACATGATAACGATAATATATCTGTGTTCATCAAGCTATATCAGGTATTTTCATAAGAATGATGTATATCTTTAAAGGGACAGTTCACCCACAAAGGAAAAATAGCCCATGATTTACTCACCCTCAAGTCATCCTAGGTGTATATGACATTTTTCTTTCAGACGAATACAATTGGAGTTATATAAAAAAACTTGTCCTGGCTCTTCTAAGCTTTTATAATGGCAGTGAATGGCTGGAGAACATTTGAAGCCCAAAAAAGTGCATCCATTCATGATAAAAGTGTTCCACTCACGTATTTAAAACTTTATAAACTATAATCAATAGCTTGCCCAAGTATGCATCGGCAGTCAGCCCGTTCTCATCCCAAGGCGTCATCTAACTGACGCTTTTGACCATGCTTCAACATCCGACGCACATGGCACCCTTTAGCGTCAATATGAGACGCTAACCCTACCCCAGACCTAAACCTACCCATAACGGAAGCGTCATGTAACTGACACTAAAAACGGAAGCGTCATCTAACTGACGCTAAAGGCGTTAGATGACGCCCGAGGATGAGCGTCATCTACCTGACGCTAAAGGGTGCCATGTCCGTCGGATTTTGAAGCATGGTCAAAAGTGTGAATAAGATGACGCCTTGGGATGAGAATGCGTTGCGGCAGTATGCATCGATTTACAGTGGAAGACTAACCCCTGACCCGACGCACAGTGTAATGACGAACGTGGAAGCTCATAGGAAAGAGCAAAACAAAACCCTGGTCGCGAATTAGCAATTTTGAAGAGAAATGTCGGAGGATTTCTATATAATAGAAGAGGAGCTTCAGTTGTTGCACAGCCCTATTTGTTTAAACCGCGAGAGGCGTCTAAGCTTACGATAGTCCTACAACCTACGTCATACATGTGTCACGGGTTACTCTTGTGGCGCAAGTCAATTTGCGTAGTATGCTTACGGTCGTCTGGCAGAAGCTAGTTATAAAGTCATAAATATATGTATTTTTCTAAATATGAGTATTTACTTATATCAGCCATTCATTCCCATTATAAAGCTTGGAAGAGCCAGGACATTTTTTTAATATAACTCCGATTGTATTGGTCTGAAATAAGAATTTCATGTACACCTAGAAGGACTTGAGGGTGAGTAAATGGTGAACTAACCCTTTAATGCAATGCTAATCAACATAGCCTGTATCATTTAATTTAATAAAATAATATATTCTCACTCTGTGTTAAGAAGCAACATGAAACCACAGAAGTCATTTCAAACATGACTGACATGTATTGTGATTTTGGAGCAAAACATGATATTAAACTCATAAATTGTATGCGTATGACGGTAAGCCTATGCTAAGCAAAAATACTAGCTTATTTCCCTGTTGTCAAGGGCAATTGTTTTATTACTAATTTTGAAAAGTAAGTCCAGGTAAGATCATTTGAATGTATTTATTTGAATCATTTCATAATTGAAAGCAAAGAAGGTTAAGTGAGAGGTCCGATAAAAAAAGAGAGATGTAGCCTACAACAGTAGCCTATTAAAAAAGTGCAAGTAAAAAAAAAAATTTAACTGGGGTATGGTTAACATGTTAAATGAAATGCTCTTTTTTTTTCGTTCTACTGAAAATGTGCTGGGAGCCCACTGTTGCTATCAGTAACGAACTACACTTTTACAAACTGGAACTTCTATATGTTTTGATTGGTTTTGCACCCGAGTCAGACCTGTCTGTTATTGGCTGAAGAGCTTCAGAACTATTGGTTTATTGGTAGTCCAGTTATTTTATGAAAAAGGTAGAACAAATTGCAACAGAAGCAAACTCAACTGATTTTGTATCCTCAATATGTCCTGAGTAAGGGAAAAAAAGCCCAGAAGAAAGAAAAATACCCAAATATAGCCTATTCATGCCTATTCATTATTTTTCTCACATGAATAGGGTACAAATTTTAACCTTTAGATATCACCATGAAAATTGAGTTGATTACTTACATCAAGACAAACAAAAAATATATTACACGTTTTTTAAAATGGTTTGTTAACATGGACAAACGGTGCATAATCTAATTGCGTATATTTGTATAAATACCACAACAGATCTAAACATTGGGTATAGCCAGGTGAAAATGTCTTGTTGAATTTTGTTGATATGACAATAAAATACTTAATGTTAAGGTCTGAATAGAACCCATTTAGGCTACCCATGAGCATTAATACATAGAGGCAGGAAGAAGTACTTTAGAAACCAGCCTTTATTAATTATTATTGCAGAGATGGGGTTTGGGGCTGGGTCCGTGGGACTGTTTCTGGCGGATGAGTCTGAGGGAAGAACAGGAGACATGGGTAAGGAGAATGCGAGACAAAATGTAGGTAAAATAAAAAGTGTCTGGATCAAACAATCAAATGAATCCATGTAGGAGAAACAAAAGGAAATATTTCTTACCTGAGTGACAGCTTAGTGACAGTTGAGTGGACCTTGAATGAATGACTGAAAGGTGTTATTTGTTTGCCTCTATAGTCTTTTACTGTAAGATGTTAACAAGATTCTACAAGACATTTTCACCTATACCCAATGTTTGGATATGTTGTGTTATTAATGCAAATTAGCTCATACATAATTAGATTGTGCACCGTTTGCCCATGTTAACAAACAATTTCACAAAACTTGTAAATTTTTTGTTTGTCTTTATGTAAGTAATCAACTCAGTAATTTCCATGATTATATCTAAAGGTTAATATTTTTACCCTATTCTACGGTGGCCGAGAGAGCTCAACACGCTGCAACAGAAGAAAACACATACAAATAGAAAAAAACGCATGCAAATAGAAAAAAACGTGTGCAAATAGAAAAAAACAGATGCAAATAAAAAAAACACCCGCAAATTAAGAAAACATCTTCATCAGTTTCACAACACACGTGTGCTCCAAATACTCACAACACCACCAAATACAGAAACGCGCTGCAAAAGCTCACAACACAAATACATAAACGCGCTGCAAATAACACGGACCACAACGGAAATGTTTCCAGGGGAACCAAATAAGTGACGAACCCGGCTGGGACGTGCTGGCATAGATCCATAAATCTATGCGTGCTGGTGCTTACAGCTTAAAATTCTACTTTATTTATTTATTTGTGCAAAACATACAGAGATTAATTTTTTTTATGACATACAACTTGTATACAATGTACAAAATGTATTAACAATAATTATGTTCAATGTCATCAGAATACAAATGAGAAAAGAACAATGAATTGGAAACTAAAATAAATAAATCAAAAAGATAAAGAAGAAAAACATGAAGGAAAGATATTTATCTATACATCAGTTACACTGTACAAATTGTTTCATGTTATGTTTACATTTTCATAAAGAAAAGTTTCGTAAGAAATGTTAGGTAATGTAGGGTCCAAAATTTTAAAGTTGAGACACACAGATATATAACGCATATTTAAAAAAAAGTAAAAATACAAATGTATTTGCAACCGTTATGTTAACAGCATTATATTTCTGTCGTAAGACCAGCTCTTCAGCTGATGGACGCTGTGCTTCGTTGTCATGGGAACATCCCAGGTGAAAATAATGAGGAATTACGTTGTCTTTAGTTGCTCCTTCATCAAGTGCGTTCCACACGGCTATAATGGCACACTAGAGCCCTGCTCACTCCAAAGTCCCACTTTAAGGGCTCTGCCGTCTGCCCTTCGAAGGAAGTAGGGCACAGAGACGCTCACGAGCAGTAAGCACGTCCCAGCCGGGTTCGTCACTTATTTGGTTCCCCTGGAAACATTTCCGTTGTGGTCTGTGTTATTTGCAGCGCGTTTATGTATTTGGTTGCGTTGTGAACTTTTGCAGCGCGTTTCTGGATTTGGAGCACACATGTGTTGTGAAACTGATGCAAGATGTTTTTTTTTTAATTTGCAGGTGTTTTTTTCTATTTGCACGCGTTTTTTTCTATTTGCACGCGTTTTTTTCTATTTGCATGTGTTTTTTTCTATTTGCACGCGTTTTTTCTATTTGCATGTGTTTGCTTCAGTTGCAGCGCGTTGAGCTGTCTCGGCCACCGTACTATTCACATGAGAAAAAGAATGAATTGGCTATATTTGGGTCTTTTTCGAAAATGTCCCCTAACGGGATTCTTCTGGGCTTTTTTTGCCTTACTCGGGACATATTTCGGATACAAAATCAGTTGAGTTTGCTTCTTTTGCAATTTGTTCTAGGTTGACCCGCATTTTGGCTTAAAATGACTGGACTATGGCTGAATAAGGTACTCATTTTAACCTTTAGATATCACCATGAAAATTTAATGAGTTGATTACTTACATCAAGACAAACAAAATTCAGCGCAGGCCTCCACAGCAATGGTTTGAAAAGTGTCTGTCAAATGTCAGCTTGCCCTGTTGTTCCATCGGCACCTTTGTCGAAGTACTTTGTACTTTTGGTGAAAAATAAATGTAGCGACAGTAGCGAAGTTGAATACTTTATTTTTATTCTACTCAAGTAAAAGTATCACAATTTAATTATACTCAAGAAAGTAGAAAAAAAATCTACTCAAGTAGGTAACTGTAACAAAAGCTATTTGGGTAACACTTTACAATCCATTAGTTAGTGAAAGGTCCCCTGACATGGGGTTATTTTATTTTTTTATAATGTTTCCTGGGTTGCCCTTATAATGTTAGTATGTTTTTTTAGATCAAAAATAGTCATAATTTAGAAATAAAAGGCATTTTTCCTAGCCTGATTTTAGCCTCTGATTTGAACGCTCTGTTTGAAGGGGCGTGTCTGCTGTGGGATTCAGTGTAACCGGCCACTGCTGTGATTGGCTGACATGCTTGCATATGAAATAGCTATGTATTACGTAACTTTCTCGAATACTTTTCCTACAGCTATTATACGTTTTTTACTATTACAGCTATCGAGATTAAGGAATCGTGAGAAGTTTTTAAAGTATTTAGATCTATTCCCATCACATAATGTTGCCGTGATGAGCGTTGAGCAAGCAGATGACAGTCTGTTGATTGCGAGCATGAAGATCTTATCTTTGCAACGCAGTTTCTACACTCTCTCTAATGCTTTCACCAATGCAAACACGATGATGTACACTGTACAGTAAGAGCTTCGTTGTGCAGTGTAACGTGCGTCATTGATTTCATAACGAGTTGTCCAGATAAACCAGCCCATTCTCATCCCAAGGCGTCATCTAACCGACGCTTTTGACCATGCGTCAACATGCCGACGCACATGGTACCCCTTAACCCTCTGGGGTCTAAGGTGTTTTTGGGGTCCTTGAGATGTTTTGACATACTCTGACATTTGTGCTTTTTTCACTTGCTTATAAACAAATTACTGGCAAAGGTGTAATTACACTCTATTTAGCACAAACAGGGCTACCATAATATGTTATCAACATGTATGTACATGTTTGTATTTTTGAGAGAATATTGTTTATGCGTGGTTATTGAAAAAACTAAAACTTAAAGTTTCTGAAATAAGGCCACAAAACACATACTAAATATGTGTCCACAAGACTTTTGACTAATGGATGTTGTCGCCTAGAGTTTTTTCTTCAAAATGATCTGAAAATCATCCTGCCTTATCATTCACATAAAACAATAGATTGGTTTAAATTTAAAAATGACACTTTTTGTTTGGAAAGGCAATATGCGCAGGGGTGTGACCTGCTGTGATTCACACCTGAGAAGACAATGGGCCCGCATAATGAGCGCATAATGGGGCTGCATACTAATGACCCTTTCATTCAGGTGTGTCACTGAGCCACAAGAATGCAATGAGAATATATATATATTAGGGCTGTCAAACGATTGAAATATTTAATCGCGATTAATCGCATTAATGTCTTAGTTAACTCGCGATTAATCGCACATTTTTATCTATTAATTTCTAATTTCTGATTTCCTTTTGTCCCATTTTTTTTTCTCTCATTTTAATGCTCTTATCAACATGGAAAAGTGAATCGGCTTGCTTTGTGCAAATGTTTTTTTATTGAAAACAACATTGTCATATACTGTGTTCAATTTCACACTAACATTCTCACTTGGAGCAAATAGTCTCTCAATGTAACACTGTCCATTAATAAAAGGGTGAAAGAAATACTGACGAGGTCCTGATATTGACGAGGGGGCGGAGAATTCGCATCAGCTGTGTGTGTGTGTTTGTGTGTGTGCTTGGCCACCATCAAGTGGTGTTTCAGACTGGACGTGCTGCGATGACGATAGCTCAGTTCACAACGACAAAACACACAGATCACTTTGGTCTCGTCAATGGAACCATTTGGCAACTTTTTAAAAGTAAACTTTCCATTCAGAATCTTATTGGCATCCATTTCGGCGTCTCGCGCTCGTCATCCACTCAAAACGTAACGTTAACCTACTATTTGACCGGCCTCGCAAGCCCAAACAAGTGTGTGCGGCGTGCCGGTTGTTTTGTTTCCGGTCTAGCTAGATCCGCTTGCGCTTTGGTCGCCGAAGCAACAAAACGTCCTCGCGCGGCGCAAGCCATTGAAATGAATGGGTTTCAGAGCGCACCGCCGCGCATGAGGCGTCCTGTTGCAAAAGCATGTGAAAAAAACTACAAAGTTTGCTAGGCCAAAAAGACCGTTAATCGCGCGATAAAAAAATTGACGCCGTTAAAATCGGTTTGCGTTAACGCCGTTAATAACGCGTTTAACTGACAGCCCTAATATATATATATATATATATATATATAGGCCTATATAATACAAAATTGGTTCACAGTTCCAATTATTTATTTATTTTTCAAATTGTGCTTGCAAATTTTATTATTAGGATTATTATTAAGATATTATATATAAGATAGTATTATTCCTCACAGCGTCGTAAATATGAGTCTCTTTCGGTGGGTTATCCAGCTGATGTGGGCGTGGATCGCCTCAGAGCATTTGTGTTTGAATAGAGCGCGCGCTCCGTGGGCGTGGTCAAATTAACTTTAATGACCTGAGACGAGAACGACTATCATCTCTCTCTTTTCGTACATATTACATAAAATGAGAATTTTTTTTTTTTTTTTTATATATAAATTACTTCATTTAAAAGAAGATAATTCAGGCTTCATGCCTGTGTGCCTGTATACCTGTTTGACTGAGTATTTGTGTTGGATAAAATCGCGCTGTGTGGAAAGATTGTTCTTTGATCGCTTTTTGTATAATTTGTTCACAATTTAAATAAGATTATTTTCATCCTACTAAAAGAAACGATGTGAAGTTGATATTTTAGTCACTGGCTTACTTACTGATGCATTTAGTATTGAACGATTTTGAGAGAAAGATTAACTTACCTGCATGAACTTGAACAATTAGGCTCTACATCAGAAATTGTTGCTTGGTAGCTCGATCGATTTATTTTCAGACGTTCATCGAGTTGAGGAAACAGTCGTCGGTGAAATGTTTGGACCATACAAAACTTTGGGAAGTTGTGTCTGCGCATTTCCATAGAAAATAAAACTAACCCATTGTTTCTTCAGAGGCTCGGATGAAGGAACTAAAAAATACTTTTGTGTTCATTTGTACATCTGAACACTGATCAACTGCCATGCTTCGCTCGTTTGCAAGCCATGATATCTCTTGAGGAAAAACTCAAATCTCAAAGCTATTTCTCAAGGAAAAACTCAAATCTCAAAGCTATTTCTCCAGGAAAAACTCAAATCTCAAAGCTATTTCTCTAGGAAAAACTCAAATCGCGCCGGCGCGTTCGTACTTCCTGTTCCTAGCTCGTTTTCTCATGGGGGAGCCAAATTCTCCGGGCGGGCAAAGCAGAGAAAGGGGAGGTAAACTTTCCTCGTTATGACGTCATAACGAGGAGATTCAAGATCAGCGCGTCTGAGCTGCAGAGAGGAGAAAAATAGCCAAAGCTCGGTTTACACCGATTGAAAATTCTAGACACGAGGGGACCAAATACAGGCTAGGGGAACTAATATTAATGTTAAAAAACCTCAGAACACTCTGTGGAGCATTAGTTAATATTTGTTAACGTTAACTCATATACTAATGCATCAATTCACGTTAACAGCACAGTTAGTTAACATTAGTTAATGCATTAGTTAACATGAACTAACCATGAACAATGCCTGTACATAGCTTTACTGTTTTCTAAGGTTAACATACTGTACATATTGTAGCAGTTGACACACACTAAGTACATTTCTAAATCACCATGTTACCCTAAATGTAAAAATACTGTTGTGTACCTTATCAACACTCTTTCATATATATATATATATATATATATATATACACTCACCTAAAGGATTATTAGGAACACCTGTTCAATTTCTCATTAATGCAATTATCTAATCAACCAATCACATGGCAGTTGCTTCAATGCATTTAGGGGTGTGGTCCTGGTCAAGACAATCTCCTGAACTCCAAACTGAATGTCAGAATGGGAAAGAAAGGTGATTTAAGCAATTTTGAGCGTGGCATGGTTGTTGGTGCCAGACGGGCCGGTCTGAGTATTTTACAATCTGCTCAGTTACTGGGATTTTCACGCACAACCATTTCTAGGGTTTACAAAGAATGGTGTGAAAAGGGAAAAACATCCAGTATGCGGCAGTCCTGTGGGCGAAAATGCCTTGTTGATGCTAGAGGTCAGAGGAGAATGGGCCGACTGATTCAAGCTGATAGAAGAGCAACTTTGACTGAAATAACCACTCGTTACAACCGAGGTATGCAGCAAAGCATTTGTGAAGCCACAACACGCACAACCTTGAGGCGGATGGGCTACAACAGCAGAAGACCCCACCGGGTAACACTCATCTCCACTACAAATAGGAAAAAGAGGCTACAATTTGCAAGAGCTCACCAAAATTGGACAGTTGAAGACTGGAAAAATGTCGCCTGGTCTGATGAGTCTCGATTTCTGTTGAGACATTCAGATGGTAGAGTCAGAATTTGGCGTAAACAGAATGAGAACATGGATCCATCATGCCTTGTTACCACTGTGCAGGCTGGTGGTGGTGGTGTAATGGTGTGGGGGATGTTTTCTTGGCACACTTTAGGCCCCTTAGTGCCAATTGGGCATTGTTTAAATGCCACGGCCTACCTGAGCATTGTTTCTGACCATGTCCATCCCTTTATGGCCACCATGTACCCATCCTCTGATGGCTACTTCCAGCAGGATAATGCACCATGTCACAAAGCTCGAATCATTTCAAACTGGTTTCTTGAACATGACAATGAGTTCACTGTACTAAAATGGCCCCCACAGTCACCAGATCTCAACCCAATAGAGCATCTTTGGGATGTGGTGGAACGGGAGCTTCGTGCCCTGGATGTGCATCCCACAAATCTCCATCAACTGCAAGATGCTATCCTATCAATATGGGCCAACATTTCTAAAGAATGCTTTCAGCACCTTGTTGAATCAATGCCACGTAGAATTAAGGCAGTTCTGAAGGCGAAAGGGGGTCAAACACAGTATTAGTATGGTGTTCCTAATAATCTTTTAGGTGAGTGTATATATATAAGGCATTGATTTGTTGGTAAACAATTCTACAGTAAATTAAATTCCTGTAGTTACTTTCCACCTCTGCATCTAAGGTAGGCCTACATGGAAAAGAGTTTCTGCAGCTGTTAAAATTTCTCACTTCTTTCCGAAAATCAGTAATATTAGGCCCTATTATTTAACAACTTCTGTGCCATGGAATCAGCCCACAAGTTTTGCTCTTTTTTTTTAGAATGAAAAGCAAACACAAGTATACATATTGAACATGTTTGCACAATTGATGGCTCAGAGGACCTAAATTCATTCTAATAACCATTCAAATAATGTAATATAGATATAGCCCTTGTGACTGCTTGCGCGTGTGACAACTTGCCCCAGGATCCCTTATAACTTTAGTAGACTCATTTCGGTTTCTTAATTACAATTTTATGTTACTAACAATCTTAAAAATTACATGTGCGATTATGGTTTAACATTCCATATTCTGCCTCTTTTTGTTTGAAACATTGACCTCTGGCCATGTGTACATTTATTGCCTTCGCCTGAAGTGGATGGTGGGAAGTGGTTGTGTTTTCTCTCAAAGCCACATGAGGGCGGCAGACACCTTTTCATATCTGGATGGGACTGTATACATTCCCACAGGAGTCTGGTAGGATTGCCTGATCACCATTTTTTATTAGGTACAAAGTTTTTTACTGTTTCACTCATTAATATAGACTAATAAGACAAATTGTAAACCTTAAGAAAAAAGGGGACATTTTTGTAAACACTGCTGTAGTGTAATAGTGCCTTACCTTCTGTCTTTACATAGGACTGTAATTGCCCATTGCTTAAGGATATAAACTAAATTGCTGATAAGGGCATTTGTTTGTGTTTTTCTGAACAAACCCTATTGCCATGCATGAAAACGTATTGCAGGATTACACAAGGTACACTTAAGTTTAGTCTTCAGGTTTTTTTTTAAATAAATTATCCTGTTTATGTAAATGCATCTTTGCAAAAGGCCAGAGTTTCCGAACCATTTGCTGCATCCTACAAATAACTAATATGAAATAGCTGAGGTAATAAGTCAAGCACAAAATGCAACTATCAGCAAAAAAGCCATGCTAATCTGAACGCGTTTGTCTTAAATCATCATGACTTTTTCTGTATTTATACTCTACATACAGGTAGCCATAAATCTTCGATTAACAACAACCAAATTAGGACTTACACTGGAGGACACAAAATGCGATTCCTCAAGTGTAGTTAAATGGAAATATTTGAGCTCAGCATGTATGTTATACCGCTATTCTCTTTCAGAGGGATTGTTGGATCAGATCACTCTCTGGCCACCTTGTGAAAAACACTGATGATGACAAATGAACATGGAACAGAAATCACGTCCCTTTGCCCCTCTACATCTGATCTGCCCAACATCTGCACATCACTCACGCATAAATTAGCATGCATTTACATAGCAAAGCCTGGCAGATTCAATCTCTTATTCAAAGTAGACCAGCTTCTGTCTATTAGAAGCAGAGACTGTCCGCGACATGACATGCCTCAGTTTTCAATACTGGGACACTTATAGGCTCAATAAAATATGATTTTTATATATACAGGTCCTTCTCAAAATTAGCATATTGTGATAAAGTTCATTCTTTTCTGTAATGTACTGATAAACATTAGTGTCACAGGCCGGAGTGGCCGACCCACCACCACCTCTAATAGGTGTGTCACCTCGAGGAGCAAACCAGTGAAAAGGCGGGACAACAAGGGTAAAGGAATAAAAATATTTGCTTTATTAAGTTAAGAACAAGAATATTAAAAGTCAATCCGCGTATCTTCTCTAGGCTTCGAATAACGGGTAGTAGTTCCTCTTCAATGGTTACTGGACTCTGGGCAGATGGCTGCTCAGACAGCAAAGCTTCACAGTGGAACAACAAGGGCCAGGTAGGTGGCGGGTAATAACAACTCCTCTTCGGTGGATACTGGGCTCGGGGCAAATGGCCACTCAGACAGCGGAGCTTCACAGTGGAGCAACGAGGGCCAGGTAGGTGGCGGATAACGTACGACAACTCCTCTTCGGTGGGTATTGGACTCTGGGCAGATGGCCACTCGAACAGCGGAGCTTCAACGTGGAGCAGCAAGGGCCAGGTAGGTGGCGGGTAATGTACAATGACTCCTCTTCGGTGGGTATTGGACTCTGGGCAGATGGCCACTCAGACAGCAGAGCTTCCCAACGGAACAGCGTGGACCAGGTGGGTTCTCAAGCGACAGAGCTTCACAGTGGAGCAGCAAGGGCCAGATAGGTGGTAACGTATTCCAACTCCTCTTCGGTGGATACTGGACTCTGGGCAGATGGCCACTCGGACAGAGCTACACAACGGAACAGCGTGGACCAGGTGGGGTCTCGAGCGACGGAACTTCACAGTGCAGTGGAGCAGCAAGGGCCAGGTAGGTGGCGGGTAATGTATAACAACTCCTCTTCGGTAGATACTAGACTCTGGGCAGATAGCTACTCAGACCAAGCTTCACAACGGAACAGCCAGAGCTTCACCGTGCAGTGGAGGAGCAAAGGCCAGGTAGGTGGCGGGTAATGTATAACAACTCCTCTTCGGTAGATACTAGCCTCTGGGCAGATGGCTACTCAGACCAAGCTTCACAACGGAACAGCGTGGACCAGGTGGGTGCTCAGGCGACAGAGCTTCACAGTGCCGTGGAGCAGCAAAGGCCAGGTAGGTGGCGGGTAATGTACAATGACTCCTCTTCGGTGGGTATTGGACTCTGGGCAGATGGCCACTCAGACAGCAGAGCTTCCCAACGGAACAGCGTGGACCAGGTGGGTTCTCAAGCGACAGAGCTTCACAGTGGAGCAGCAAGGGCCAGATAGGTGGTAACGTATTCCAACTCCTCTTCGGTGGATACTGGACTCTGGGCAGATGGCCACTCGGACAGAGCTACACAACGGAACAGCGTGGACCAGGTGGGGTCTCGAGCGACGGAACTTCCCAGTGCAGTGGAGCAGCAAAGGCCAGGTAGGTGGCGGGTCACGTATAACAACTCCTCTTCGGTAGATACTAGACTTTGAGCAGATGGCTACTCAGACCAAGATTCACAACGGAACAGCGTGGACCAGGTGGGTTCTCAAGCGACAGAGCTTCACAGTGGAGCAGCAAGGGCCAGATAGGTGGTAACGTATTCCAACTCCTCTTCGGTGGATACTGGACTCTGGGCAGATGGCCACTCGGACAGAGCTACACAACGGAACAGCGTGGACCAGGTGGGGTCTCGAGCGACGGAACTTCCCAGTGCAGTGGAGCAGCAAAGGCCAGGTAGGTGGCGGGTCACGTATAACAACTCCTCTTCGGTAGATACTAGACTCTGGGCAGATGGCTACTCAGACCAAGCTTCACAACGGAACAGCGTGGACCAGGTGGGTTCTCCAGCGACAGAGCTTCACAGTGCCGTGGAGCAGCAAAGGCCAGGTAGGTGGCGGGTCACGTATAACAACTCCTCTTCGGTAGATACTAGACTCTGAGCAGATGGCTACTCAGACCAAGCTTCACAACGGAACAGCGTGGACCAGGTGGATTCTCAAGCGACAGAGCTTCACAGTGGAGCAGCAAAGGCCAGGTAGGTGGCGGGTCACGTAGAACAACTCCTCTTCGGTAGATACTAGACTCTGAGCAGATGGCTACTCAGACCAAGCTTCACAACGGAACAGCGTGGACCAGGTGGGTTCTCAAGCGACAGAGCTTCACAGTGGAGCAGCAAGGGCCAGGTAGGTGGCGGGTAATGTATAACAACTCCTCTTCGGTAGATACTAGACTCTGGGCAGATGGCTACTCAGACCAAGCTTCACAACGGAACAGCGTGGACCAGGTGGATTCTCAAGCGACAGAGCTTCACAGTGGAGCAGCAAAGGCCAGGTAGGTGGCGGGTCACGTATAACAACTCCTCTTCGGTAGATACTAGACTCTGGGCAGATGGCTACTAAGACCAAGCTTCACAACGGAACAGCGTGGACCAGGTGGGTTCTCCAGCGACAGAGCTTCACAGTGCCGTGGAGCAGCAAAGGCCAGGTAGGTGGCGGGTCACGTATAACAACTCCTCTTCGGTAGATACTAGACTCTGAGCAGATGGCTACTCAGACCAAGCTTCACAACGGAACAGCGTGGACCAGGTGGGTTCTCAAGCGACAGAGCTTCACAGTGGAGCAGCAAGGGCCAGATAGGTGGTAACGTATTACAACTCCTCTTCGGTGGATACTGGACTCTGGGCAGATGGCCACTCGGACAGAGCTACACAACGGAACAGCGTGGACCAGGTGGGGTCTCGAGCGACGGAACTTCCCAGTGCAGTGGAGCAGCAAAGGCCAGGTAGGTGGCGGGTCACGTATAACAACTCCTCTTCGGTAGATACTAGACTTTGAGCAGATGGCTACTCAGACCAAGATTCACAACGGAACAGCGTGGACCAGGTGGGTTCTCAAGCGACAGAGCTTCACAGTGGAGCAGCAAGGGCCAGATAGGTGGTAACGTATTCCAACTCCTCTTCGGTGGATACTGGACTCTGGGCAGATGGCCACTCGGACAGAGCTACACAACGGAACAGCGTGGACCAGGTGGGGTCTCGAGCGACGGAACTTCCCAGTGCAGTGGAGCAGCAAAGGCCAGGTAGGTGGCGGGTCACGTATAACAACTCCTCTTCGGTAGATACTAGACTTTGAGCAGATGGCTACTCAGACCAAGATTCACAACGGAACAGCGTGGACCAGGTGGGTTCTCAAGCGACAGAGCTTCACAGTGGAGCAGCAAGGGCCAGATAGGTGGTAACGTATTCCAACTCCTCTTCGGTGGATACTGGACTCTGGGCAGATGGCCACTCGGACAGAGCTACACAACGGAACAGCGTGGACCAGGTGGGGTCTCGAGCGACGGAACTTCCCAGTGCAGTGGAGCAGCAAAGGCCAGGTAGGTGGCGGGTCACGTATAACAACTCCTCTTCGGTAGATACTAGACTCTGGGCAGATGGCTACTCAGACCAAGCTTCACAACGGAACAGCGTGGACCAGGTGGGTTCTCCAGCGACAGAGCTTCACAGTGCCGTGGAGCAGCAAAGGCCAGGTAGGTGGCGGGTCACGTATAACAACTCCTCTTCGGTAGATACTAGACTCTGAGCAGATGGCTACTCAGACCAAGCTTCACAACGGAACAGCGTGGACCAGGTGGATTCTCAAGCGACAGAGCTTCACAGTGGAGCAGCAAAGGCCAGGTAGGTGGCGGGTCACGTAGAACAACTCCTCTTCGGTAGATACTAGACTCTGAGCAGATGGCTACTCAGACCAAGCTTCACAACGGAACAGCGTGGACCAGGTGGGTTCTCAAGCGACAGAGCTTCACAGTGGAGCAGCAAGGGCCAGGTAGGTGGCGGGTAATGTATAACAACTCCTCTTCGGTAGATACTAGACTCTGGGCAGATGGCTACTCAGACCAAGCTTCACAACGGAACAGCGTGGACCAGGTGGATTCTCAAGCGACAGAGCTTCACAGTGGAGCAGCAAAGGCCAGGTAGGTGGCGGGTCACGTATAACAACTCCTCTTCGGTAGATACTAGACTCTGGGCAGATGGCTACTAAGACCAAGCTTCACAACGGAACAGCGTGGACCAGGTGGGTTCTCCAGCGACAGAGCTTCACAGTGCCGTGGAGCAGCAAAGGCCAGGTAGGTGGCGGGTCACGTATAACAACTCCTCTTCGGTAGATACTAGACTCTGAGCAGATGGCTACTCAGACCAAGCTTCACAACGGAACAGCGTGGACCAGGTGGGTTCTCAAGCGACAGAGCTTCACAGTGGAGCAGCAAGGGCCAGATAGGTGGTAACGTATTACAACTCCTCTTCGGTGGATACTGGACCCTGGGCAGATGGCCGCTCGGACAGCAGAGCTTCACTCTTAGTCTTTTGATGGGGAACACAGAGTCACTTATCAGTATACAACACAATCGAATTAGTCGATCTCACCAGTGTGGTCTAGACGGTGTCGGCCTTCTCAGAGCTCTCCGTCGACTCCGTTACTTTGCCCCAGAAAACAGGAGGGACTGGAAGACCTCTCTGTATAACACCTCTTCGATAGACATGGAATCATTTAAACAACATAGCTCAGCGGCCCCGGTATGGAAGGAAGTCTGCTGTGATTTGGAGTGGAAAGCAAAAACCCCAAATCCACACTCATACAAATTCACCAGAACACTTCAGGAACTCACTTGTGCTCACTTCCACAATTTGACTGCAAAATTGAACAGACTCACGGTGCACCCCAAGGCATTCCTCTCACCATCCAGTTGACATTTCCTCCCCAATAGATCGAATAAGCAGGGGCTGAACACGAGTCAGTTTAACACTGTTGTTCACTGGCATCGAAGAAATCAGAAGATGTTTTGGTTAATTCCCAGCCTCCAGACACACGACTCAACCACCACAGTAGAAACTGTAAATCTTTATCTTCTCTTTAGAATTACAAAGATGGTACTTAACTGTCCCAGGCTGCCACAGTAATGATCAAAAGTCAATCAGAAGAAGAGTTGAAGCTCAGCCAAACTCACAACGCGTTTCCCACGATCCTCATTATTCATTCAAAGACGATATAGCTTAATTCTTCACCCACTTGAATTGATAGGAGTCTTCACAATCTCTGTCCCACTGCCTGTATCCCTCCGAATCCACCACCACCACCACGTCTCTTCTCTCATCAAGAATGGCTTTTATAACACTCTCTCCTAATACGTGTCCCAATCGCGGATCCTAATCCCACGCGCCGCCACCTGACGCGAGTTTTCTAATCAAGCCTCGCCCGCGGCCATGATCTCCTCACGGGGAACCGGAACCGTCATGGTGTTCGGCCGTCATTGTCCCCCAGGGGAACATATCCCCAAAAAGAAAGGTTCCGCCAAGACGCTTGTCCCCCGTGACATCAGACTTTCATATATTTTAGATTCATTACACACAACTGAAGTAGTTCAAGCCTTTTATTGTTTTAATATTGATGATTTTGGCAAAAAAGTAAAGAAAAACCAAAAATCCAAAGAATTAGCATATTTCATCCGACCAATAAAAGAAGTGTTTTTAATACAAAAAAAGTCAACCTTCAAATAATTATGTTCAGTTATGCACTCAATACTTGGTCGGGAATCCTTTTGCAGAAATGACTGCTTCAATGCGGCATGGCATGGAGGCAATCAGCCTGTGGCATTGCTGAGGTGTTATGGAGGCCCAGGATGCTTTGATAGCGGCCTTAAGCTCATCCAGAGTGTTGGGTCTTGCGTCTCTCAACTTTCTCTTCACAATATCCCACAGATTCTCTATGGGGTTCAGGTCAGGAGAGCTGGCAGGCCAATTGAGCACAGTAATACCATGGTCAGTAAACCATTTACCAGTGGTTTTGGCACTGTGAGCAGGTGCCAGGTCGTGCTGAAAAATGAAATCTTCATCTCCATAAAGCTTTTCAGCAGATGGAAGCATGAAGGGCTCCAAAATCTCCTGATAGCTAGCTGCATTGACCCTGCCCTTGATAAAACACAGTGCACCAACACCAGCAGCTGACATGGCACCCCAGACCATCACTGACTGTGGGTACTTGACACTGGACTTCAGGCATTTTGGCATTTCCTTCTCCCCAGTCTTCCTCCAGACTCTGGCACCTTGATTTCCGAATGACATGCAAAACTGAGCAACAGTCCAGTGCTGCTTCTCTGTAGCCCAGGTCAGGCGCTTCTGCCGCTGTTTCTGGTTCAAAAGTGGCTTGACCTGGGGAATGCGGCACCTGTAGCCCATTTCCTGCACACGCCTGTGCACGGTGGCTCTGGATGTTTCTACTCCAGACTCAGTCCACTGCTTCCGCAGGTCCCCCAAGGTCTGGAATCGGTCCTTCTCCACAGTCTTCCTCTGGGTCCGGTCACCTCTTCTCGTTGTGCAGCGTTTTTTGCCACACTTTTTCCTTCCCACAGACTTCCCACTGAGGTGCCTCGATACAGCACTCTGGGAACAGCCTATTTGTTCAGAAATTTCTTTCTGTGTCTTACCCTCTTGCTTGAGGGTGTCAATGATGGCCTTCTGGACAGCAGTCAGGTCGGCAGTCTTACCCATGATTGCGGTTTTGAGTAATGAAACAGGATGGGAGTTTTTAAAAGCCTCAGGAATCTTTTGCAGGTGTTTAGAGTTAATTAGTTGATTCAGATGATTAGGTTAATAGCTCGTTTAGAGACCCTTTTCATGATATGCTAATTTTTTTAGATAGGAATTTTGGGTTTTCATGAGCTGTATGCCAAAATCATCAGTATTAAAACAATAAAAGACCTGAAATATTTCAGTTGGTGTGCAATGAATCTAAAATATATGAAAGTTTATTTTTTTATCATTACATTATTTAAAATAATGAACTTTATCACAATATGCTAATTTTTTGAGAAGGACCTGTATATGTATATATATATATATACATAGTCTAATATATATTGAGAGAGTTCCGAGAGGTGTCATGATTGAATATATAAAACCAATAGAATTATGCAATAGTATATAAAGTTGTAATTAAGTGCTACACTCTAATGTTCAGCGTATTTAATAGAAATTGTAACTATAATACATAAAATGAAAACATATAGATCACACCGTAAATAGAATTAAATACTTGTTTTAAGTGTACTTCTTTTTTAACTTTATTTTCTCAAAACAAGATAATTTGAATATCTTGTTGGGACAATTTATTGGATATTTTTATTTTGTATTTTTATGTTACCTTTTACATTTTTGAATGCTATAATTGGTTTGCTGTTTAAATTTAGCTGGAAAGCCTAATGGCAGGCTCAAAATGCGATAAATTGTTCCATATACTAACCAAATAATTGTGGAAATGTTCAATTGCTTTTTGAAGTAAAGACTTTAAAGATATAATGCTTATGAAATGCCCACTGGAATAATAAGTGTGATAACTCTGGTCTCCCCTGAACTATATACATAAGCTGTCAGTTTTTAATCTCCTGCATTTCTCAGCCCAGCACGATAAACTGAAAATACAAAATAGCTCCTGCTAAGGACAATGGCAATTAATTTATACATTTGCATAATATTAGCAGCACCAAACATGCAACACAGCTGGTGGCAGGACACAATCTTATTATAGCTGAAAGTAATTACATGAAAGAGAGTGAAATTCACAGTGAAACTAGAAACATCCGTGACTCAAATAGATGGTATTGAAATCAAATATATAATGATGAGTACTTAAAACTCAAAACCAGTGTATTAACCAGGGACAATTATGTTTTTATATATATAAAACAGGTACTTACAGGTACAGGTACTTACTGTTATCTTATCAGCCAATCACAAGACAGCAACAGAGTCGATCTGCTGACGATCTGCTGAAGTTTAAACAGTCTGCCTTGTATCAACAGTCCAGTGTGCTGGTGGTGTAATGGTGTGGGAGATATTTTTTTGGCACACTTTGTGCCCCTTATTACCAATTGAGCATTGTTTAAAAATCACAGCCGACCTGAGTATTGTTGCTGACCATGTACATCCCTTTATGACTACAGATTACCATGTTCTGATGGCTACTTCCAGTAGGATAACACACAATGTCACAAACCGCAGATCATCTCAAACTGGTTTCTTGAACATGAGAATGAGTTCACTATACACAAATGGCCTCCACAGTCAGTCACCAGACCTCAATCCAATAAAGCACCTTTGGGATTTAGTAAAACGGGAGATTCACATCATAGATGTGGAACTGACAAATCTGCAGTAACTGTGTGATGCTATCATGTCAATATGGACCAAAATCTCAGATAAATGCTTCCAGTACCTTGTTGTATCAATGCCATGAAGAATTAAGGCAGTTCTGAAAGCAAAATGGTGTCCAACTCGGTACTAGCAAGGTGTAGGCCCTACCTAATAAAGTAAATATATACTTATAAAAAAAGTTTGTTCAGGTTCTTGATTCTGATTGGCTGAGAGCCTTTTCTAGCCATGCAGTAATCTAACAGTATCACCATGGGAACCGTTTCACCATTTGTATCACTTGTAGCATCTCTCTCAGCGAGTGTCATGGAGGACGAGCAAACACCATCATTTTACAAATACACTGTTGTTGTGTCACGGAATGTAGTTTTATGAGTTTTTTTAGGTGAGAATGTAGTTATTTAGATCTCAAATATGCAACTTATATATAAACATAGCACCTATTTGACAATTTGTTTAGACGTTTTCAGAGATGCGAGCTCCAGGCCGTCAGCGGGCGTTCAGCGCTCATGTACCCGCAGAGAGCAGCTTCACCTGGGCCAGTCCTTCTGGAATTTGCCGCTGGCTCTTATGTAGATAGTGGTTAAACATGAGATATAATTAATTTGGTGTATATCAAACGGGCAATCTTTGGTCTTATTAATCTATTACTTGCTCCAGAGCAAATCGATTTTGGTTAAGGGGAAAATTAAGTTTCATAACTTTATATTTAGGCTATTTCACTTAAAGGTGCCCTAGAATGTTTTTTTTTATTATTTTATAATGTTTCCTGGGTTACCCTTATAATGTTAGTATGTTTTTTAGATAAAAAATAATCATAATTTAGAAATAAATGGCATTTTTCCTAGCCTGCTTTTAGCCTCTGATTTGAACACTCTGTTTGAAGGGGCGTGTCTGCTGTGGGATTCAGTGTAACCGCGGCCACTGCTGTGATTGGCTGACATGCTTGCATATGAAATAGCAACGCATTACATGTGAAACTCTCTCCCGAATACTTTTACTACTGCTATTATACGTTTTTACTATAACAGCTATCGAGATTAACGAATCGTGAGATGTTTTTAAAGTATTTAGATCTATTCCCATCACATAAAATGTTGCCGTGATGAGCATTGAGCAGATGACAGTGTGTTGATCGCGAGAATGAAGATCTTATCATTGCAAAGCAGTTTCTGCACTCTCTCTGCTTTCACCAATGCAAACACGATGATGTAAATACACTAAGAGCTTCGTTGTGCAGTAACGTGCGTCATTGATTTCATAACGAGTTTGGCAAGTGTTCAGATAAACTCGCGCTGTGTGGAAAGATTGTTCTTTGATCGCTTTCTGTATATAATTTGTTCACAATTTAAATACGATTATTTTCATCCTACTAAAAGAAACGATGTGAAGCTGATATTTTAGTCACTGGCTTGACTTACTGATGCATAAACAGTATTGAACGATTTTGAGAGAAAGATTACCTGTCTGAACTTGAACAATTACACATCAGAAAGTGTTGCTTGGTAGCTCGATCCGAGGCCAGCTCTGTATTGGCCCAAGTTGAGGAAACAGTCGGTGAAATGTTTGAAAATTTCCAGAGAAAATAAAATTAACCCATTGTTTCTTCAGAGGCTCAGATGAAGGAACTAAAAAATACTTTTGTGTTCATGTGTACATCCACACTGAGCAACTGCCATGCTTCGGCTGCGCAGTTCCGCCTGGCATTGAGGGCTGGCATTATGCAAATATTTGGAGCCGTACATATTAATGATCCCGACTATTGCGTCACAGTCGGTATTGTGTGGAGAACCGACCGTTTTTCAGGGGTGTTTTTCATAAACGTGAATTAAATGAGAACGCGAAAACAGTCCAGTTTGAGATTCACTCTATGTCATGTCCATGCACTGAACTCTTGTTATTTGACTATACCAAGTGAAATTCAATTTTGAATTATAGGTCACCTTTAAATTCTGTACTAGAGTGCAGCTTGTACATTTGACTGAATTGTTATACTGTATATATATCACCATTTTATGATGGTGCCATGCTATTTAGTTTTTGAATAATACACTACTGCCACAAAACACCAGCCAGCTCAATGCCTCAAACCTCAGCATTCAAGAGAGAGCCTGCTTTTGTTTGTATGTGTGTGTGTGTGTAAATACATTGCCTGTGTGCATATTTGTACCGTTTTGTCCTTTGTCCCATGTGGTACTGTGTGAATGTGAACATTAGCAGGATGCTATTACCGCAAATGTCACTGCATCAGCGGCACCTTTCCTGATTATGTCAATACCAGCTGACATCTGTGCGTTCACAGATAATAAAACTAAGCCAGAGGAGATTGAACATGGCTGAGGGACAAGAGGGAAATTAAGAAGGAATAAAGGAACGTTGACCTTAGGGACAGATGCTAGCTATGGTTTTCATTCAATCTGGAGTCAAACTGCAAATGTCTCATATATTTTTAACTGGGGAGTGAAGAAAACACACGTATCTCATTAAAACTTGTATGGATTCCACACATGCTGAGAGTCTAAATTGTCATATAGAAAGTGGGGTGAGAACACAGCTGTCTCTATCTATCGTGTTTGGAGAGCTGCTGTGGTAGAACATAATTGAAGCATTATATATGTTGAGGTCAATAAGATTTTTATTTATTGATTCGTTTAATTGATCAAAAGTGACAGTAAAGTAAAACTTTTTGTCACAAAAAATATTTCAAACAAATGCTGTTTGCAGCGTTCTATTCATCAAAAAATTCAGGACATTTTTTTTCCCACAAAAATATTAAGCAGCACAACTCTTTTCAACATTGGTAGTAATAATTCTTGAGTGCACCAAATAAACATATTAGAATGAAGACACAAAATATAATCACAAAAATAAATACATTTTAAAATGTATTAAAGTTATTCTAAATAGTAAATAATAGTTCAGAAATGGTATGGTTTTTACTGTAACTTTGATCAAATCAATAAATTAAAAGACGAGTAAAAATGTTAAAAAATAAAATAAAAACATATACCCCTTTAATATCTTTGCAGGATTTCCAATGCTGATTTGAATGTGGAAGGATGATAACAGTTCAATCTGTTACAACTGCACTTTTATATTTACTTTTCCCTATTGTACATTGTACTTAACTATAACTAAAATGTTCTGATTACTGTATTATAGGTTCTCTTACGAGAGGTTCTCTCGTATTGCGTAAGCTAGCTTACGCTGCGGGAAAGATTCATTTTTGCTGAGAGTTTGAAGCCAAAAAATTATTTCATAATTTGTATCCATTGACAACGCAGTTCCTCTGCGGCAGACCTAGAGCAGGCTAGCTAGCAGCTCATTGGTTCGCTCAGAGAGAACTGCTTAAGCCTATGGGAGAGCGGGGCTGAACCCGCTGCCAATGAGAAGCGCCCGCGCGCTCATTGCATCATGGCCCGCCAGAATGGGCGTGGCTATGGTGTATATAACAGTCTCTCCCAGGCTTATATGTTGATTCATTTCATCTTCAGCAAGCTACACGCTTCTGCTGTCCTGAGAAAAGCCGTCGCCGTCGAGAAGGCATCACTCTAGCGAGCTCCCGGACCCTGAAGAAGCCGGCCGTCTTCGCCACCTTCAGCCGCCCTGCAAGCTAGCGCCATCCGACGACTGTATCCTTCTTTTCTCTATATCTAAAAGAGCCGAGCGTCTTTTTAAAGATGCTCAGTCCCTGGGCAAAGACGAGTTAGTCATCCGCTTCCTCAGGGGAGCTAAGAGGATGAACCCTCCGCGCCCCCCTTCGGTTCCTATATGGGATCTTTCTATAGTTCTCGAAGCTATGAAAGCACCCCCGTTCGAACCGCTCGAGTCTGTGGACCTAAAATACCTCTCGCTCAAAACCGTTTTTCTGACGGCTCTGTCCTCAGTAAAACGCGTGGGGGATCTGCACGCGCTCTCATCCAGCGCCGCGTGTCTTGAGTTTGGACCGAATGATTCTGTTGTCATTCTCAAACCTAGGCATGGCTATGTCCCGAAGGCGATTGGTACCCCGTTCAGGGCTCAGATTATTTCCCTATCGGCTCTGCCTTCATCCGATAGTGAGCGCGACGCCAATCTCCTCTGCCCGGTGCGGGCTCTGAGATTGTACACTACGCGCGCTGCCGCGTTCAGACGCGCTGAGCAGCTTTTCGTGTCGTTTGGGGGGCGCACCAAAGGTCTGGCCGCCTCTAAACAGACACTGTCTAGATGGATAGTAGACGCTATCGCCTCTGCTTACGCATCTAAATGCCTGCCATGCCCTCTGGGCATCAGGGCGCACTCCACTAGAGGCATGGCCTCATCGTGGGCATGGTCCTGTGGAATTTCCATTCATGACATTTGTGTGGCCGCGGGATGGGCTTCCCCGTCCACTTTTGTCAGATTTTACAACTTGGAAGCTCCCGCCTTGCAGGCAAAATTACTAGCTGTCTAACGACCAGCTCCCTAAGAAGCTGCATTATTGGGAGTCCCTCACACAACCGGTTCGCCCCTTGTGCTCTCCTTAAATGCTTATGTATACACTTCATGTGCCCGCTCTGCCGGCCTCATATTGCATTCACTCCACGTTAAAAATCCCCCGGTATCACCCTGGGATTCATGAGTGGATTCATAGCGCGCACGGCGTTGACCAGGTGTTCCCGCAGCGTAAGCTAGCTTACGCAATACGAGAGAACCTCTCGTAAGAGAACGAATCGGTTACCTAACGTAACCTCGGTTCTCTCTAGAAGAGGGAACGAGTATTGCGTTCCCGGCCTTGCTTGCGCTACTAGCGTTTCGCTTCACGCTGAAATAAATCAACATATAAGCCTGGGAGAGACTGTTATATACACCATAGCCACGCCCATTCTGGCGGGCCATGATGCAATGAGCGCGTGGGCGCTTCTCATTGGCAGCGGGTTCAGCCCCGCTCTCCCATAGGCTTAAGCAGTTCTCTCTGAGCGAACCAATGAGCTGCTAGCTAGCCTGCTCTAGGTCTGCCGCAGAGGAACTGCGTTGTCAATGGATACAAATTATGAAATAATTTTTTGGCTTCAAACTTTCAGCAAAGATGAATCTTTCCCGCAGCGTAAGCTAGCTTACGCAATACTCGTTCCCTCTTCTAGAGAGAACCGAGGTTACGTTAGGTAACCGATTCGTTTTTATGAATGAATTTTAATGCATGAAGCAATGGCTTTGTTTAGCTTTTCATCATGCTTGTCATTAAAGTGTAAATCGCAGGTTACATTTTTCACGAAGATAATGCAATGTGACTACTAAACATGAAGATAAGAACCGCCCACCATTGTTTTGTATGTTTTTTATACCAAAATGCTGAATATAATATGAAAAGTTGGTATTTTTTACACTCCCCCTCCCTTCCACTAGGCTGGGCGTGATGTCATAAAAGGGACTCCAATAAGCCTAGAGTTACCGTTAGTCTAACGGCAAGTAGGCTAGCAATTATATAGAAACGTTTTTTTTAGATTCAGAAGTGATGAATGAAATAACTCAATTGTAAACATACTCGTGTGTGCTGGCTTCAATAGGACCGTGATCCTGCCTGAAATTAAGCTATTCGCAAAACAAACGGGTTCAGGCAGCATGCGTCTAAACCAGGATATGTTGCGTGAGGCACGTCAGATTTGCCGGTCGTGGGTCGAGCTTCTCCACTAAACTCCAAAACGCGTTCACCTCACACTCTCCACTGCTGATTCCATTGGGTGGCATAGCCCACACAAACACCTGTCAAACACAGCAATAGGGACATCGATCTCTTTTTTTCTTTCTGACAATGAGCATCGCTAATTGACCCTTCGCTAAGCCACGCCCGAAAACCGCCACTGGCCAATCGTGGCTTAGCAACCGTAACTAGGCGCGGGAGGTCTGTCAAGCTTTCGAGCGAGGGAAACATGCCGACGCGTTGTGCGTATGGATTGTGCAAATCTGATACCCGGTATTCTAAAAGTTTGGACGGTGGGGTGGCATTTTTTCTCTTCCCGAAACCTAAAAGCCAAAGGGGAGAAATCCAGGGCGTGGATCAAGCAGTGTGGAGACCCATTCACAACTAAATGTCGACAGGATTAACAAAACAAAAAAACCCCTATTGCTTGGAAATAATGGCGGTTCTTTGTTCATAATGCATATATTTGAACGGAAAATAAGACGATTAAAGGCAAGACGGAGGCTTACTGACATATTTTAAAATATATTTCAGCATTTTGTTAATCGACGGCCTACTAACGTTACCCCTGTAACTTTACCCCAATCCGATCGCGGCTCTCCCGGTGTTAGATTGATGGATAAGCTGTTTGATTTGTAATTATTAGATTATTTTCACATTTCACTTACTCTGCTGTGCATGAACATAGCTGTTCAATTTGTGTTTCCCATGTGAATGGTCTGCTAAGGAGACGGCTGCTGCTTGCGCTGGGACCTAACGTTATAGGCTTTAGCTTCAATTTTGATGAAATTATTCTCTAATCGGTTGCATATTATGTCGTGGATATATCCCTCGAATGCATACTGCTGTCCCTTTTGTCTTGCTCTCTCAGATATTTCACCTGTTCGCCAAAAATGACTAATTATCTCCTTGGGAATGTCTGACACCGGTGCATTCACACTGTAATAGACGTGGCAGCCGCGAAAGCTTGACAGGCGTAGCAACAGTAACTAAGGAGGGCGGGGCTTAGCGAAGGGTCAATTAGTTGCGTTTTAGCACAGGCAATGTCGCGTTCTGTCAGCAGATGCCAGGAAAAGTGCCATTGTGTCTGTGCAGTGTGTGCATCTTTACAGCTCTGATTAGGACTACTAACACCATGTAAGTAAATAATGTCTTCAGTCGTTGTCCCTCCTTGCTATTCTACATGACGGCAAGATTTTGAAAAGACTTTGGCTTGTTCCCTAATGTTATCCGGGTTAGCACCAGGCTAACCTAGGCTAGCTCCAGCTCCTCACCAGGACACCTGGCCAACCCTCCACTCATTTTCCTCACACCAAGCATTGATAATTGATAAATTGTAGGGCCGTGGTCCATCAAGAATTTGATGGTTTCCAACCTCCTCAGTCTCCCAGTCGTTCTCCATAGTCAAGCCACAAACAGTAGGAATCTAACACAGTATGGGTGGCTATGGGTTGGTACTCCCTCTTATGACATCATCACCCAGTTACTGTAAAAAACATGCTACCTTTGAAACCCCAATAGATGTTATTTTAACGCATTTTAAGACAGAAATGTTTAAATATATACATATTGAGCACTTCAATTTACACATTAATTGGTTGTGGTGGTTAACCTGCAATTTACACTTTAATAGGCCTACATATCTCTCATAAAAATAAAACAGACTCAACACATTAACAAGTTTCTCTCCAATTCCCTCACGTTCTCTCATAGCATCTGTTCTTTGTTATTTTCTGTTACTAAAGTAACAACATGATGTGGCTATCATTTTAATCCTGAGGGGCTCTTGCTGTGTATTGACTCTGTGTGACAATCTGACATCAAAGCATCGACTAGCTAATCCATGCCTGCCCTATGGAGTTGAACAGAGGTTTGGAAGTGTGTATACCTGGGCGGGAGAGCTGTAGATACCCGTGCGGAGAAGAGGGGTGGCCGTCAATTGGCTACGCAGGGGCATTTTAAGCGGGATTAAAGCGGAGTAATCCGCTCAAGGAAGACGCGGTGAGAAATATATACACACCAACGCAAACATGTACAGGGGTTGAGCTGATAAACAGAAAACACTGGCTCTGTTCCAAACCCAATACTCACTTAAAAAAATAAAAGGTTACACTTAGAACCAAATTTAGCTGATGCCATAAAAGCAGAACTGTTGGTGCTATTCGGTCATTTTTACATTTGTTTTAGTTTTTTTAGAATTATTTTCGCTTTCAGTTTATTTTGATGGTCCCTTCAACACATTATGTTGACTATGAGTAAAGTTGGACCTACATGTCTACTAACTCTCATTTGAGTATTAGTAGAGTATTAGTAGACTGGTAGGGTTAGAATTGTTGACATGTATTAGAAAAAATACTTATAGTCAGCAGAATGTCTGTTGGGAGCATCAAAATAAAGAGTTAGCAGTTAAGCAGACAGTCTACTAATACTCTAATGACTGCAAGTTGACATGTAGTTGCAAAGTTACTTATGGTCAACAGAATGTTCAAAAGGGGCCAAACATTTTTTTACCTTTTTTTCTTCATCGGAATGGTACGAAACTTGGTAAAGGTTTTAGCACTTGCTATGTGAACACACACACAAAAAGAAAATTCATGGACATGGTCCTGAACTCATTGGAAATCAATGGGAGATGAATTTCATCTAGTGGAAACTTTTGGTACTGCGGCCAAACTAAATCTTACCGAAAGCTCATTTTCAAATTTTCAAAACTTGTTTAGATTTATGCCTTTGATTTTCTCACAGTTTTAGAGTAAAAAAGTGTTTTTGAAAATATATATTTCATATAAAAATGTAAAAATTTTCATAACAATAAAAGTTCACTTTTTTTTCAAACTTTTTTCACTTCAGGAATAATCTGCAAAGTGTCGTCTTTGAAAAGAGATCAAACTTAAGTCTGTGCTTAAAGCATTCAAGATTTACGACAGTTTAAGTTGGGAATAACATTTTCAGGTCTATGCTCAAAAAGTGAATACATTTATTATAAATACAGTGGAAATATAATTTAGGACCATAAAAATCCCCTATATGGAAATAAAAAACAGACAGAGCACCAGAGGGTTAAAGTAAGTTTAAGTGCACAAAGTCCAAAGTAGTTGATTATCTGTCTGACATATGTCATGCAAATTCAATACTCAATCCCTAAAACACATTAACCAAACATAATTGTTGAGAAAACAGACCCTTTTAATCAGATGGATATTACTGTTTTACTGCATATCAAATAAATGCAGCCTTGGTGTAAGAGACTTCTTTCAAAAACATTTAAAGATCTTACCGACCCCAATCAAAATTGCATTGACTCTACTTTTTGCAATGCATTCTTGATTTGTATCATCTGCAAGACACATGCAATACCGCCCCCGTGTTTTCACACTTGAGTCTTAAAAAGAACCAAATTAAGACCCTTTAAGTGATCTTATATTATGCATCTTATTGCCCTAATCTGTCATGTAAACTGTAACAGTCCAAAATATTTAGAAGTATACTCACACCAAACAAGATTTCCCCAGTTCTGATTGCTTTAAAGGGATCTGAGATCATTTTGAGCAGTCACATATAAAATTTGCTGCTTACTTTTTGGAACATCATGAACGCTGTCTAGCTATAGGCAGCTCGCTGTCTGGAACAGAGCCAATGCGTAGGTTGAGCTGCCATGGATTCCAGCACAGGTCTCTGTTTGACTGAAGTCTTAAAAGCACTTGCTATAGTCCTCTTGTGAGTGATGACATTTATGCAGTGATTCAGAGTGACATTAATTAAGTCAATGCATTAAAGTTAAGAAAGGAGGAAGATAGATAGCAAATGAACACCGCCTTGCCACAACACTTAACACATACAGAAACGCTGTAAGACAATGTGACTGAGATTTAAAACTATACTCTCATTCCTGAGTAATAATCAAAAAACTTCACTGCCGTACCATGAGAGCAGCAGGCGTAATGACGCAGCGCCTGAAAATAGGCTACCTTCCGTCAACACAACGGAACTATTTTCAGGCGCTGCGTCATATCATTACGCCTGCTGCTCTCATGGTACGGCAGTGACGTTTCTTGATTATTACGCAGGAATGAGAGTATAGTTCCTAGCCATATCAGCCTAGAAAATCGCAACTTTACATTTTCCGTCGGTCTTAGTGCACGATGTAACTACAGAAGAGTCAAGTTTTAAATAGGAAAAATATCGAAACTCTTTGGTCATTTTTTTTTTAGAAATGCTAATGGTCTTGTCCACTCCAATGATGTATGCTAAGCTATGCTAAAAGTGGTACCGCCAGAACCGGAGATCGGCTGAATGGATTCAAAAACGGTAAAACTCAACAGTTTAACTCTGGGGGAGTTGTAAAATGAGCCTATTTCCAAAAAAAGTGGAGTATCCCTTTAAACTTAGGTAAAGTTGGTTTTATATTCGCACATTCGCGTTAAAGAACTTTTTCAATTAAATAGTCAATGAAGCAATTTTTCAAACTACATCATTTTCTACAATCGATCAAAATGGGTAAGTATATTTTTAATGCACACACACTTTGTTAAATATTCAATGTAGTGTGGTAACCAATATAGGGACCGTCTAAAAAGTTTATATTGTTTTTCATCGTGTGCAAACAGACAACTACATTTTAGCCAACTGCAGATGTACCAGCAAATATCTCTCACATTATGTGTTCCAATGCAATAGAATGTCCTTTAGCAACAATAAAAACTGCATTATAATGATGGTGTTTAAAAAGGTGTTTAGGAAATAATAAAGAATGAACATGTAGGCAACATGAACTGTAATCTGGTAACAATCCAGACTGTAGAAAGTGGAAAATCATGTGTAATCTCCTGAACATAGTTAATCGCTTCATTTTACATCTGTTTATATTTATGTTTATTTATTTATTTGAAATCAAAATGAACAAGAACAGTGTTGGTGTTGGTTTTAATAATGACATATGATTTATTTCAATAGGTTTTGAAAGGATGGGCCGACTGTTCCAAAGCAAGTTGGATGGTCTTGTCTGGACCCTACAGAACATACTACAGCCCACGTCTTGCTGTTTTATCCACCTCGGTTTTTCTGTTTTTAAGTGTAATAAAGACTTTACAGTGTAACAGTGTTCTCCAGGTGCTGAATAAAAAGAATGGCCTAACGGTATTTTATGTTTTCCTGTTGTATAGCATCTTCAATTAACATTAAACTCTCACAATAACACAATTCGTGTGCATTGATTGATGTTTACAGTCCTGCAGAAATATCACTGTCCATGGTACTGAATCCATCAGATTATTGACAAGTACCCAGAAAGCATGACAGCAAACATGATGTTTATTTTGGGGGTGAAGGGTGTGGATTTTGGAATAAACTGCTGCTTCAATGTATATGTAATGAGTGATTATAATCAAGGTTTACTTTCTAAATATCACATGAGTGGAATGACTTATCTAGGCATGTGAGATTTTACTTAGTTATAGGCTAGAAGTTACCATTATGATTACTGAAATGTTTGTTTCATGTATTTTCTAATTTCTGTATTTGATATCTGAAAGCAGTAACAGTGCTTGCTCATTTAGTGATTCTGTGATCTTTGTAACGGCCTACGAACTCCTGTGAGAGTCTTGAAGCTGACTTCTGCTGATGAAACTGAAAACTATCTTCAGTAAATCTTTTCTTTATTATAATTCTGACTCCTGCTCTTCATTCATCATATCTGGTTCTGGGTCTTTGACTGTGCGCCCCTAACAGGTGAACATTTAAAAAACTAGCAAAACTCCTATGGGGTTCTTCAATGGCACACCTTCCATCAAAAAATATTACATTATCTAAATGTATTTATTACTGTAATGGCTGAAAACAGTAACTTCTTTACTTCATGGATGTATTTATAGAAGAATGATTTGCTTTAAAAGAACATTAAAACCATTAAACAAAGTACAGTTTTGAAAATATCTCCCTTACTGTACGTACAATTATCAAATGTGTATTAAAAAAAATACTGTATTTCCCCTAAAGTACTCTTTTCGTGTTTCAAAGGCTGTAGTGCTTTCCTAGTGACCTGACTGACTTACTACAGGTCAAATTTTGACAATAACTCGCATACTGTACGTACAATTATCAAATGTTTATTAAAAAAATGTCTGTAATTCCCCTGGCCTAAAGTATTCTTTTCGTGTTTCAAAGGGTGTAGTGCTTTCCTAGTGACCTGACTGACTTACTACAGGTCAAATTTTGACAATAACTCGCATACTGTACATGCTATTGTCAAATATGTTTATGAAAAATTAACTGTATTTCCCCTAAAGTATTTTTTCCCGTTCCAAAGGCTGTAGTGCTTTCCTAGTGACCACACTGACTTACTACAGCTGAAATTTTGACAATAACTCCTTTACTGTACGTACAATAAACTAATAAGTTCAAGAAAAAATTACTGTAATTCCCCTAAAGTATTTTTCCCCGTTTCAAGGGCTGTAGTCCTTTCCCAGTGACCACACTGACTTACTACAGGTGAAATTTTGACAATAACTCCCTTACTGTACGTACAATAAACTAATATGTTTATGAAACAATTACTGTAATTCCCCTAAAGTATTTTTCCCCGTTCCAAAGGCTGTAGTGCTTTCCCAGTGACCACACTGACTTACTACAGGTGAAATTTTGACAATAACTCCCATACTGTACGTACAATTATCAAATGTTTATTAAAAAATTACTGTATTTCCCCTAAAGCATTCTTTTCATGTTTCAAAGGTTGGAGAATGTTCCTAGTGATCAGACTAACTTACTAAAGGTTAAATATTGCCAATACCTGCCTTACTGTAAGTACAGTACATACACATTTTTTTATGAAAAAATTACTGTAATTCACCTTAAGTGTTTCTTCATGTTCCAAAGGTTATAGTATGTTTCTAGTGATCACTCTACTCAATTAATTTTGATAAATGTATTAGGTAAAAGTAGGTATTAGAACTGCTGTTCCTGGTACAACACATTTCGTTCATTGATTAAAAACTGTAAAGATTTTAGCTTAATCATATTTTTAACGTTATAAATAAGCAACAATCTTATTGTAATGATTTAAATCTGGAATCCATTCCTGCTTCAATGTATATCTAATGGCAAATTTAATCAAGGTATTATTCAATATTTTCCTTCTAAATATCAAATGAGTTGAATGACTTCTCTAGGCTTATGAGATTGTACTTTGTTATAGAAATTACAATTGACAATTAAATTAAAATTGAATTTTAAAAACAAAAAGAAGATATACATTGCAGTCAAGAAGTTAAGCAATTATTTAAGTGACTAATTAAGTGATGATTGAGCATTAGTGATGAACACCTGCTGTTAACAAGCAAAATCACTGAAGGAAAGAAAAACCTGAAATGCAAATGAGCTGCTGCTCCCAGCACAAGGGGAGGAGCCTCATGAGGTTCTGTCCTTTTACCTCAAACAAACATGCACTGAAAATTTCAAAAACGTTTAGCCTTTTATTGTCAAACCGGAGTCAGACATAGATGGAGTGACACAAGAAGAAGTGACAGAGGTTGAGAAGGTGATGATTTATTGAGTTTCGTTCAAGGTCACCATATTGGAGATTAGCGGTTGTTTTAGTTGGACTCTTGACCCTTGCAAATTAGTTTGTGTTTGGCTGCTGTAACTCATGTGTTTATAAAACACATTTGTAATGGCTCAAAAGTCAAAAGAAAGTATGATCAGGTGTCAATGGTTGTGCTTTGATGATGAAATTAATCTTTTAATGACATGTTGACTGAACTTTTACAGAGTCTAATCTCTGATTGAACAAGTGATGTATTATTAGGTTTGCCTATTTATTTAAATTAGACCTGAAGATATATGTTATGTATATTAGATTATAAAAAGAAAATCTATGACTATCAGATAAAAGAAAGGATTTTACAAACAGTTTGTGCACAACAAGTTTTCATCAATTGCATTAAGACTAACACAGACATCAATAATCAGCATATGAATCTCAACAATGGTGATCAAAGTGATTCATGCCGCAATGCATGCTGGGAGCCATGGATAAGTTTTGTATTATGCTAGTACCCAGCATGCATTGCAGCATGAATCATTATTTAATGGTCACCATTGTTGAGATTAATATGCTGATTCTTGATGTCTATGTTAGTTTTAGTAAAGCCATAGATGAAAACTTTTTGTGAACACTGCTTGTAAAATCCTTAATTGTATCTGATACCACAACACTGCTGGCACTTTACTGTAAAATCACAGTTCTGAATACAACTATAATATGTCACCCTTTTCAATCAGATATTAGACACTGAAAGAAATCATTGAATCAGGTCACTACATCTTTAATCAATGAAAGAAATGTGTTGTACAAGGAACAGCAGTTAATACATACTTTTACCTAATACATTGATCAAAGTTAATTGAGTAGAGTGATAACTGGGAACATGCTATAACCTCTGGAACATGGAATAATTTTGAAAAAAAAAAATTCTAAATAATATTATTGTAGTATACTTACTATAAGGCAGGTATAGGCAGTATTCAACATGTAGTAAGTCAGTCTGATCACTAGGAAATTACTACAACCATTGCAACATATTTAAAAACACTATAGGTCAATTATAGTTTATTACATAAACATATGTAATAAACACATGTAATAATGTTTATTACATAAATATATTTGATAATTGTACTGTAAGGGAGTTATTGTCAAAATTTCAGCTGTAGTAAGTCAGTGTGGTCACTGGGAAAGCACTATAGCCCTTGAAACGGGAAAAAATACTTTAGGGGAATTACAGTAATTTTTTCTTGAACTTATTAGTTTATTGTAGGTACAGTAAGGGAGTTATTGTCAAACTTTCACCTGTAGTAAGTCAGTCTGATCAGTAGGAAAGAACTACAGCCCTTGGAATGGGAAAAAATACTTTAGGGGAATTACAGTAATTTGTTCTTTAACTTATTAGTTTATTGTACGTACAGTAAGGGAGTTATTGTCAAAATTTCACCTGTAGTAAGTCAGTTTGGTCACTGGGAAAGGACTACAGCCCTTGAAACGGGAAAAAATACTTTAGGGGAATTACAGTAATTTTTTCTTGAACTTATTAGTTTATTGTACGTACAGTAAAGCAGTTATTGTCAAAATTTCACCTGTAGTAAGGCAGCGTGGTCACTAGGAAAGCACTACAGCCTTTGAAACGGGAAAAAATACTTTAGGGGAATTACAGTAATTTTTTCTTGAACTTATTAGTTTATTGTACGTACAGTTAGGGAGTTATTGTCAAAATTTCAGCTGTAGTAAGTCAGTGTGGTCACTGGGAAAGCACTACAGCCCTTGAAACGGGAAAAAATACTTTAGGGGAATTACAGAATTTTTTTCTTGAACTTATTAGTTTATTGTACGTACAGTAAGGGAGTTATTGTCAAAATTCTACCTGTAGTAGTTAGTCAGTCTGGTCAGTAGGAACATACTACAACCTTTGGAACATGAAAAAAATCTCTTTGGTGAATTACTGTAAGTTTTAAAACATTTTTGCGTACTGTATGTACAATAGCCTACACAAAAGTACACTAAAGCAGTCGTGATCTAGGTGAATACTCAGCAAATATCAAACCTAAAACCCTGGTTGATTACTTTTTTTAACTTGACTATGTTCATGGTGCTGTCCACGTACAATGTGGTCCTGAAGGTCCTACATGATCAAGTCTGCAACTTGGGTACAGTTGCTTTTTATATTCGCTTAGCATATTTGCGGAGTTCCGCGTTCAATATCTCGTGAGCTGAATATTGTTACTACACAAATAACATTGTTTTAATATTTTAATCTCCTCAAAACGAGTTTTCCTTCGGGTTTGCACTTTGCAGATGGTCCCTTCTCAGCAGCCTGCGCATAGAGATCAATGTATTTTGTCCAGTGCGAAGGAAAGATCGTTTTGAGGAAATTTATGTTGTAGCTTCTGGTGTTTTATCTGTAGTTATCTGTGATATGTGTTGTGTGTAGCAACAACGTTTAGTTCACGAGTTATTGAACGCGGAAGTCTGCGAATGTGCGAATATGCGAATATAAAACCAACTTTACCTAAGTGCAACTTAAACATGTTCTCATTGATATTGTTCAATGAAACTTATAGAGTAGAGTATTGTGATATAGAACTTATACTGCATTTACAGTAGATATAGCATTTCCCTTTAGGCCAGTCCTACATTCGTCATAAATAATCCGTTTGAATGTCAGCTCTGCGATATATTATTTTCCTTTTAACAGGGTCCCGTGCCCTGACACTATTCAATTTGTCAGTTGCGTCTTCTCCGTGTTCACAACAAATTCAGTCCTTTCAATATGAAAGTCTTCTCTACTGACTGACTCACTCAAAAAGACAGTCTTTGCCGCCATAGTGGCGAAATAATATGAATTAATTGCTGTTCACTGCCAGGGACTATTTTTTTTTCCAGTGGAAGGAAGGCTTTTAGTGATTTTACTTCATGAATGTTGCATTGATGCATTTTGTGGCTTTAATATTTGTATTGTGTGGTAACTGTTTTATAAAAGGAAGGTATGGCTACTCGAGGCTAGTGCTGTATATCATGGTTTTGCGTCGTGCCTAAAAACGCCCTTCAGCCGTGACTTAATTTAGATACAGCACTAGCCTCTTGTACCTTGCTTACATTATATCAGTGGTAGGCCGTCAGGGCCAGCAAGGCCTTCTCTGCTGGCCTAAACACTATCCGAATCATAGTCCATTCTTTTAATTTCATAGTTTTTCTCTTGGTTGCGCTGCTTCCAGTGGTGTATGTTTATTTTAGAGCTTTTATCCAATCATATTTCAGCCATCATGTGTTGCAATGGGCAAATAAATCTGCCTTGAGGCCTTCAGAATCAATAGTGCATAAATGGCAAGGAAACTGTTGCTTGATCAGTCAGATTTAATCAGCCAATCAGATTCCAATTTTGACTGCACCAGGGCCATCTACAATAAAGTCGGCATTTTCACGTCTTTTGATTGGATGGTCAGAGCGCGTACTATTACTGGTAGTCAGAGCTAGCTAACCGCATATGTAGAAAACTGCATAAACTATATATATATTCCTGTATATTTAATAGTTTTTATTACACGGCTCTGCGGGATACTTGATTCTGATTGGTCAATAGAGCCATCCAGCGGTAAGTTATTCCCAGATAACAACCGTTCAAAACAGATAATGCAGGCTCATCCGGGTTACTGAAGTCAGCAGTGCTTCGCGTCGGGGTCCTCATCATCCTGTCGGGTTATTTTGAGAGAACCACTGGCTGGATGTCCCTTACTTCAACCCACCAATTAATGTTTCTTTCCCTCCTCGATCCCTAGCAGGTTCAAACCTCCCGGAAACATCCCTTATTCAGCCTTATCCACCTTAACGCAGAGTCACAGAACACTATTCGATCGGTCCGGGTAAAAACAGAATGACTGTATGCCATGACTGATTTTGAAGGCAAAAGTCCGGCTGATCTCATTGATTTCGTTCAAAAATCTGTGTGAGAGCATGTGGCAGCTGTACACATCGTGATGTGTTGCGGTGACTGTTCCTGTGTCCACTGTTCCTGTCGAGCGGACACTGTTTCAGTCTCAGCCCTAAAGCGAATTAAAACTTTTGCCAAAAATACGACGGGACAGACTCAACTTTCAGCATTAGCCTCAATGGTGATAGAAAAGGTTGTTGGGACTGAAACGCACATAACATTGTACAACCAAATAAAGTCTTTTTGAGGAAATAAATTAGGATGGATTTTGTGTAAAAAATAATCAGTAGTTTTGGTGAGTATAATGTTTTTTTTGCGCCCGTTTTTTCCATGGTGAATATGATTTTCTTCTTAATTTTTCTTATGATCGAAACTTCATTTTTTTCCCCCCAAACATTCATACTATTGTAACCCTTGAAGGACAAGGACTTATAATCGCAACGCAAGAACAACTGAACACTAACGCACAAGCCGAACTCACTCGCTCGTTTCTCTCTATCCGGCCTTTTCCGAACTCACCGCATTAACACTATAACTGCCGGTGCACCACTATCAAAAGTTATTAATTCAGGTAGGACACCACTGAAGGCCTAGGTGTGAAATGCACGGCCCGCCACTGTATTATATATAATATTAAGTATATTATGGTTGACTTCTTTTTTACAACAGTTGATTTTGACTGCATTTTAATCTGCAAAAAGGACATATTTATACAATATATTTTCCATATATTTATACATTCCAATTATTCTAAAGCTCAATATTTGCTTTGAAGAAAAGTTTATCATTTTGTGTTTGATGGAAGAAAAAAAAAGTTTGAGGTTAAGGACTTCTATTTTTTTAACTCTTTTGAATTCAGTTCCTCTAATGTACAGTACAAATAGCACATGGCGAAGCATTTCAGGGGAACTCACCAAGCACTAAGCACTTACTCACCAAGCACTTAAAAGGATCTGACCTCATATCTCACGCATTCGACACTTTTCACACGCTGTCATGCCACACATCCGTTTTCACTGACACCGACAGACAAGACAGAGAAGGTTACTTTTGATATGAAACAAATTCTCACCTCTCAGATTCTGTCAATCTTATTACAATATTCAAACAATACCGTTTTGGTGCTTGTAAATGTGACGTGACAGGTCGCAGTAGCGCCTCAGTTCAAGCGACACGTGAACCGATCATCTCTACTACACTGAAAAAATATTTTCATTCATCCAATTAAAAATTTTAGGGTAATGGTTCACATCTATATTTTATAACTTGATCCAATGAAAAATAAATAACTTACCCTAACCAATATTTTCTATGTCTATGAAAACTATTTTATAAAACATTTTTCATGTTGAAGAACGTCTCAGGTTACGACTGTAACCTATGTTCCCTGAGAACAGGGAACGAGACAATACGTCATCGACGTTATGGGGAACGCCTCAGGCGTGACAGGTGTCTGAAATCAAATATCAACTCACAGCAATCATGTTGACCGGCGACAGCCCGTGCATCATCAGCTCGAATGATGAGCGCGCAACCTGGATGTATAAAAAGGGTGCCTTGAAACCGTGACAACATCCTATCGTCTGAAGGGACTGTTGCAGGCAGGCCCCGAGGTATGGCAGGGAGACGTATTGTCTCGTTCCCTGTTCTCAGGGAACATAGGTTACAGTCGTAACCTGAGACGTTCCCTTTCGAAGGGAACTCAACAATACGTCATCGACGTTATGGGGAACGAAATACCCACGCCGCCATACTGAGGGGAGTGCATGCCCAATGGCAGTGACAACTGTCAGAACCAGTAATACAAAGGACACTAAAAAACTACTCACCCTAGGTCACGTTGGGCTGTCAGTGACAGCACTCCCTACCGGTCATAGCCCTCCAAGCTAATGAACCGAGAAACTGCCAGAACAAGTTCATGGGAGGTATATCTGGGCCAGCTCAAAGGCTTAGGACCACAACTTCCTAATAGAAGGGGTCCCTTCTAGGGAGTGTGGCTAGGGGACTCAAGGGATTCCCAGCCAGTCACTATTCAGGAGAGCATGCCTCCTGACATGCCACCAGGCTGGCTTGGTGATCTATACTAAGACGCACAGTCTGGCCATTGCCTGTCTGTTCGAGACAGAACCTCTGGAAACTGCCTTGGAAAAGGCATCCAAAACTGAAGGCCTGCAAAGCTGGCAGAAATCATTCAGTTCCGGATCACAGAGACGGGATTACCCGGAGAGTGTAACTCAACCTCAAGAAAAGACGGAAGTCGTCCACTCAATCCATGGGTCTACCCAGTGCTCCTCCTGAACACTGAGGAAGTAAGAGAGGGATCAAAAACCAGGAAGGTCTGCTGAGGCCAAAAGACCTGATTACCCTCTATGTGGGGAGCTCCAGTACCTGAGAGCTCACATCAGGAAAGGCCGGTGAGGCCTGTAACCTGGCGACCACAGTATGTGGGAGCTCATAACCAGGAAGGCCGGGTGAGGCCTGTAACCTGGCGACCACAGTGTGTGGGAGCTCATATCAGGAAGGCCGGTGAGGCCTGTAACCTGACAACCACACCACGTGGGGGCTACATTAGAAAGTACATGAAACAAAAGTGCATATACTTAGTTATTCTGAGTCCAGAAAAGGCCTGGATCAGAATTAAGAAGTTAGCCAGAAAGGCGTCCGTCGTAGCATACTTTGACGACAGGACGCATCTAGAGTGGGACCCGAGGTTAAAGACTTGGGTCTGGGCCACATAGAAAGGGACTGAAGCGAACAGCGCATGACCCTTACCATAAAAATGGATTTTAGAAAGTACACAAGATGCTCCATCATGTGACTTACCATAAGTATGGTTCTGACATGACCAGGAAGGCCAGATGAGGCCTATAACCTGATAGTCAAAATGTGTGGGAGCTCACATTCAGGAAGGCCTGATGAGGCCTGCAACCTGACATGTGAAAGCTCACAACCACACCCTAGCGACCACAGTGAGTGGGAGTTCACATTCAGGCAGGCCTGGTGAGGCCTGAAACCTGACATGTGGCAACTCATAACCAGGAAGGCCAAGGAGGCCTGAAGCCTGGTGACCACTGAATGTGGGAGCTCATAACCAGGAAGGCCGGTGAGGCCTGTAACCTGACGACCACAGTAGGTGGGAGCTCATAACCAAGAAGGCCTGGCAAGGCCTGTAACCTGGCGACCACAGCGTGTGGGAGCTCATAACCAGGAAGGCCGGTGAGGCCTGTAACCTGGCGAGCACAGAAGGTGAGAGCTCATATCAGGAAGGCCGGTGAGGCCTGTAACCTGGCTACCACAATATGTGGGAGCTCTTATCAGGAAGGCTGGTAAGGCCTATAACCTGATACCCAGTGTTTGGGAGCTCATAACCAGGAAGGCCGATGAAGCCTGTAACCTGGCGACCACAGCATGTGGGAGCTCATAACCAGGAAGGCTGGGTGAGGCCTGTAACCTGGCGAGCACAGTATGTGGGAGCTCATATCAGGAAGGCCGGTGAGGCCTGTAACCTGGCGACCACAGCATGTGGGAGCTCATAACCAGGAAGGCCTGGCGAGGCCTGTAACCTGGCGACCACCGTGTGTGGGAGCTCACATTCAGGAAGGCCTAGTAAGGCCTGTAACCTGAAACCCAGTATGTGGGAGCTCATAACCAGGAAGGCCGGTGAGGCCTGTAACCTGGCGACCACAGTATGTGGGAGCTCATATCAGGAAGGCCGGGTGGGGCCTGTAACCTGATAACCACAGTATGTGGGAGCTCATATTCAGGAAGGCTGGATTAGGCCTGTGACCTGACACATGGAAGCTCATAGCCTGGAAGGCCTGGTGAGGCCTGTAACCCAGCGACCACCACATGTGGGAGCTCAACTCACTTTACAATACATTACCTTCGTTTGTTTTCCCAAACATGTCCCCGGCTCTGTACAGGAGACGAGTTCTGAAAAAGAAGAGGAAAAATGTTATTTGTGCAGAAAAAACATTTTCACTCAACATAAAACCTGCAACATGCGGAATGAAGCACATCAGGACTCAGGAACTCAGAAACCTGAGTTCTACTGTTTCACAAACCAAGGCAAGGCACTCCTAACAACCAAGCTGAAGCGGGCCATCAGAGAATTCTTGAACTCATCATGGGCCCCGCCCCAGGCCTGATGTAGGAGGAGCCTGGGAGCGATGGTAGTTAGGAGACAAGATCCAGGGAGGTGATGTCTAACGTTCAGTCCGAGAACGTTTACTCTGGATCACCTCCCTGAGATCCTGCCTCCCGCGGGAGTTACGCCTCCTGCGCACCCTGCTCCCCCTGCTAGGAGGAGGGGGTGCACGGGAAGCGACACTGGCCTTCTGGGTTCGTCTGTGATCCTCAGACCACGACGGACCAGGCCCTCCCGCCTGCCTAGGCTGGGCCGAGGACCTCCGCGGTATGCAGCTCTTAAACGCCGCAGAGCGCTCCCTCGCCTCCCTGAACTTATCGACCACTGTCTCGACAGAAGGTCCGAAAAGCTCGGAAGGCGAAACCGGCGAATCGAGGAGAAAGGTTTTTTCTTTCTCCCCGATGTCAGCCTGGTTGAGCCACAGATGCCTCTCCGTGGCCACCATAGCAGCCATCGCACGACCGATGGAAACCGCAGACTGCTTGGTGGCCCGGAGAGTCAAATCCGTGGTGCGGCGCAGCTCCGCGACCGCGTCAGGGGACAGGCCGGCCCCCTGATCGAGGTCCCGCAGCAGGTCGGCTTGGTAGGCCTGAAGGACCGCGAGGGTGTGCAGAACCGCACCCGCCTGACCTGCTGCCGTGTACGCTCTGCCATTCAAGCGCGAAGTTGTCTTGAGCGGCTTGGATGGCAGGGTCGGAGCTTCTAGTGAAGACGACCGACCAGATGCGAGATAGTTAGCCAACGTCTCGTCCACTGGCGGCATCGACACATACCCGTGCTCCGCGGCTCCCTCCACAGCAGCGAAACTAGCCCGCTGATGTAGATAGAGACGCGCGGAGAACGGGTTCTTCCATGCCTTCTCGATCTCAGAGTGAAGATCGGGAAGAAATGGAAGGCTCAGCCGAGCTGGTGGCTTACGGGTGGGGAGGAACCGGTCATCCAAGATACCACGAGCAGGTTCCTCCCGGACGCGCCTCCACTGCAGCTGTAATCTTTCCGTGGCGCGCCCCATAACCGTACACTGGGCAGGAGGGCTGAGATGGTTCGGTCTCGACCAAACTGACATCATCAACACCCACCTCCTGCCCGGCCCGAAGAGAACCAGTTACAGATCCATCAGAGAGAGAAAGAACTTCCTCAACATCGACCTGTAACTCACCCTCATCAGCTGGCAGATCATCCGAGAGGTTAACACCCCTCTCCAGATGATCTGCCAGCTCCATCTGAGAACCCCACGAGCTCAACCGCCGCTGAGCCTCAGCCCGAGCGGGACCGGAACCGCGGGGCTCAGATGCCGCGCCCACTTCCCTCGAGAAGTGGGACAGACGAGAGCGGAGAGTTTTGATCGTAAACCTCTCACAGTTCGCGCAGAAAGCTCCCTCGAGAGCTTCCCGCGCATGCTCTTCCCCCAGGCAAAACACGCACAGATCGTGTGAATCTTCCGGTGTCAAATATCTAGGACACAGGTCAGCACACTTGCGGAAGGTATTACGCCGCTTCTCTGTACGCTTCATCTTGAACGTTGATTTATTTTTCAAACAGACAAACAGTCCCTGAAGACGAAAGGATGTTGTCACGGTTTCAAGGCACCCTTTTTATACATCCAGGTTGCGCGCTCATCATTCGAGCTGATGATGCACGGGCTGTCGCCGGTCAACATGATTGCTGTGAGTTGATATTTGATTTCAGACACCTGTCACGCCTGAGGCGTTCCCCATAACGTCGATGACGTATTGTTGAGTTCCCTTCGAAAGGGAAAGTCAATTCATTTAAATTCTGTTTTTGATCTAAACAAAAATATATAGATTTAATCAAAACAAAACTTCTCATTTAATAAATATGTATTAGAAATGATTTGTTTTCTCCAATCAAATATATATAGATTCAATTAAACAATTATGTATCATTTTTAAAAATAAAAGTTAATAGAAATTATTAACAAACAAAAAGATATGGATTTAATAAAACATGTTTCCCATCGAGGAACATTGCTTAAAGGTGCAGTGTGGGATTTTTAGCGACATCTAGCGGTTCGGTTGCGAGTTTACACTAAGGGCTCAGCCCACCGCTCACCCCTCCCTTTCGAAGAAGCTACGGTGGCTAAAACGGGACAAACATCGTCGTCTGACACAGCAGAGAATAGCCAGCGTAAACATAATATAATAATAGTAATCAGCTGATTGTCTCACGAACGTAACCAGCACATTCTCCCCACATAGCAAAGCCATAATACAGCGAGGGAGAAGAACCACATGAAACTATGCAACTATATATGTTTTCTAACAGGGTAGTAAAAGTTTAGCTGGCTAATATGAGCTGTTAATGTGGCTGAGCTGGTTAAAGCGTAAAGTCTTGTTTAAACTCGACGCGTCCGCATGAGCTCACAGGTGCGTGCGGCAAAAATGACGTGATTGTAACAGCGCGCGCGCCTCCGCATCCCCTAGACACACTTACTACACACACAATAGGCTTTTTTTCTCTGATTTTGGAAACTCGATCGACTTAAAATGCTTCCAAGATCGACGGGTTGGTGATTCCTGTAACTGTTTTACGGTCAATGACAAGAGTAGCCTACTAATCAGCTGTCTCACGAACGTAACCAGCTCATTTATCCCCACATAGCAAAGCTATGACACAGCGAGGGAGAAGAATTAAGTTACATGAAACAATCCAACGACATATTTACACCACTCACAAGGGAAAAGTCACTACTCACGGTGTTTATGACTAGCTTCTTCTAGCTTCCTGCGGCTTCTCTTTCAAGGTAGTGACGAAACGCGGTCTGTAGCGCTGCTTGTTCGCGTTCGGCTACTGTAGAAACATGACGTCACAATATGGCGACCTTCATAGAAGGGGATTCCCGCGCCTATGTAGATATAAATGCCTCATTCTAAGGTAATAAAAACATTACGGTTTATCAAGTAAGTTCTTTATACACCACTGAACACATAGTTATGGATGTCATATTGCATTTCTGTTAATAGATACTCAAAAATGTTACACATTGCACCTTTAATATTTGATCCGATCCAAAATCTAATAAATTAAAAAAGACAAATAATTTACATTGCATAAAGATTTATTAACTTATTTCCACACATTCACAATTTCATAGCTCAAGTGTCATATTTTAACTTCAAGGGCTGGCAAACATTGACCTTAGAAAACAACAGCCTAATCAGCCTTAAAGGACAACTCCGGCGCAAAATGAACCTTTGGTGTAATAACACATTAGTACCGAGTCGACCGTTCTCTGGGATTTGTTTTAATCGAATGTAAAGAGTTTTATCTCTAAAAACTGTTTAGCTTTTATGAACAATTATGTCACATAACGTTACATTTACATCAGGAAAGCCATTTAATGATCACGTTAGTTGGTTAGAAAAGAGAGGAGTATTTTGATAAATATGTGCACTATATTACATATTTATTATATTTTTACTTATACAGGCTAATTAAAAATGCATTATATTTATACATATATAGATATACATATTTATTGTTATTTTTAACCTTTAATAATACTACCTGATAGGGCTCTCATATGTTTACAGCATTAAGTGAGATGTATATTTTTTATCTTGAGAAAAAATAACGTACGTGTGTACCTAATATTTATCCAAATTAATCAAGATCGTAATCAAATCACAAGAATTGATTTGAAATCGTGAAATTTGTGTCAAGCAATAATAACAGTATCTTACCAGTCATTGTAACATGTTGTCACAAAACCTAATAATATTCTGTTTATGTGGACAAACGTTGACACAAGGTTGGCTTGCTCATCCTAAAATTGACCTTTGGCTAAGCCACGCCCCCTCCACTCACTCGGACAAACAGTCAACATTCGGTGACAGGCGCAATGGCAGCTGTCAGAGACATTTCACAGGAGGCAATTGATGATTTTTTGGAGACAGAAAGAATATATATCGACTCGAAGTCACCAAAAGGGCATTGACTATGCATTTGAGGGTTATATTAATAATTTTATTGTTGAGAAGGTCGATGAAAAGCTTCAGCTCCAGGCAAAAATGTACAGGTCACAGTGTAAACCGCATCTCATTGCCATCACCATCTCAGACAACAAGATAAAGGATCAGGATTGTTCATGCACTGCATTATTTACATGAATCATTCAGCACAACATTGCTAACATTTGTTATCTCGGTTATTTACAGATACGTTAATGAAGCTAAGTGACATGATGTACAACGCAGCTAGAAGCTAACGTTAACGTTTTAAGCTAACGTTACGTTAGAGATGTTGAAGATAACGTTCAAATACGCTGTTGACTTAGAACAGATGTAGACATCCTTGTTTAATTCTTGTTTAATTTATCCACGTTTAGTTGGTGTTGTGGTCTAACGTTACCGCATAACTTAAAGGTGAACTAAGTAACTTTTTTACCTTAAAGCTCCAGTCGGCAAGTCTGGCAGATTGAGTGGATTTAGGAAAATTTTGAATGTTTACAACTCTCATGCCCCTCCCCCCCTATCAACGGATACCCTCCCGCCGTGACCGAGTTCATGCTCGTCAGTGCATGTGCACCAGATTTTCAGTGAACGCGCCCGTCTCATCAGCATCCATCAACGCCATGGAGTATTTGGATGTATGCTGTCCTGGCCAATCTACCGATAGATTGCAATTGCTAACGTCATTTATACTCTAAATGAGCTTACTTGATTTTCCGCCATCACTCGTTACTGCGCGAACTTCCGCGAACTTCAGGCGTGTGCATGTGATTGTAACGTGCGCGAGGGGTGGCATGTCGTGATGTGTGCCCGATCTGTGATTGACAGTCAGATCTCACACCCCCCTACGCTGATTGGACATGACGAAACCGGGAGCTGTGGATTTTTGCAAAACAAATAACACGCTCCAGGTGGAGTTAGAAGCTCGGGTTTTTTTCTAAAACCACTTTATTTATGTTGTTCTGTCAGATTATAGTGTCGATTTCACTGAATATGATCAAAAAAATGTTGCCGACGGCAGCTTTAACCGAACAGCTTTGGAGTCATTGTAATATTTATATAACTGATTTCGTGTTGAATGGTGGTCGTCTCGCACCCCCCTGGTGCCTGTGAGCCGCAAAACCACCCTTGCAACTTTGGGCCGGCGGGCCGCCGCCCTCAGTGTTAGGAAGTATCGTGTGATATCAGGTCTCGCGAGGTAACGAATTGCTTTACGGCAAAAAACAGATCTGATAAAATTCTGATAAAATGAGCTTCAAACAGAAATAACCCGGCGCCGTATACATGTGGTGTTCGAGGCGCACATACAATACAGACTGCCGACAGTTAAACAGGGCGCGCGTAGCTCTTAAAGGGGCCATACCTTATTTCCACTCGTTACAGCGTCCATCCTACTGAACAGGTACCGGTGTACAGGGGGAGGGGATACGGCCGTGAGTGCGAGCCATCTCTGCGTGAGTGCTATTCACGACAGTACAAGTACTCCACAGCGACTCTAGGGGTCGCTGTTTGACACAAACGGAATTCCTACTTAGTGCTGCTTTAATCCAGAGCAGACACTTATCTCGGTTGAGATGTGGCTTGGGAAAGGGTAAAAAATACACACCGTCGCCCAGCCTCTCGGGATACGTAGTGTCGGAGTTGCATGCACACCGTTTGACCATTTTAAACTTAAAATGACAAGAAAAAAACATATAACAACGGATGAAAACTGACTAACTGCAATGCATTTCAATGGACGTGGAAGCAGAGAATGTCCGAGTGTATTGGGTTAGCTATGCGCACTGATTGGCTCATCGCGTTTGGGGGCGTGGCTTAGCCATAGGTCAATTGCGGACCCACTGCTCCTCGTTAAAGCCTGTCACAATATGCTCCCACCAGCTCTGAGATCTCTCTCGCACACAATAGCTGAAGCACATGCGCAGGCTGCAATGATTGCCCTTTTCATCCTCCTCCGCCTCAAAATCATGGTGTTTGGCGAACTTCGCATATATCGCAGAGCTAGCATCAAGCTTATTTCTCATTCGTTCATCTGTGCAAGCACCCCCTTTAAGCATGCGCAGTGTTTCAGATATGGTAAGTGAAAACACATTAATTGAATATGGGTCACATTTGAAAGAATGTGTAAACGGATGGTTAAACAAATCGGATAAAGGCAACAAATCAGAATTGGGCATCAAGACCTGCAATGTAAACGAGGCCTTAATCCAAGCCGTAGGCTCCAGCTGCATGATCTTTTTTCTCGCTAGCTATATGGTTCAAGGGGCATTCACAGTCTCAATGCTGTCCAAGTGATGGATAGTGATTATAGATGTTTGTCCATCAGAATTGTCAGATAATCAGATTTTTTTTTATCACTATACTGAATATAAAAAAACATGCATCCTTCAGTGCGCTTTCATGGCCAATTCAGTTTTATACAATCTCTCTCTCTCTCTCTCTCTCTCTCTCTCTCTCTCTCTCTCTCTCTCTCTCTCTCTCTCTCTCTCTCTCTCTCTCTCTCTCTCTCTCTCTCTCTCTCTCTCTCTCTCTCTCTCTCTCTCTCTCTCTCTCTCTCTCTCTCTCTCACCTGTGTACCTCAATCTCCCCACAGGGCTGGTCATTTTGAGGTCATTTTTTTTAAGCATACACAAGCACTGTGAAAGAATAGTGCTCTGGAGATTCTTTTATTAGAAGTGAATGATATTTTTCTCACTTTGAGGTTATATGATTGCTCACTTATTTCTGCCTAAGGTTGAATGCAGGCTGTCAACATAAATAAATACATTTGGCACCATTTTATCCATAAAAAGGAAGAGTGACGACTGCTACTAATAAGTCATCATGTTAATTGCTTGGGTTTGATTCAGTCCTATATTATCTTTGCCCTGTATCATATTTACAAGCAGGATAATCCATACAAAATAATATGTTGGGAAATTCAAAACTTGTGATGGTTGACCATCGTGGGGTCTTGGTGACCCATTTTCACTGCATGGTCAAGTGCTTTGCATGTCACTATTAAGACATTTAAAGGTACCCCTAGTGTCACTATATCAACTAAATAGGAATGCCATTGCTTTCAATTACTTGCCTTAAAGTCCCCCTGTGGTGAAAATCAAGCTTTTAATGATGTTTTATTAACAATGTTCGGGAGGAGCACGTTCAGATAATTAACACGGGTGGAGAGCACTCAGCAATCAATGATAAGAGGTATAGATTCAGCAGTCTCACCTCAATCCATTGACAGTTTTGCAGCATCCCTCCACCACCCCTTCTCCACTCTTCTAGTCCTGACCATTTACATACGGGGGGGAGTACTCTGGGTTCGGGCCGAATTCCGCGTTCGGAGCCCTCCCCCCGGACAGCAAGCCAAATACGCATTAATCTTTACTCCCTCTAATTGTATGTAAGTGTGAACTCGTGAAATTATATTTATACGTCTATGCTTTGTTTTTAATATGCTTTAAGACAAACCATGTGCAAATTCAGAAGTCAACACCATTGCTGAGAATTCTCCTAAAGACTGCAGTGAACAGTCTCAAAAACCCGGTTTGAAATCGCTGGTGTTTCTGACATCACAAACCACCCTGTAACCAATCACCTCAACCTGTGATCGTCAACGAGTGGATCTCTGAGCTGGTGCGAGTGAGTAGAGGCGGGGCTAACTTGCATATGATCCACGTATACTAAATGAGGCAAGGTTGTAGAGTAACATTCAAGACATATTAAGCCATGAATATATTTTTTTTTTTTAGGGAAAAACCCTTTAAATCTGTCATTTTGATGATCAAAGATGAGTTTTAAGCCATACAATTTTTGACTACAGGGGGACTTTAAGTGTCTTTTATAGTTTCAGAGTGTCTATTTACACTAAGTGCAAAAAGCCTGTTTTGTTGGCTAAGGTTATCAGCAATAACTCCACCCACCATTGTCTGATTGGGCCCGACAAAATTACAAAATAACCCATTCAGTAACAGAAACACTGGCATGGGGACTAAAGGTAGTGAACATTTGGACATATCAACTTGAGTTTTCACATTCTTCATCCTATTACCATCTCATATCAGAGAAATGTCTAAATAGTTTGAACACAATTACTGTGAATGTTCAAAGTGAAAATCATACCACTGTATCATAATGGAAAAATTATACTTCAGTATTTGGTTTCATGACGATGAAGTTATTGACGCAAATATTTCTCATTAATTAACAATGGCGTTCCTATTTTTGCGTTATAGTGATGTCTAGGGGTAAATTTAGCGTCTTATTAGCGTGCAAGGGTTGACCTTCAGTTTCTGAGTGAGAAGGGGTTGTGTTATGATGCTTTTTGTGAAGCCAGCCATCCATTTTGGACAGAGCCATACATTTGGTTAGACATGATTGGTGCTGTAATTGACATGTTAATAGGGGCAAATGATTGGCTGCCTGACTTCAACCAAAGTTAAATAAGGAAACTGGTCATTCAAAGGCTGTTAATAATACCTGGTGATACCCCATTTGTCATGATTATATTTGCTTTATGTGAAATAATACACTTTAGTATTCAGGCTTATTTATACGTTCAAATAATTCATTTATGCAAATGACCTCGAGCAGCAATAGATCATCCAGTTGAACTTGAGGACAGTGTGTTGCAAGTGAACCCAAGAAAAATGTAATTTATTACAGGGCTACTTAAAAAACTTCATCACTGCCATTGAAAATGGTTTGAATGCCCTCTAAAAACTAAATATATTTGTCGCTGTCATCATACTGCAAAATGATATGCAAATGCCAAAAACAAGAGCTTTTCTCAGTCAGAATAAAGACTGAGAAAAATGATAAATGCAGGGATCTCCACTTTTTCAATGCTTTTGGGTTAGAAAGTCATAATGTATAACAACGATATAACAATGTAACAACATTATAATAAAGTAATACAAAATGTAACCCTATTGTAATGATCACCAGTGAGAGTGCCCGGGATAACCATCAGAGGGCACTCCAACCCGGACAATCACCACACATCCACAAACTACATTTCCCATAATCCTTTGCCCAGACTAATCAGCCATGATCACATTCACCTGTATGTCATTACCTTGTTTAGCTCACCCCATATAAGCCTGGTTTTCACACCCATTCCCTGCAAAGTCTTGTTTAGTGTTTGTACTGCAATTCTGAGCGTGTTTGTGTCCTGATTCTCCTGTGTCCTGGTTACCTTGATTCTTTGCCTGTTCCCTCAGATTTCTCTCCTTGCCTCACCCTATTCTTTTCTTGTTTGGATTGCTTGTTTGTGTATGACCCTTGCCTGGATTTGGATTACATCTTTGGATTACCCTGGTCAATAAACACAGCGTTTGGATCCTCAACCTTATTGTCTCAGAGCAGTTCGTGACACCTATAATGTATTTCCACTTTTTAAGTTAATTACAATTCATGAGATAATAAGAGGTACAGTAGTCACTTTTAACCTAAAAAAAACCTACAATGACATCTGGAAAATGTGTCATGTATTTCTTGAACCAGTTTGCCAAGATTTGTTAGAAGTGCAAATTGCATTAGGATTAGAGCTCTCATCTTATCTGTAAATGAAGATTAAAAATAATTGTAATTTTCAACAGTCATCACAAGTCCTCACATTGTTCCTGTGCAAACAGATAATTTGAGACCTTCAATATTTCACGTATTCTGAATTATCCCTTCATATTAATATTCTTCAGTTATCAGTCATCAACAATTTTCCTGCCAACTGTTGCTCTACAAAAGGTTAGGTCACCAAAAACTTTTTTAAATTAACCCTCCCAACACTCCAATTCTGTAGTAATTCATTTCTTCTGTTTAGCTGCTTTGAAACCATTGTAAATATAGCTTTACAAATAAACATGAATTGAACTGAATTTTGTTCATACAACGATGGAATCCAACACAACACTTGACCCCATTGACTGATTTTCAAAATATCTTCTTTGGTGTTTCACAGAAAAATGATGAACAACCAATCTTTAAACTTTTGACTATGCAGCATAATTTGACACATTTTGGATAAAATGCAAAAGTTTGAAACCACTTACTCCACACTGATCCTGTTTCTGGAAGCCATTATGGATTGCCGTTCCTTTCAGATAAGACCTCCATTTGATCCTTCCAAATTTGCTCACTTCAAAAGAAAACGAAAAAAAAAAACAGAAAAAAAAAAAAAGACGTGCTTTCATACATGGATGCCTTTGAAGAAGTGTATCAGACAGTCCTAAAATCTCCATATTAAACTTGCATACAGACAAGCCCTGCCTGTCGTTTACATACCCAGGTTGGAAAATAAGATTTTCATGGTGGGACACACATTACATTGAAGCCATAAAGTAGAATGAATAGCTTGGGCCCGGAGCTTATTTAACAGTTGATGTCATGCACCTAGAGCATTTGTCCAGGCGGGGTAACTCATTCGGAAAATGTAAAGTTCTTTTCAGCTATGAGGGATCTCTAATAGTCTACCAGTGTGCAAGAGACATAGATTATGCCTCTCAGCCAGTCAATGCAATGGAAGAGTGCCCTGCAGTGTCTCTTGCTAGTGTCTGTGACAGGACTAAATGAACGGTATGTCGCATGCAATGTCACCTGAGTCTGAATCCCAATGCAAGTCAAAAACGTGTTATACAGACTTGCATTTGAATGCTAAACAAATCGAAATTCCTCTTGTGCGCCACAGTAAAAGGAAATACTGATCTTTGTCATTAAGTTAATTTGTTCGTTTGGCTGGTGTGTGAATGAGGTTTTCCGAACCCGAATGTGCACCATTGAAACACACGAGTATTTTACAAAAGGTGGTCTACATGGTTTGCAGTTGGACCGTCCTAAATCATGGAAGAGAACCGCTATTGATGGCACATAATTTAAATCTTTTCACGCTCCTAGTCACACTTATTAATCTATAATGCATTTCTCAAAGCTGCTTGTCTCCAAATAAATTGCCTTTGCATCTCTTGCGTTACACAAGCAAAATCGAAACGTTGTAAAGTATGTATTGCCGATAAATTAAAAATACGTTGTATAATATCTGTTCAAATCAATAAACAAACACACCTGAATGGTAGCAGGCAGCCAATATACGCTATTAAAAATAAAGGTTCCAAAAGGGTGTTTTCGCAGTGATGCCACAGAAGAACCACAAAAAAACTTCCAACTATAAAGAACCTTTTGTGTGATCTGAAAGGTTCTGTTGATGTTAAAGGTTCTTCGTGGAACCATCAATGCTAATAAATAACGTTTAATTTTAAGAGTGTAGATAAGAGTTTTGCTGTTTACAGTCAATGCATGAACAAAATTTTACATAACATTATTTATAGAGCACCTTCCGTCCAATAATCGCAATAAGCTTTTGTGCTTTACTTTTGATATGAATATACTTATAATGTGGTTTGAGGTCAAAAAAAGGAAATTTCTCATCTTGGTACATTGTAAAAAAGAGACTGCGGTGGAAGGAGAGGGAAGTGAAATCAAACACAGGTTTAGACCAAACAATCAAACCAAGGCAAACCGTCTCAAAGATGTCTGATGTGTATGCCCCGCCACATTTGTGTACCGATAAACAGAGTGGGGTTATTCACAGGATCATTCAAGGGTAACTGCAGGCAAATGCATGCATAGATGCATTGCACTTCAAATGCCCCTCATTTCACATGAACGACAGACGGTAGGTTTACTCTGAAAGTCTGTGGTTAAAATACAGGTTGAGGCAGACATTTTCACACGTGTGCATTCTTGCTTAAATCCAGTCCTCAATGGGTGGCAGTGCAGTTGTACACATGCACCAAATGAGGGTGCCCAAACACAAGGAAAAGACACTGGAGACTGTTGTTCTGAGGCAAAAGTTCATGTATTTGTAAGCCAGCTAAAATCTGTGGGCCTATATGTATAAGATGCAGCATATTGGCATAAGTGTATAAGATTGTTTCATTTATATTATACCACAATGCATTATCAACTAAATAATAATGCAGACACTGGTTGTACAGAAAATACTAAAATGATTGTGATTTTTGTTTATCTAACACGTTCAAACTATTTCATAGAGACGTAATTCAGGCAACAAAGAACAGTTATTCTTGTCGATATCACATGCTACTAAAAGGCTAAAAAACCTTTCAATATCTCTCAAGGATTTAATTCCATCATATTAATGATTCCAGTCAGCTCTTGACATTTGTGTATCAGACAGTCAATGAATGGACTGTGAGCAGCCTGAGACTATGAGTAAACCACATTAATCTCAATAAACACATCACCTGTAGCAACACTGACTGGACCTCCAGTGACGGGAAATTCAAGCAGCAACCAAACCACAACACCACAGTATATCAACTCTCATTGATCACATGATTTATTGTTGTTGAAATCCCCCAATCTGTATTGTCAGAGCATCATCAACCAGATCTAACTGCTTGACTCACCAGACACTCCACACGTTCACCGCATGATCAAGGCTGAGAGCTAGATGATTGTGGCATTTTAATTGTTGGGACAGCTCAAAGCAAACCACTTACACCAACAACAAAACCCTATAATTATATCAACTCGCACATTAGTGAGAATTAAATAGTATGTTTTGAAATGGCTTTACAGTGATTAGTGAAAGTAGACAAGTCTTTTTAAAATTATTATATGGCGAGCATGATGAAGTTTAGTCTATCACACCTGTGCTGCCATCTAAGCACCACTGCTTCCCACGGGAATCTCATCTCTCTCTCTCTCTCTCTCTCTCTCTCTCTCTCTCTCTCTCTCTCTCTCTCTCTCTCTCGTGTTCTAGAACACAAACTTGTAGTCAGCTATGGTGAGCGATAATCTAATATCTAATACATTTTGATATTTATAGAATTTTATCTGAACTGCTATACAGTACAGTCATTTCAGAGACAGTCCAGATGGAGCAACCCGGAAAGTCCAGTTCATGAGTCACACAGTCTTACGTAGCTGGCATTTTGACAATCAGCATAAAGTATGGTCCACTTTGCAGTTTATTCTGGCGAAGAACCGCCTACTTAGACAGGAAAAGAAAATATCACAATTGCAAAGTCATCAACCAACCGTAGTTTGGTTTTTAAAAGGTGTTTAGGTTTGGGTGGATCAGAAATAATCGAATTGTATATATAGAACATTATTTAAAATTTGGGATGGCAACCTCAGCAAATGTTTGTACAAAAAAACAATTCACTTAAGTCAAGTCAAGTCACCTTTATTTATGTAGCGCTTTACATAATGCTGATTGTTTCAAAGCAGGTTCATAGTAATAAACAGGAAAATAACAAACTATGCAAACTTTATTTAAATATGAGACAAATTCAAATTCTGCTATTAAGCAGCTCTAAAGACAATAGTGTCATTATTCAGGCTCAAGTCAGTTCAGTGCTGGTTCAATTAAGTTCAATAATTATAAAACAAGTTCAAATCAGCTATAAGGAGCTCTACAGAAGTGTTGTTATTCAGCTCGGATATGTTCAATCAATGTTGATTCAATTATGAGGTTAAGATTGTGTAGATATGACTGTTAAAAAAATAAGTAATGATATACAGAAACTAAGCTATTTCTGATCCGGTTTGCTCTCTACTAAGTTGCCCAAACAAAACTCTGAAACACCCTTAATTTGAAGCCATGAATCCAGTCTTTATTCCCCATCAGCCATCATCAATCTGGTATCTTTTGAACACATTTTTATCTACCCTGACTTTGGCACTCTAATTGGAACTTGAAAGTGCTTTCCAGCTGCAAAATGCATCAGATGATCAGTAAATGGACTGTGGGTGGTCCGTGGGGATGCCCAAGAAAATCTACTGTATATACCTGGACATTAACCATCAACATTCCCATTAATCTCAATAGCAGTTACTCGACTGGTGTAGGATCCCAGAAATATGCTATCGTGGGTGCTATCAAATGACATCATGGCAAAACTGATTGGCTGATGACATCACAAACAATGTCCTGAATATGACAACAATATCTATCTTTTAAGATCATTTCAGAAAAGAATCAGGTAATGGTACAATATCTACAATAGCCATAAGGACATATTTGGGATTCGTTTGGAGCTTGCTAAAACAAACAAACAAAAAAATCAGAATACACTGTTATAATGGCCATCAGTGAAAAAAAAGGTGCTTTTTGCTGTCAGATGACAAAATGTTCTGTACATCTACCAGGGGCAAACTGAGTCATGCTAAACAGCAACACCATGTCTGAGACTATATTTGAGATGAAAAAGACAACCTATGAGTTAAAAGCCTTGATTAAAAGCCCCAATTATAAACCTATCAAATCTTGATATCAACATATGCCAATCACAAGTATTTATCCCTCTGTGTAAGCACACATGAGCAGTAACTCAAAATTGGGTTAGACCGTGCCACGCTATGAAAAGAGTCTGCTCTCCTTAGCTTTAATGTGCATGTTGATAAGAACATGTATTACACTGACTCTGAGCTTCAGCGTTATCAGTGACACGGCCCGGATTACCTGCATGTAGCAAATTCCTGGATGGGCTCCGATTAGAGCAATAGATGCAGATAAGACTTGACTGAATTTAGTGTTATCAGTCATCAAACGTCATTTACTACACAATCAGAGCACTAATGAATTTTGGTACTGCTTAGGCAGAAGTTTGACTTCAAACTACACGAATCAGCGAGAATCTTAACTCTCTTTTCTGTGTCTAACAGTGTCTTTGCTTTCATCTCAAAGATGGAACTCACTAGGAATGAATTGAAGTCTCTAATGCTTTTTGCATGTGCCACCTCTGTTATTTTTGCTTTCAATTCACTAAAAGATTTATGTACATAAGGTAATGTTGCAAATGTGAACAAGAAATTAGTGCTAATTGCTATTCTTATTCCACAATTATCCATGTTACAAGCCAGATCTGAATGCTAGGTTGTTGTTGAAGATGCAACAGACTGCCGCAATCTGGCATACTTTACTAAAACTATGCAGAATGACTCTGCTATCAAGTAGTGTTGTCAAATATTTCTTTTAATATGCATCGATACTGAATAGGGGTGTAACGGTTCACAAAATTCACGGTTCGGTTCGATACGATACACTTGTGTCACGGTTCGGTACGTTTTCGATACAGCAAAAAGAAAGAAATGCCAGAGAAATTTCCTTGATTTAATTTTTTTAATTATATTTTTGTTAAAACTAACATCATAAAGTATGATTTTTTTTTTTACTTTGAGCAATGATGGAGCTATACTTGACTTTTCTTAGGAACATATAAAACAAAACAGCTCCTTGGACAAAATGAAATGTAATATTGTTAATGTTAATCAAATTAACATTTAAGGGCTGCAATTGTAGCAATTGCCCAAGTAGCAGTGCTTCGCTTTCAGAGAATATAGTTCCCAGTATTTATACGGTTAAAATATGTCTGTGTCTCATGTGACTTTGTTTTTTGTACACTCTGTGACTATACAAATCACAACATGTAAATAGGAAAATGTTTGCATTATTTTGTCACTTATTTGGATTAGTATGCTAGTTATAACCATTTACATCCAGTCTTTGTGCAAAGCTAGGCTAGCGGTGGGTGCGTCAAACAGACTTATAGCACCCACGGAGATGAAAAAGGTATGTATGGACTTATCTAACTCTGGGGGATAAGGTGAATAGGCTAAAGTCCCAAAAAGTCGGAGTGTTCCTTTAACACAATATATGACATTTCCTCATCTCAGCAATGAAGTTCCTAAACGTGATTTTGGGAGGAGTGAACCCATCTAATTTTTCAATTATGTGTAAGAGTAGATGCGAGTAACATGCAAGTTCGCCTAAGAAGTGTCATAAAACAGTGTAACTCGATAAACCTACAGTACCATACCTGAAAAGAAAACTGCACTTTAGAAACTGGGCTTCCACACATGAAAATACTTTCTTTGACAGGGAAGGGTGTGGTCTCAAAACTAAAGGTGAATGACGCAACATAAAGCCAGTAGGGGTCACTCATACTTCATTACATCAATAATAAAAAAGTTATTGCTTTAATACATACCACATGGAACCACAGCAACACAGAGACGCAGTGGCGCAGTAATATTGATGTAATGAGGATTACAGAATCAAGGACCGGAACTATCCCTTTTATAAAGAATATTTAAAGGGATACTCCACGACAAATGAAAATTATGTCATCATTTACTCATCCTCAAATTGTTGCAAACCTGTATGAGTTTCTTTCTTCTGCTGAACACAAAGGAAGACATTTTGAAGAACGATTGGGACTTTGGCACCATTTTTTTTTTTTTTTCTACTATGGAAGTCAATGGTGCCAAACAACTGTTTGGTTCCAATCGTTCTTCAAAATATCGTCCTTTGTGTTCAGCAGAAGAAAGAAACTCATACAGGTTTGCAACAACTTGAGGGTGAGTAAATGATGACATAATTTTCATTTTTGGGTGGAGTATCCCTTTAAACATTCCACAGAGAAAAACAACAGCATAGGTTTGAAACCACATTGAAAGTGAATAAATATTGACAGATTTTTTGAGTGAATTATTATTTTCATCTGCATGCAACAGTGCTATAGCAGCGCACTGAGCCTGATTAAACTGCATTACGGATGGTTAGAGGGAAAAAGAGAGACATGAAGCAATACCTTATTCACTCAGTTTTTGGGTTACGCTGGCACACACATACACACAATGCGCAAATGTGATACAGTTGTTTGTAATGGCCACAGTTGTAAACTAAAGTTGGAAACCAGTGACCTCACCTCGGCAGCAATTAATCACATGAGCGACACTGCGTCTGCCATCATTAAGCCCCTGCCGTTGAGGAGTTCATTAATTACATGGGCTCTAAAGGAGAGAAATGGGGCGGTGATTTTAGAAAAGCATTTCCATCCGTTACATTGTAATTTTAAATATCTCTCTCGTCCTCCTTTCACTTGATCAGCTACTTTTGTTTTTTAGCATTCCTCTGCCTTTGATTGTCCTTAGCAGTCTACACATGCAGAAAATCAAAATCAAATATGATGAAGCTTCTTTTCCATCGGGATAAAAATAGAGCTCTTCTAAACACAGCACACACAAAAGCAGTGCTCGAAGCCATAATGATTGGCTATTATTCAGGGTGAATGTTGTAACGGAATATATTTAGTGTGGGCTGAAGGAATAAAACAGTGCATAGCGTATTCATATATTCATGCCCGCTGCCATTATGCAAGGATTCTAATCTGTGAGCCATCTTGCCACTGATTGGCTTTGGTTTCATCAATCGTTTTTCTTCTCATATGATGTTAGAAACATAAAACTAATCTTGCCAGACTCTCAAGCATTTTTTAGCCAGTACTATACAGTATAAATGATTCAATCAAATCTCACCAGAGGGTAACTCAGGATATCACAGCTGACAGTTTCACTAGACTAATTTGCTGAATTTTCATGAGGATCGATTTTCCCAATCCTCATCACATCATTCTTGATTCTTGCTCAATAAAATCCTAGACTGATTTTGAAGGACAGCTGTGTACTCAAGGCACCCTGGGTGAAAGACAGACAGACAGACAGACAGAAAAAGACAATTTGGGACAAATTTGTACCCAAAAGTGACCAAAATCTACAAAAACCTGCCTTTAGGGACGTCCTAATTTGTAATTAAAGTTTTTTTTTAAATGTAAAAATTCAGAAAGTTTTGTGTGATGGGTAGGGTTTGTGTAAGGGGATAGAATATGCAGTTTGTACAGTATAAAAACCATTACGTCTATGGAATGTCCCCATTTAGATAGCTAAGTAAACGTGTGTGTGTGTCCATACATTGAATGTACATTGAATTTCATTGAATGGACAAAAATAGTTTAAACATTCTTTTAAAAGCCCTTTTGTATGTTCCACAGAGAAAAGAAAGTCAGTGAAAGTTGTGTTCTGCTCTAACTCCACCCACCAAATTACATAAGCAACACCAATGCAATCTCATGGCAGTGTATAACTATTTTATTTGGACTATTTGGTGGCTATAATTCACATGCATTCATGCAATCTCATTGGTACGTTTTCTTATGATCTAATTCGGCCCAATGCAGGTTATGTTTAGGTCATGATTCAATTTTTTTAATCTTATTTTTTCATATGATTCAAATTATACTAAAAAATCTCCCCCTTGTAAAATAGTTATGCTCTCCTGTGAGATCATGTTATAACACTTAGCTAGAAGTTCATCCACCTATAGCAGTCCCAACCCCAAAAGGACAAGTTAGAATACGTTAAACCTATTTTTTTTTTATTTTTTTTTATCAAGTTCGACATTTTATTGTCTGAAAATCTAAATTGCTGTCTGTGGTAACTGATGCAGAACCTGATTTCACCATTATCAACATGTTCCTGGATCAACATCTTGGATCAAAATTCCAACTAATCATATTTGAGGGACAAGTATACAGTTTATGTCAAGTTTAGACGTATAACCAGGGTTAGGTGCTTCCTCATCATTCTTATTCACCAACATTTTTTTTTTTCTGATTTTAGGGATAATGTATTAGTTGGGTTAAGTTTAGGAGTAGGGATATGGTAAGGACAACATTTTCGGACATGAATGTTGTTCCAGGATCAACAAAATATGTTGACCCAGGAATGCGCCTAACTCATAACTGACAGCATGCCACAAAAGCAGTCCATTGTAAACAACCCAGACTACTTTTTTAACAAGTCTTGAGGTAGTAGTAGTGTTAAGATAAATCGGCTTCAGTGGGTACAATTCAATTATCTGTCAGTGCTGTAAGACATTGCAAAACACCATAGGTGATATTAGACATCTCTTTTTTTGCCAAGACCCCCTCCTCTTTCTCATCGTGTCCGTCTCTGCGCATAATGTGTGCTTCCACCATGATTTAAGTGGACAGGCAGGAGCGACGCTAGGATGAAATAATCACCAGCGGCTTTCCCAATCGTTCGTGAGTGACAGGGTTCATCTGCGAGGGGGATCAGCGTGCATGTGACAGCCGCCGACAACCTGGAACTAATTTATTCAGCTCTTAAAGGAAATTCCATCCCTTAACTGTCTGTCGAACACACACTAACACACAGTTAGCAAATTATGCAGCCAAGGATTCAGGAAAACTGACGTGAAAAATGAACTGCCTCCCCCCTCTCCCCTTGTTGCTTCAACCTTGCCTTGTCAGTTTGCTACAATTATTTTATTGTAATGAAATTCTTTGCCTGACTTTGCTAATGGAGTGTGTGGTTAGTCAGCACTTGGGGCCTCATCTCTGGAGAACTGTAACCGGTGCCTGATTGAGAAAACAAGTAAGCAAATGCATAAATGGGTGTCACTTTAATAAATGTATTGGACTATGAAATCAATTACAATTGATCCTTAATTTATGAAACTTGGCAGCACCATTTATTATGTCTCTAAGGGATTGAGGCCTGATTAAATAGGCAGTCTATGAGACTGAGAGCAAATGACTTCCCTGTCAGCCAAGACTTCGCTTTTAAAAGTCCTTAAACAGCATGTCAGGTGCCATTTATGTATTTGGATTATGTTTTGTCACTTGCCTAGCGGATGTTTCGCGGACAGCTGAACGACTGGCACTCTTCCAAACTACACAAAATGCCATTGTCCTGTCGAGACATCCTCACTTTTTTGGAATTATGGCTTTGGTTAGGACTGTAAAAATGTCATTGCAGGAATCATTTGTTTCCTTGTAATATTGAAACATCTTTTATAAGATGAACTTGATAAATATACGCAAGAAGAACACATTGCATAAGATACCAATGTTTTTTTACTCTAGTCTAAACAAATTTGATTTGCTTTTCAATTCTGATTTCGCACTGGATTTCATATTCTGATATATCTTGAATTAAGTTTAATTCCCTTAAGGCCCATTCACGCCAGTAAAGATAACTATAAAGATAACTATTGATAACTATAAAGATAACTATATCACAACAACAGCTATTTTTCTGTAAATCTGCTTTAAAATTATATGTATTGTGAAAAGTGATATACAACTATATCTGAATTGAATTGAAAAGTGATTCTAACGAAATTGTTTCTCTGTGTCGTTATCGTATAGCTGTGGTGTGAAAATATTCGCACAGAATTATGATTATTAAAACTTTATAGACTGTTATTCTTGAACGGGCCTTTAAGCCAAACTTTTTTATTTTCTTGTATATCTAGAAAAAACTGTATAAATGAGTTCATTCTTATCATCTGATGGAATTTAGCTTCTCTATACAAAAATACTGATACTGACGATATTTTGTTGTTGTTGATGTTGCAGCAAGTTTATGCATAATCAGAGGATCGCTCTTTAATTTTCATTAACAGTTTACAATACATTTCCATGGGATGCCACTTGTAAAATATGTATAATTTAGATTGACAACCCATTAGGGTATGACATTACCGACACAGATCAACAATTTAATAATGAATCTAGGCCATTCATTGTTAAATATTCTTATGATTTGCCAAATAACAATGCGTTTCGGCTTTCATTAACATTTGGTTAGATATTCTTATTTGTTTGCCATGCTGTTCAATAGTAACAACAACAACAACAAAGTGATAATTACAAATGATAATTCACTGATTGAATTATGCATGACAAAAGAGAAACATGCTCATCAGTTAATGACTAGCTTCCTTCTTTAACACAAACCTTACATCAGGAGCAATGTGATACGTTTCCAACAAGTAATTTGTCTGGCCACACTGAACTTGAAAGTGTGGCACGATATGACACGATCCTAACCAATCAAAAATATTTTAATTGTAATAAACAGTCATGTACAGCATGAATTAAGACCAATGTGGGCGGGCTCATTCTGATGGTAATAAATACCATGGTATGTCCCACAGAACTGAATTATTGCCACATTCATGTACTATATAATGGTATTTACATTGTACTTCATAGAATAGCATAGTATTACCATCATACTTTTTTTTTTTTGTAAGTGAAGCTATAGCGCAGAACTAAGATGTGTGAGAAAACATATAGACATGTAACATATAAGCTAATAATACTCTTACAAATATACAGTAGCTACTGAAAATGTTTGCTTTAGATAAAGTTTTTAAAGACCAGTTTTAGATTTGAAATGTTGACATTTTGTTTCAGGCACCACAACCTGCTAAAACAATAAACATAATCATAACTGCAACAGTGTATTGATTCAGCTTTGTGACAAAATAGCATTGCAGGACAGTCACATACTGATTTCCCCTTCAACACTAATATATTAAAAATGGAAACAAGAGGTTCAGCTGTACTTGCAAAGCTTCAGGTCAAGAGATTAACTGTGATTCTCTAGGGTCCAATGACTATGGATAGAACAATCAATGCTGAGAATTAAACACATCACCCTGAAGGCAATGATCCATTTCACCAACCATTACTCATGCATATGCAAAAAAATAAAAAAAATAAAGTGATGCATTTGAAACATTCAAGAAATATCACATGAGCAAGAATGTTGTTCAAGAAATCTGATTCGGATTACCTGCAGCCTCATGTTGGAACATATCTCAGCGTGCTTTGATAAAATTATAAACATTACGATTGCGAGTGTGATATTGCTTTTACCAGTTCATTAGACAAAAAAGTTTAGACATTTTTTTCCGACATAACAATGTTAGCCTAATTGTTATTGTTTAAGCACCATCAACACAAATAGTTCCAAACTAAATCAAAGCAGCATCAACCATTATTCTCGGATCAACAAATAAGTAGTGGTGTTTATGAATTAATTTGTTTTTGAATTAATCATTTGAGTGAATGATTCAATGACTCGCTCATAAAAACAGGGGGCGCTTCTCAAATAGAAGGCAGCATCTGAGTGAGGCTGCAATCATGATTAAAATGTTAAATTTGAAAATATATATATTTTTAAATCTTTATATTAAGTGAATTTCTATGAATGCAATACAGTGGATGACAACCGTCTGTGCAGTTTATTTATAACAAAACAAAAGGAAACACAAATGCCTTCATCTGTGTCTTGCACATGCTGCAAATAAGTAAAACTGGGAAGGAAAATAGCAAATATGATCCATGTTGGAAGTTTGTATGACATGTCAAAGTTCAGCACCTTCCCAAATAAAACTTTTCACCTGAATATATATATCTGGCTCAGTGAAAATGTGCCGTGACCTTTTGCAGGCAATAGATTTCTCATTATAAAACATAATTTTTGCAAGAGCGAAGCTTCAAGAGAATAGAAATAATGGGAATGTATTTCCTTAGTCTGTCAGTTTAATTCGCAAGGAGTGGGATTATGAAATCTCAGAAATTGGTACATTATTGAGAAGGTATTGCAGAGAATTCTTTAAATCATTTAGTATGGTTGACTGTGGGAGCTCCTCTGCTTGAGTAACTCGAATGTGAAATTCTCTATTTACTCATACCAACGGGCAATCCCTCCGACAGGCCATCCGTTTAAAGTTGGCCACAGCCACAGGCAGTCATATAGAGTCACCTCTAAAACACTACTGTATTCTGGAGCTTTCAGCAGATAGAGCAGTGCTTCCCAACCTTTGTCCTTGAAGCCCCTCTCCTTACATTTAAGAAAACCTAAGACCCCCAGACTTACAGACTTTGTATTATTTCCACACAAAAAACATTTTGGGAAATGATTGCAATGCATTTTGTGTGCAAGTCCAGAGATTAAACAAAAAAATAAAACAAAAACAAAACTGGTCTGTTTCTACATCTCTACTACTAGCAACCCTTCACCTGGAGCTCTAATGAGGAGAACACGCTTTCGTGTGAGGGAAAGAGTTCAGAAGAGAGTGGAAGAAGAGCAAAATGTACAGCAGCTAATTAATGGCAGTTTAATAAAGTAGTTTGAATTATACACACCTTTTCAATGCGTTATTATTGTACTCTAAACCGCTGTCACTGATCTTTTCATATTTCCCCACACCTCTCATGGCCAATGGGATCGGTTTATGTGATCGGCAGGCTGAGACCATGTATAGAATCAAAGGAAGTAATTTGGAGCATTCCTAGAAACTATACCTTTGAAAATGTTTTTCGTATCCATATTTGACATCAAAGCATATAAGCTAATAATAAATATAAGGTATGTGTTGTGTTCTTAAAACTATTCAGCTGTGCAGTGCAATATGAGTCACCCGCATGGTGTTTTGATTGTTTGTGATTTTTGTCGCGCATTTTCACGTTCATTAGTGTGACATTTTCTCCCTTATTTACTTGTATACTTTGTATATACATTTCAAAAGTTGGACAACATGTCTGCTGGTCTCGCTGTGTCTCATTTGGGGACTTCACTAAATCTGTTTCTCAATTATAAAGTATCCCTGGTCCCTGTACTGTACAGTAATAGTCCTCACAGGAGAGTTTTTCAATTACAGCATCTAGTAGTTTTCTCTCTCCTGTTGGAGAACTGTGTGAACACACCGTACAATACACTGATGGAAATCAATAGGAAGGTAATTCCAAATTTGCACAATTGATTATTTGGGCTTTAAACTCATTTTGACATTTTATGGGTCTTTTCTTTCTTGTAGGGTAGACGCATTGATTTTCAATCAAGTCAAATGTTCAGCACACTAAAATATATTTTCTTTTAGAAAAACAATGATGTTGTACTGTAGGAGTCAGAAAGTGTGTTTTAGTATATTGTTTGCTTACAATGTGAATAGTGTATGTAACACAACTAATCATTCAATGGACCTGCATTTAATTTGCTGCATATATATATATATATATATATATATATATATATATATATATATATATATATATATATATATATATATATATATATATATATATATATATATATATATATATATATATATATTTCTGTGAAGTTATTTTGTGTATATGCACTGGAAGCCACAATCACAAATGAGACCTCTTTAATATCTCTCAATTGTTTCAATGCTGTGAAATATGGCTCACTGATTAGGGAAGGTTTGAACATTTTGTGGCATTTTTGTTTTATCTCAATCCCTGTAGCAGCAGCAAATCTGGGTCAAATCATCTTAAGATCATACTGGTCAAAAGATATTAAAGCTACACAATGTAACTAGCTAAATGCAGCTTTGCTTTTCTTACTCTTTCACTGTACAGGTCCTTCTAAAAAAATTAGCATATTGTGATAAAGTTCATTATTTTCCATAATGTAATGATAAAAATTAAACTTTTTATATAATTTAGATTCATTGCACACCAACTGAAATATTTCAGGTCTTTTATTGTTTTAATACTGATGATTTTGGCATACAGCTCATGAAAACCCAAAATTCCTGTCTCAAAGAATTAGCATATTTCATCCGACCAATAAAAGAAGTGTTTTTAATAATAATTAAAAAAAAGTCAACCTTCAAATAATTATGTTCAGTTATGCACTCAATAGTCAATACTTGGTCGGGAATCCTTTTGCAGAAATGACTGCTTCAATGCGGCGTGGCATGGAGGCAATCAGCCTGTGGCACTGCTGAGGTGTTATGGAGGCCCAGGATGCTTCGAGAGCGGCCTTAATCTCATCCAGAGTGTTGGGTCTTGCTTCTCTCAACATTCTCTTCTAACACAGTCTCATCCCAAGACGTCATATGACTGACGCTTTTGACCATACGTCAACATCCGACGTTTTAGGGTACCCTTTAACGTCAGTTAGATGACGATCCTAGGGCGTCATCTAACTGACGCTTTACCTTTAGCGTCAGTTAGATGACGCGGGTAGGTTTAGGTCTGGGGTAAGGTTAGGATTAGATAGCGTCATCTAACTGACGTTAAAGGGTACTCTAAAACGTCGGATGTTGACTTATGGTCAAAAGTGTCAGTCATATGACGTCTTGGGATGAGACTGGGCTGTCTCTTCACAATATCCCACAGATTCTCTATGGGGTTCAGGTCAGGAGAGTTGGCAGGCCAATTGAGCACAGTAATACCATGGTCAGTAAACCATTTACCAGTGGTTTTGGCACTGTGAGCAGGTGCCAGGTCGTGCTGAAAAATGAAATCTTCATCTCCATAAAGCTTTTCAGCAGATGGAAGCATGAAGTGCTCCAAAATCTCCTGATAGCTAGCTGCATTGACCCTGCCCTTGATAAAACACAGCGCACCAACACCAGCAGCTGACATGGCACCCCAGACCATCACTTACTGTGGGTACTTGACACTGGACTTCAGGCATTTGGGCATTTCCTTCTCCCCAGTCTTCCTCCAGACTCTGGCACCTTGATTTCCGAATGACATGCAAAACTGAGCAACAGTCCAGTGCTGCTTCTCTATAGCCCAGGTCAGGCGCTTCTGCCGCTGTTTCTGGTTCAAAAGTGGCTTGACCTGGGGAATACGGCACCTGTAGCCCATTTCCTGCACACGCCTGTGCACGGTGCCTCTGGATGTTTCTACTCCAGACTCAGTCCACTGCTTCCGCAGGTCCCCCAAGGTCTGGAATCGGACCTTCTCCACAATCTTTCTCAGGGTCCGGTCACCTCTTCTCGTTGTGCAGCGTTTTTTGCCACACTTTTTCCTTCCCACAGACTTCCCACTGAGGTACCTTGATACAGCACTCTGGGAACAGCCTATTTGTTCAGAAATTTCTTTCTGTCTTACCCTCTTGCTTGAGGGTGTCAATGATGGCCTTCTGGACAGCAGTCAGGTCGGCAGTCTTACCCATGATTGCGGTTTTGAGTAATGAAACAGGCTGGGAGTTTTAAAAGCCTCAGGAATCGTTTGCAGGTGTTTAGAGTTAATTAGTTGATTCAGATGATTAGGTTAATAGCTCGTTTAGAGACCCTTTTAATGATATGCTAATTTTTTGAGACAGGAATTTTGGGTTTTCATGAGCTGTATGCCAAAATCATCAGTATTAAAACAATAAAAGACCTGAAATATTTCAGTTGGTGTGCAATGAATCTAAAATATATGAAAGTTTAATTTGTATCATTACATTATGGAAAATAATGAACTTTATCACAATATGCTAATTTTTTGAGAAGGACCTGTATATAATGAAATATATTAAAAATATTAAATGTCCTATTATGTATATAATATTTCATCTTGTCCAAAATCACAAAGGTGACTGTATATTTCTGTTATGTATGATTTCAGTTCTTCCTGCATTTCTTATTTTTTTTGTATATGTGACCCTGGATCACAAAACCAGTCACATGTCGCACGGGTATATCTGTGGCAATAGCCAACTATACATTGTATGGGTCAAAATTATCCATTTTTCTTTCATGCCAAAAATCATTAGGATATTAAGTAAAGATCATGTTCCATGAAGATATTTTGTGAATTTCCTACCGTAAATATATAAAACATTTATTTTCTCATTTAATTTATTTCGATTTTTTTTTTGCACCCTCAGATTCCAGATTTTCAATAGTTGTATGAATCTCATCCAGATATTGTCCAATCATAACAAACCATACATCAATGGAAAGCTTGTTTATCCAGCTTTCAGCTGATGTATAAATCTCAATTTCAGAAAATTGACCCATGTGACTGGTTTTGTGGTCCAGGGTCACATATTTCAAATAAATTTTAGTACGAAAGTAATAATCATGATTTGTTTGTGAAAAGTTTAGTAAGCAGATTGCATGCACAATTTCATGCGTATGCACGCTTGTGAATGAGAGCTGTTGTTTTGGTTGCGCTTCAGCTCTGGGGCCTCATGTATCAAACTTTCCGTAGATTTCATCCTAAAAGTGTGCGTATACACAAGCTAGATTTTGCGTACGCACAAATGTTTTCTGATTTATAAAACTCAGCAGGCAGAGTTTGGGCTCTTTGCAAGCCTTCTTGGCCACTGCTTTCAGAACAAAGCTGGTTGAAAATGCATTGTCTGACACCAGATAGTTTACTAAGTAGTAGGCTCTAAGTGAGCCTGCTTAGTCATTGCTTTCAATGGAGCATTTTTGTGCCACCTTGCTATGAGTGAAAATTTTCTTCAAGTTTTCTCTACCTCAGAGCTCTGCTCTGATAGTGCTGTCAGATAGTTAGGCTCTCTGTGAGCCTTCTTGACGGTTTATTCTATGAAAGTATTTTTTTATTTTTGGGCCTTCTCTCACTTGAGTCGTTACGCTGAGGCATCCGCTTCCTAGAGCTCCACTCAGATAGTGTCATCAAGTAGTAAGCCTCCTTGGTAGGCTGTTCTGTGTATAGGACATTGCTAGGCCTCTTCTAGCTTTAGAGGGTCTTCATATTGAGGCCTCCCTCTGCAGAGCTCAACCATGTAGTGGTGCTGAGTTGTCAGGCTTTTGAGCCTCTTGGCCAAGCGCCATGGGCCTCCTCTTGTTATAGAGATTTACATTTAGCCTCCGCTCTTGAGTTTCCCCTGCATACGGTCCAAGTTGATTATGCTCCATTGAGCCTTCTTGGAAGCTGTTTTAGGCTCTCTGAGCCTCAGCTATTGCTTAGGTCTGGAGCGTTGTTAGGCTTCTTGTCGTAATGAGAATCTTCCTGTGAGGCCCCTGCTTTTTGGTAGGCAGTGTTGTCATCTCGTTAGGCTCTCTTTGAGGATCCTTGGCTACTGCTTTTATATAAATAGTTTCTCAGTGCTCTACCTGGGGTAGCATCAAGTTGTAAGAATGCACTACGTGCCTTCTTGATGGGAGCTTGATGGGGTAACAATGCTGAGTTGTTAGGCTCTCTTGAGCATCCTTGGCTGCTCTTTGTTAAGCGTTGCTGGGCCTTCGCTTTTCTGAGAAGTACTGTTCATTTAGGCCTCCGCTCCCCTGGAGATCCGCCATTTTTCATTTCCGAGTTGCAGGCTCTCTTTGAGCCTCCTTGGAGCTGCCCTGGGTATGGAACGTAGTTAGGCCTCCTCTCGTTTTGGAGAGTCAACATATTGAGGCCTCTGTTCTCGGAGCCAGAATTGGACAGTAGCGCTGAGTTGTAGGCTCTCCTTCCTGAGCTTCCTCTGGTGCAACTAGGTTGGGAGTACCTCCTCGGAGCTCCAGTTGCTATTTTAGTGTCAAGCTTCTAGGCCTTCCTTAGGCCTCCCTGACAGGTATTAGATGTAGCTAGGCCTCCTCGCTAGGAGAGATTGTCTTAAGGCGTCTGGTCTCCAAACTCAGCCTGGGTTAAAGAGAGTCTATTAGAGGCCTTACCTCCTCTGAGCTCCTCCCATTATTATGTCAGGCTGCTAGCACTATTATGTAGCCTCCTTGACAGGCGTAGGACTAAGTGTATTCGTCCTATTAGCTTCTTGTAAGATATCCTGACCGTGGGGCTTCGTTAGGTCTCCTCGAATTAGAGAGTTGTCATACTGAATCCTCCGCTCCTAGAGCTCGGCTAGGCAGTAGGGTAGTATGCTAGGTTGTTAGACTCTCTTGGAGCCTCCTTGGGTACTGACCTCAGTGTGGGGTGTTGCTAGGCCTCCTCTCATTATGAGAGTCGTTGTATTGAGGCCTCCCCTCTGTGGAGCTTCGCGGGCCAGTTAGTCTGAGCTTATAGCAGTTTTCGAGCTTTCTTTGTACTGCCCTTGGTTTAGAGTGTTGTCTAGGCCTCTTGTTTGAAGCCTCCACTCTTCAGGGCTGCCTGAACAGCAGTTCTGAGTGTTAGGCTCTCTGTGAGCCTCTTTGGATGCTGGCCCGAATATGAGCATAGTTAGGCTTCCCCTTTTTAGAGTCATCCTGTTGAGGCCTCTGTTCTTGAGAAGCTCCTATGATCATGGCTGGTGCACCTTGGGGATGAGGGCTCTTTTGAGTCCTTTGACTAGGCACAGCATATAGGGCACTCATCTATTCTGCATGGCAGCATGGGTATTCTGTTCTTCATAGAATGCTGAGTGAGTTCCCTTACGAAAGGGAACATCTCAGGTTACACCTGTAAGCATGGTTGCCTGAGAATAGGGAATGAGACACTGCGTCCCTTTGCCATGCTTCCAGTATTCCGGCACATGTCTCCTTCAGACAAGAAGTGGATGATGTATTGCACATCAATACATCATCAAATGTAGGTGCCCTTTTATACTCGTGTTCACACCTGTGGTGACCTCATAGGCTGCCGCCTGCCATTGTTAAGTACATTGTTGTGTTTAGACTCATGCTTCAGGCACCAGTCACGCCGGAGGCATTTCACATAGCGACCCCTAGGGCATGCATCGTCTCGTTCCCTATTCTCATGGAACCACGGTTACATGCGTTACCTTTGAAGTTTAACAGTGCAACATTAGGAAAATATGAGATATGGACTATATGCCATCACTAGGGGTGTGCCCGAAGCCGAATACCTTATTCGGAAAGGCATGGATAATGTCTTCAAAACGAATAATTCTGCCGAATAATATTCTATTTAGGCTGACACAGTCACTCCTCATGTTTATTGGATAACAGGGGATAGCACGTTATTATAGCCAACATAAACGTATTAAATTTGTGAAGTGAATGAGTGAGAGTAAACATAATGAATGAAATGAGCGCAAATCAAAGCCGTGTTGTCGTCTACATTTGCAGCTCTCATATATCAGAGTTTGGGAAAAGTAGCCTAATATTAACTCCAAAACTACATCATACACATGTAGCCTATATTTATTTAAACCTTGTACGATATTATTCAGGAATGAATGGAATAGTAAGCACAGCACGATCGCAACAGCGCATTCCCTTCTCTGCGTGTCTCCATCTCTCAGAAACCAAACTATCAAGATACTGATCTGTACACGTTCTTCTACTTGAAATGACTATTTAAATGTTTTAAACCTCGTACGATATAGTACAAGAATAAATCGAATAAGCACACCAACATTGCAAATCTTCTATTCCGTCTCTGAGTCTCTCAGAACCAAATGTCTGAAACAAATGAGTGTCTGTCACTATGCCATTATGTTGCTAAGCCATCTGCGTGCACATCATTGATCACTATTCGCGCAAAAATATCTTCTCAAAACATGAGTTTTGCTATTTAGAACTATAGAATGTAAAAAAAAGATGGACGACGCCCCTTCACTGTCTTCCATTGGTGAAAAGTGAAGCCGCCAAAGTCCTATGGCGCTGAAATCTTGCGCTGATTTGGGACCTGATTATGCGCAGTAGTAAGGGTGAAGTGGAGCCTCGATATCAAAGTCCCGCCCTCACTCTCGCAGAAACCGCTAGTATAGTTTACTGCAGAATAACTCATTATGTCAGTGTGAAATAAACAGTTTATGGACATGTAAAAATTAAAGCCAAAGCTCCAATCTCCTCTCAAAAATCCCCAAGAAAGTATGTTGGTGACAGCTGTCAATCATGATATCACATTCCTGTTTTTATAGCAACAAATAACTAACTATGACCAAACTTATTTTAAAAAAAGAACACTTAAACTTACATAAGCGTGATAACTAACTAAAATGACAGAAAACGACTTTGGAAAAAACTTATTTAAAGTGTAATTTGATTTAGTTTCCATCACGTCCATTAGACTTCATGGGGAGGCGGGGTTTATGACCTATACTGGGACAAACCACCAGGGTGCGATCGGGCTGCTTTGGCTTCACTTTTCAGGACTTGTGCGTTACACTTGTTGAGAACACAATTTAAAGCTGAATTATCATGCGCCAAGCAATCCTCGCTGGTTAAAATATTAAAACACAGCATGCCACTGGGAAATTGTTCAAAAGCAGCGCATCCACTACAAATATTTCTATTTAAATTCATAGAAACATTTTGTAACTTCTGGATAATGATTTCATGTCATTTCAGTGCTTCAGTGCATATTTAATCTAAATGCAGAAATGTTTAAATGGAAAACAGAGTTTAAAATCTTTTATTTACTTCATCACTCAGTAAAAGAGTGCATACACATGGTCTAGAGAGTCCGTACAGTGTGCACATATTTACGCTAAGTTATTTTTTATAAATCCCGATATATGCGTGGAAAATTGCAATGTTTATATATCAGGCCCTTCTCTTCTGCATGGATGATTGTGGTTCAAGGCACTGGTGTACCCATGGATAAGAGGCTTTGGTCACACTTTAGATTAGGGTTCAATTCTCACTATTATTTAACTTTACTATGACTTTTGCTTCAGAACAGATGGACAAATAAAGGTTTCATCATTCTTAATAGTCCAACCTTATTCGTTTCTTGCTCATTGTAATAACAAACTCTTAGCTTCATGCTACACATTGCTGCAGCTAATTCTCTCTGTGTATAAATATAACGTAACACACATGGGCGGATTACATATATATGCAATTTCCTATAAAGTCCATCCCGACAGCTTTAAAAAATAAATGATTAGTATTAGGGCCGGGACTTTAACGCGTTAATTAAGATTAATTAATTACAGACTTTAACGCGTTAATTAATTACACAAATTATTTTAATCACACTTAGTTTTGCACCGCGGAACGTTTCTCACTGGATGAGTTTCAGCGGACCGATTATACTGGCGCACTAACTAGCGCTCATGACGAAGAAGCTGACGAGATCGCTTTGGTTGGCCGGTGGATGGGAAATGTTGTTATAAAAAGCGAATGGATGGAAGCGTCGATAAGAGCATGGTTGTGTGCAAGCTATGCAACAAGGAATTCGCTATTGCTATTATGGTGTGTTCACACCGAACGCGAATAGAGCGTCAAATACGCGTCTATCGCGTCTAGTTAGACGCTTGAACATTTGCTCGAGTCCAAATTTTTCAACTTGCCGGGAAGACATTCGCGGCAAACGCGTCGCCCAATTCGCGTCATTCGCAACGCCCGGCGCGATTGATGCGTCTATTCGCGTCTTTGCATTGACTTTGTATGTAATCTACTCGCGCAAATAATTAAATTCGCGTTCGGTGTGAACACACCATTAGTGTGTTCAATATGCTATTGCTACAGTTAATGGCAAAAATTGCACTGGTCTGCTGGACTTGGTTGAATAAAAATAAACTATTTTGTTGCTTTAGCTTATGTATTCAGTCATTATTCAATAGTATACTAAAAATCCATGTGAAAAAAATTACTTCTCACTGTTCTCAGGTCAAATCTTTATGCAATTAAAATGCAATTAATTTCGATTAATTAATTACAAAGCCTCTAATTAATTAGATTAATTTTTTTAATCGAGTCCCGGCCCTAATTAGTATATGTTTATTTGGGTTTGAAAGCGTCCTCAGTGCTTAGAGCGGAACAAGTTGCGTTGGTGCCGTGACTCGGATGTGAGTGAAGATTAGTGGGGTAAGTGTAATGGGGCCCAGCTGTTAAGTGCTGTGCAATAAACCTCACTCCCCGGACCAAAGGAGGCCCATTGTTATAGAGGCCTGGCTGTTACTGGTTTGAGTCCCACTTGCGGCAGCTCAAGATGAATCGGTTGCAATGGCAAAAAGGAAGAGAGGCTCTTTTTATATCACTTTGGCCTATAGAAAAGTGTAAAGGTACTTGAGCAGTTTGGCAACAGCTCCACCTATATGTTAAAATCATATATAATGTTACTATTTTACAAGTAATTATTCTTATGACTTGTATACGATTGAAACATTTTATCGGTGTGCTTGGCCTCTTAATTGTTGTTTGCAGCTACATTTTCTTTTACCTTTTTATTTCATCTAAATATTTTAAAGAGAAACATCTGAGACTGAAGGAGTTCATAAAGTCCCTTGAGCTATATGAAAAAGTACATGAACAATACAAGTGTTAGTTTTGTTCACATTCAGAGTATAATTCTTTTCTTTCTTTGTCATCACATCATAATAATTAATCAATTTTTTATCTCATAGTTATTAATCTTGTAAGCTGACATCATTTGTCACACCACGTAGGTTTTCTGCATGAGTGAGGGTGTTGAACATCTGGAAAGATAATGACATGTCTCATGCAATGAATCACCATCTAGGGACTTTACACTGTAGACATGCTTCTCTACAGAAAAGCTATTATTAAAGCGCTTTCCTCTCACCCACCACCCTGAAGAGAAGTTGACCCACCACATTAATTGTATGTACTATACCATCTGTCAGACTATATCATTAGATACTTCATGTGTGGCTAGTCATCTGAAGCTAAGACTGTCAATTGATTAAAAACTATTATTATTATTGACTGTTACTGTTATGGATTATTTTGATTTATTTTTCAATTAGTTGCATATATCAACATTTAAAGGGGTGGTATAATGCCCTTTTCACAAGATGTAAAATAAGTATTTGATGTCCCCAGAGTGTGTATGTGAATTTTTAGCTCAAAATACCCCACATATTTTTATATTGCCCCTTTTTGAGGGTGAGCAAAAACGCACCGTTTTTCTGTCTGTCCCTTTAAATGCTGCTCCCAGCACAGGGGGCGGAGCTACAACAGCTTGTGTCCTTTTACCTTACACATGCACTGAAAATTTCAAAAACTTTTAGCCTTTTGTGTTCAAACCAGAGTCAGACGGAGAGACTCAAGAAGAAGTGACAACATGTAGAATGCAACAGGATATTTCTGAATGGTTAGTTGATGAATTTATGTACCTTATGTGTAGTTATCTTCTAGTCATTGATTAGCATATTCTGTCATGATAATCTATAAATCATGTTCCCGGGGGCGGGGTTTATGAAAATTCTCGGGTTCATGATGTCACTAACCCGAGAGGAATGTCGTGTAGTCCCTACCAGCTGTTTGTTGTAGTCCTTAAAAAACGATTTCTTTAAAAGATAGTATCTTCCTTTGCTTTGGACTTTGAGCATTGTAACTTTGCAGATGTTGTTTATGTTCAAACAGCAACATTACACACTAACTAAAGTTAGAAACGTGAAATCATAATCATCCACCCCTTTAAGAAAACCGTTGAGATCAATGTATTGTTTTTTTTTTCCCATAACACACACATGCAGGTCAGGTGTTGTCAATCAATACATTTATTTATTTTTATTATTATTTCTTGTTAAATTGGCAGGCTTGTCTGAAACATTTAAAAGTTGTTGGGATAGTGCAAGTAACCTTGTTGCTCTGAACACGTGTATATTTTAAATAAATTGACAGGATGTTTTTTTCTCCTTCATGTGCATCTTTGAAAAGATCAGAAATATCCATGCTAAACACTTTTGAATTAACTGGTCTATTGGGAGCTTTTTTTATTATAAGGTCACAGAGTTTCTTTTTACAAATGAAGGCAGATTTGAGGGGCAAGGTTAGCTTCACATTATCTAGATTTAAATATCTTTTCAAATCTCTTGACTGAGATGTGAAAATCAGGACAGCCTTAGCAGAGGTCATTCTCATCAGCCCAGAGCTGTTTTAATAAAACTAAAGCCATGGTGTCATAATATTTTTAAATCAAATTTAAACACTGAGCTGATATGAAATGATTATTCGTAGCTATTTTCTATAAATATGCTGAGCTGTATTCTCTGAATATAGTTCATCAGAGAAATTCATGGAAAGCTTCCACTGCAAAGTTGCATACTAGAGATGTGTCAAAAGCAAATTATAACTATATTAAAAAAAAGTTATGGCAAATATAGTTCAGATAGGTGTCAAGAGTGGCTAGGTAATGGAGTTTCATTCGTTTTGTTCCTGAAATCAGCCAGCCAGTAATTTTGAAAAAAAACGCAAGCGTGTATCATTCTTTGACATTGACCTTCATTCATTTTATACTTGCATGATTCTGTGACATTTCCCCATTAAATCAAAAGACTGTCCGAATAAAGTGTTTGTGTTTGAGCAGTTTTCAATATCACTAGATCCAATTTCGGTGAATTTATCAGCATGCTTCATTGTCAGAAAATTTGAGGAGGATATTTGGTTCATTTCCTCAGTAAATCTCATTCTGCCGTTAGAGTGACTGCACATCTGCATACTAAATGCAAATGGGCTTCATCCAAGACACCCGTGCATCTGTCGACTTCATGTGTGGATTGGATTACTTGGTTTTATGTGAAAAACATAATCATGCTCAATTGACTTCACTGTGAATCTCTGGTTTCAACATCTCTGTGCTATGATAAGTAATAAATAATGTCCAGAACAAATACATTTACATTGCCATGACTGTTGAAACTATCCTGAGAGTAATCATGACTGAAATAGTTTTATGAATTAAACGAGCCATATTAGTTATATGGATATCAGGTTTGATACGGATAAAAAAAGGCATATTTTCCACACTATTCACAGTTATAACTAAACTGAAGAAATAACCAATGATGGCCATGACCTCTGTTTAACAGGAAGATAAAATATGATCTAAAGAAACATATCCTTATGAGTGATGCTCTCTGCACAATAGTGCTTTGGGGAAACTCATCCCAAAATATATAAATAAATGGATCCTGTTGCCTTCACCTGTGAAATGAAAAGGGCTCTACTCTTTACTTTTACCCATGAGTTAGCTCGAGGATCAGAACATCAGTATTAGTTTATTATGATACTATACCAAATTGTAAACAACAGAGGAAATAAACACATAAATAATACATTGTTTTCTCTTTACCTTGTCCCCTTCTGTCTGGAAACAGTGTTATACAGCTGAATGCTTTTGCAGAAACATTTGACAAACTGCTACCTTCCTTACTTTTATGCTGCCTCAGCACTAATGCCATGTTTGGAACTTCTTTACATTATTTAGAACAATTTCTTAGACTAGCTGAAGACAGAACCATTTCTCTGAATTATTGTGTGTGTGTTATATCCTGCAGAAGTCCCATGGAATATGCAGCCAGTCACATTAGATTTAACTTTCCTATACTTCATCAGTTGCATACAGAATCTGTTTGTTTGTAATGCAGATAAACTCAAGATAAAGACACATTCACATGCATTGATCTTGTTTTTAACAGACAAAACATGAAATTAAAATTGGTGATTTATTGGTGACACTGCTGCTTCAATGTAGATGTAAAGGTATTAATCAATATTTTTCCTTCTAAATATCGCATGAGTTGAATGACTTCTCTAGGCTTATGAGATTTCACTTTGTTATAGAAGTTACCAGAGTGATCACTGAAATGTTCTTTTCATGTATTCTTTAATGTCTGTATTCAATATCCGAATGGTGACTGAGGGTCCGGCCCAATGCCAGGAATGCAGTAACAGTGCTTGTTTATTTAGCCCGGCTTCCAGAAATTAAATGTGGACTCGTATTGCTTGAGAAAGGTCTTCAACGTGTTAAAATATATCTGTTCTTCTAGGGTACCCTGACGAGTATAAGTCACAGGTGGCATTGAAGTCTATAGTTTAAGGGTCCATTTCTTTGTTAAAGCCTTACTTTCCAGTTAGATTAAAAGTGTCCTCTCCTTGAGAGACCGAACATATTATCTTGATGTTTTGAGAAGACTCTCCTGTTTATAGTTAAAGCCTTGCCAAATCCAACCTCGAAGAAGCTGTGTGTCGGTGTGTGTGTGTTAGTCTTCTTGGTTACAGGTTAAGGAACCACTGTCATTATTGGAGATTGACTGAGTTGTTGTTCTGGACAGGCTGGCGCCCAGAAACCCAAACATGCGACCTGGAAGGTCACAACGTGCCTAACTCCATGGGTCCGAGTGTCAGCTGGATAATCAATGGAGATATGCTTCAGTCTTTCTGTGGAAAATTACTATGTTTATCTATTTCTTAGCCAATGAGATTTCATTCAACCTTGAAGCAAGGACGTAACTTAGACCTTGGTGTAGGGTATAATTGATGTGATCTTTGTAACTGTATCGGGGCGGCCTACGAACTCCTTGTGAGTCTTGAAGCTGACTTCTGCTGATGAAACTGCAAATTATCTTCCGTAAAACTTTTCTTTAATTTATTATAACTATGACTCTTGTCTTAAATTGACTGCACTTCTAACTCCTGGTCTTAATTAATCATATCTGGTCCTTGGGTCTTTAACTGTAAATCCCCTAACACGAGTAATTTCACATAAAGTCATTTTTTACAATTGAAATCTGCACACACACACAGGGTGGTACACCTATCATTATGATTCCATAGACGTAATGGTTTTTATACTGAGCTAATGACATTGTCTAGCTGCTAACCCTAAACCTACCCATCACAGAAAAGTTTTTTACATTTTTAATAAAACATTGTTTATTTAGCAATTTGAATTATAAGGACATTGGTTCCTAATTTTTACTTTTTTCAGTATGTTTGTTAGCTCTTTTCCTCATGAAAAAATAAATAAAAGTCCCCACAATATAGGGTTTACTAGGACCACACACACACACACACACAAACACACACACACACACACACACACACACACACACACACACACACACACACACACACACACACACACACACACACACACACACACACACACACACACACACACACACACACACACACACACGCACGTGGTAGGCCATCTGTGTGAACTTGAGGAGAACAGACATCCACTAACAATTGGTTCAAAAGAAATGTTAGTTCTGAGAAAATTAGCATCAGTATTTTTGTAGATGCGTCTTGGTTTGATATTTTGTATCTAATGCAATAGTATTTTTAGAGATGGTTAGTTACTTTCAGTCGTACACATCTGTCAATAAGTAAAACAAAGTTCAATTATGAGTAATTGATTGCATTTCAGAGTAATTCAGTCATGTTTTCATCAGCCCCTGTTTTTCTCTCACTTGTGAGTCATTTGTTTTTCTACCCTGCATTCTGGAAAAGATAACGTGTTGTTTTTTTCCCCAGTGTTTTTTCTTTTATAGATTTCCATCAGATCATCCCATTATACTTGTGATGTTGGTTTCTTGGAGGTTGGATAGGTACATCACAGACTGAAATGTCTAAAGACAAACCTGTTTTCAAATTCACTCATAATGGGCAAAATCAAAGATGCTCTAACAAAAACAGCAACTAGTACAAAAACAAATAAAAAAACATATACGCATCAAACTAAAACAGAAAGAGAGAAAGAAAGAACGAAAGAAAGAGAGAAAGAAAGAGAGAAACAAAGAGAGAAAGAAAGAGAGAAAGAAAAAGAGAAAGATGGAAAAGTTCAACAGTAACTCTGTTTATCATGAATTTCCCTTGGGAAAACAGGCATCCAGTGAGAAACTGCGGCGGGCAAGCGATGGGGTGGTTATACTCCATATCATTGTCAGGAGTGGTGACAGGGTCAAGAGATCCCAGAGTCACCAGTTTCTCATTAACACCAGTATAATGGGTGTCAACAGGAAGGTGATGTTGACAGGGAATGTGCATGGTGCTAGCCTCCCTCAGTGTCCTAGCGCCTCAACATGGACAGATGTTTCATGGCTGTCATCTGCTACATTTAGCCCACTCTATTCTTACATCTCGGTTATTTGACTTAGGTTGTGAACATGGTCATCGGTGTGAATGACCTCATGTTGCCAATAGTTACTGTCTGAATGGCTAATTCCCATCAGTATGATATTAGCATACATTGCATTAACATAAATTTGCAAGCAAATTTGTGTTTATGCTCAGATTACATTTGCTGTGTTTAGACCAACATCAGTACTACTTTATATGTTCATTCTGCAGACCCTGAAGGAATGTAAAAAAAACAATAGAAGATGTTTAACTTAATTTGCACTTGTTATACTTCATCTTAAAGGTGCTGTATGTATTTAAAAAAAAAATTGTACTACAGTAGCCTGGTAATACCAGACTCTGCTACTTCACTTTGCTTCGTACACAGAGTCTGGGATAGCATAATAGAGAAGTGTTTTCTCTCTCGCTAGGGGGCGCGTACTGAAGTTTAAAATCATTGGTTACCCGTAAGCCAATCAGATAAGTTTGTTTATGACGTATGTTATGCGCCGACACAGCCGCATCGAACCACAGACATCATGCATCGAACTCAAATCTATGATCGAACTTCCACTGTAAACACTTGATGATGCGAGCGAAATACCCGAGTGAACATGGCTGTAAACGACTTTTTTGATCTGTGAGTGATGTAATAGAATGACAGCTGCGCTTGACAGGGCACAAACGAGCAGAGAGAGAGAGAGAGAGAGAGAGAGAGAGAGAGAGAGAGAGAGAGCCCCGGCCGCGCGGGCGCACTCCCACGTCTACAAACAACACGAGCGCTGTCTTGCTCTCTCTCCCTCGTGCATATTCATAAAAATCAATCGACAAGATAGTAAGAGGTCGGAAGACCGCGGTTTCACGTGGAGCATTTGGAGATTTTTAGAGATTATAGACTCTAGGAACTGTTACAATATGTTATATATTGTCAGAAGGATGTGACAGACCATGTATGGGTGAGCTGTGAGTCCTCTGTATGTGACGTCATTGAGATGCGCAAGCACGTGAAGTAAAGAGCAAGCACTGAGAATCATGCGGTTGTGAGATTCTTTTATTTTATAGAAATAGAGTGAGTGTCTGACAGAGCCAAGCATAACATGGTGGCAGCGGTAAAGTACGAGATAAAAGTGAAAGAGTAAAGTTTGTTTTCGAGAAAGCAACAGTGAGAGACGAGTGCCGATCATGGAGGGTGCGTTTGGATTGAAACCTCCAGCAAATTTTGACTGGAATACGACGTGCATACCCAAAGCTTGGAAAGCGTGGGAAGAGGAGTTTTCCCTGTATATGGATTTGTCGCTTACAGACGCGGACAACAAAACGAAGGTAAAAGTTTTCCAATATCTAATCGGAGAAACAGGACGAGAACTGTGTAAAACGCTGAGCGCGGCCCTGCCGGCTGACGGCGAGTTGACGCTGGAATGGCTGTTAACCGCGTTCAGAAATCATTGCAATCCGGCACCGAATGAAACGGTGGAAAGATACAAATTTTTCACCAGAAATCAGAACTCAAGTGAAACGTTTGACAAGTATGTTACTGACTTGAAAGTGCTGGCTGACACATGCAATTTTGGAACGGCTAGAGACTCTCTGATTAGAGACAGAATAGTATGCGGCATAATGAACTCGCACGTGAGAGAACGCCTATTAAGAGAGACGGAACTGACACTGGAGAAATGCGTGAGGATATGCAAAGCATCAGAACTGTCAAAAGAGAATGTGATGACTATTGAGGGTCAGAAATCAGAAGTACACGCAGTTCAGAGAGTTAGACAAGCCCAGAGTGCCAAACAAACACAACCAGCTAAGTGCAAATTCTGTGGAAAACAGCATGAGTGGAAAAAACAGAGTTGCCCTGCATACGGAAAGCAGTGCAGGAAATGTGGGAAGATGAACCATTTCGCATCCACATGCAAAACCAAAGAGACAATGCGAAAGGGAATACACAGTGTCGCAGAAAGAGAAACATCAAACTAAACTTCAACAAACTCAAGCTGAAACAGAAAGAGGTGCCATACATCGGACACAGACTGACTTCGGAAGGTCTAAGGATTGATCCAGAGAAGGTGAGAGCCATAGTAGAGATGCCCAGACCATCAGATGTGAAGGGACTGCAGAGATTATTAGGTATGGTGAATTATCTGTCAAAATGTTGTCCACACTTGTCAGATAGCTGTGACACATTAAGACAACTGACACACAGAGATGCGGTTTGGGAGTGGACTGGTGTACAGGAAGAAGCATTCAATAAAGTGAAACAGAAGATTGCCTCTGCACCTGTTTTGAAATACTATAATCCAGAAGAAGACCTGGTTCTTCAGTGTGACTCCTCGGAGACAGGGCTGGGTGCAGCACTTCTGCAGGCAGGACAACCGGTTGCTTTTTGCAGCAGAGCACTTACACCCACAGAAAAGGGGTATGCTCAAATAGAGAAAGAATGCTTGGCAATCCTGTTTGGGATGGAGAAATTCCACCAGTACACCTATGGCCGGAACACAGAAGTCCATTCAGATCACAAACCCCTTGAAACGATCACAAGAAAGCCACTTTTAGATGCACCTAAGAGATTGCAGAGGATGCTTTTGAGGCTTCAGCGATACGATATTAATGTTGTCTATGTTCCAGGTCGATTAATGTACCTTGCTGACACCCTCAGTAGAGCGTACTTACCGGAGTGTGCTTCAGAAGGATCTGTAGAGACAGAAATTGAGACGATTAACATGCTGCAGTACCTGCCCATTTCAGAAGGAAGTTTACAAAAGATACAGACAGAAACTGCTAAGGATGGGACGTTTCAGAGGTTACGGCAAGTGATAGTCCAAGGATGGCCAGAAGAGAAAACACAGCTGAAAGAAGAGATGAGACCATTTTTTTCAGTAAGAGAAGAGCTCAGTGTGCAACATGGTGTGATTTTCAGAGGTGAGAGAGCTGTAATACCAGCAAAGCTAAGAACAGAAATCATGGAGAGAATTCATGCATCACATTTAGGCATAGAAAGTTGCTTACGCAGAGCAAGAGACTGTGTATACTGGCCTGGCATGAGTGCCTCCATAAGAGCATACATAGGAAACTGTGCAGTCTGCAGAGCAGTGGAGGCACGGCAGCAGAAAGAGACATTGTGCCCACATGTTATTCCTATGAGACCATGGTCAAAAGTGGGAACAGATTTGTTTTCATTTAACAACAGAGCATATCTCATCACAGTGGATTACTTTTCCAACTTTTGGGAAGTAGACTGTCTCACAGACACCAGGTCAAGTACAGTGATACACAAGTTGAAGGCCCATTTTGCACGACACGGGATACCAGACACTGTGATATCGGACAACGGACCACAGTACAGCTCACAAGAGTTCAAACAGTTCAGCACAGTTTGGGAATTTAAACATATAACATCATCTCCAGCATATCCGCAAAGCAACGGCAAAGCGGAGTCTGCGGTAAAGACGGCAAAACAACTGATGGAGAAAGCGAAGAGAGCAAAGACTGATCCATATCTAGCTATACTAGAACACAGGAACACACCATCTCAGGGGTTCCATGCCAGTCCGGCACAAAGACTCATGAGCAGAAGGACTAAAACATTACTGCCAACACATGACAGCCTCCTACAGCCAGGTGTTGTAAACACAGAACATGCAGTAAAAGCCAACCAACGCAAACAAGCCTTCTACTACAACAGAGGAGCAAAAGATCTTAGACCTCTACAGCAAGGAGAACACGTAAGAGTTCAGCTGGACGCGAAAAACAGATCGGACTGGACGCCAGCAACAGTGTTAAGAGTTGCCAATAACAGATCATACACGGTCAAGATGGAAAATGGAACTGTTGTAAGGAGAAATCGGAAACATCTCAGGACTGTGTCTGGAGGACCACAGAGGGCAGACACACAAAACATGAGTGTCAAGATTGAACAGTCTAATCGGAAGACCCATCTGGATGAGGGACATTCACAGACAGTACCAGACACACACAGACGCGCACAACATTCAGATAACAGCAACAGTGTTGTGATAACCAGAGTTGGCAGAATAGTCAAGAAACCAACACACTTGAAAGATTTTGTTTAAATCTGTTTAATTGTTATTTGGAAACAGAAGAGTTACTTTGAGTGTATGGTGTTATATTGTTGTTCTTGGTCACAAGTTTATTGCATACAGTGACCACAGTGCCATAAAAAAAAAAAAAAAAAAAAAAAAAAAAAAGGAAGGATGTTACAATATGTTATATATTGTCAGAAGGATGTGACAGACCATGTATGGGTGAGCTGTGAGTCCTCTGTATGTGACGTCATTGAGATGCGCAAGCACGTGAAGTAAAGAGCAAGCACTGAGAATCATGCGGTTGTGAGATTCTTTTATTTTATAGAAATAGAGTGAGTGTCTGACAGAGCCAAGCATAACAGGAACAACATCTCAATGAACAACATCTCAACTATAAAGGCCTGTCTCATATAAGTTAGACGCCTATCTCAAGTACAAGCCGGTGCAGTTCGACGATTTGGGCAAATAAAAGCCCGGGCTATTATTTGAAGTTTTACGGTATTTAAGACCTGGAAAAGAAAAGAGACACTGACCTGTCAAAAGGCTCCCCAGTTTCTCGCTGACGATCGGTAATAGTTGATAAATTAAACTTTTCCCAAAGGGAGTAGGGCCACAACATCACCTCCATTCAAAATGTTTAATACACACTCTTCGTGTTCGGGCTTCAGTTTGCTAATGCCGGGAATATTCTCCACAACAGAGCGAATTGCATCCGCGTCTCCATATCAGCGGTCGTTTTCGATTTCCCTGACCTAATCTTAAACACGGCGCTTACCGACTACGTCACGGCTTTCAGCCCGCCCTCTGTTCGTTGATTGGCCAGGCTGTTTTCAGGCCGGTGGAAAACAGAAAGATAGGCTGCTATCTCAGACTGACTACAGGAGCGAAATGAAATTAGCGGAAGTAGGAAGTCTGACGTAGTCAGGCTAGTACTACAGCATAAAAATACATTTATGTTTGCAGAGATTTAGGAAACATGCTGGGCCTTATGTTAACGATCTTAGTGCATGGTCTAAAGTGCACGGCTCAAGTGCACTTAGGGCTTGTCTGAATGCTAGTTTTGCTAGTTTAACGACGGGAAAAATGGTCGGCGCACCCGGCACATGGTCTAAAAGGGTTGTCCATATTCTCTTAATGAGTAATGGGTGTGTTTTGGCCGTAACGTGCAATAAACCAATCAGAGTCTCATCTCCCATTCCCTTTAAAAGCCAGTTGCGATCACGCCATGGCGGATTCGCTATTTACATTAGTGCTGCACGATTAATCATATCGCAATTAGTGCTGCCACTAACGACTAATTTTCTAACGACTAATCTTTCGACTAATTTTTCGATTAGTCGACTAATCTAAACGACTAATAAAAAAATAAAAAAAGTGTTTATTTCGTTGTGTCCATTTTATTTTGAACTCAACTGAAGGGCCAAAACATCAACTGTCACCTGTTAAAAAACATTATGTATTAACAATCTAAGCATTAAGTATCTGCATTTCCATTAGGCTATACCATATTAGTCAGAGTCCTAATCTAATCCTCTAATAACAAACATGTATGTATTACTTAAATTAGCTCTTTGTTCTGCCTTAAAAAATGTACAGTAAGCTAATAATGATTAATTTATGTACATTTCTGAAAAGCATAACTGATAACATCACTCTGAATAGTAAAGTAGATGAAATGCATTTTCTGTGAAAAGCGCTATACAAATAAATTGGAATTGAATTGAAAGAGTCTGGACTAGCCCACTATGAGTCGCGCTGAAAGCAGGCAGGCACGCAGTTATGTAGCTCGCGTTTACACTTGCGTGCATGGCGGGCCCGTGCCGCGGTTCGCGTGAATGTGAAAGCAACACGGACTCGGGAGTGCTTGTTCAGGAAGTTAAGTAACCTGCCCATGCGTTTTAGCTGATTATGATGCATTTAGTTAAATAAAACACATGTAAGGGATGACAGTGTTGATGATTTACCTTGGATACGCGAGAGTTGAGTCTGCAGTGTATTCGCGCATTGCAAGTGCAATCAGGGCAACACATTTGGAAATCCACTGTCTCCTCAAAAGAGTCCGTTTGAAAAACACAATATATTGACCTTTGTTCTGTTTTCTATCATGCGCCGTGCACGTTTGCGATGGCATAAGATGCACGCAAACTCAACAGGGTTCGATAGAATTGAGTGTGAAACCAGACCAACGCTGCGGGAGGCGCCGGGAACAATCGGGCGCGCGCTCGGACTCGGACCGCAGCAAACGAGCCCACTGTGAAGCTCCGTCACCTGCCTCCGCAATTTTTCATATCAAAGCAGTGAAGGCGGGCGGGAACGTGAAGGAAAATTATAGCAGATAAACCAGCAGGGCGCGCAGGGCGCGCATGGCGCACAGAGTGGTGTGCGGAGGTGAATTACAGTGAGCCGTTTGTGACGGGAGACCAAAAATAAATAGCGGTCAATAGTAAAACGACACGTCGACTAAAAAAAATGCCGTCGACTAATTTGCATGGTCGATAACATTGACTAAGTCGACTAATCGCGGCAGCACTAATCGCAATCGTAATCGCGATGTCAAGCCTATGCGATTATATGACGCAAAAAACTGCGATTTTATATTAAATAAACAAATGAGGGCTGTTAACACAGCATCTGTTATTTTTTGTCATGCTTTGGCTAGTGTTACATGATCCCGCTCTTATTCATGCGAATGCTTTAAACCATTCTGCGAGACAAGTCAAAAGAGAGCGCGCTGCCTTTGAATGTCCTGACTGAAAGACGCGCGCCAGTATCATGCGCATGCACAGACCGCGCGCCAGAATACAGTTCTCTTTCCGCTTGAAGTGAACGAACAATAACACACACAATTATGCCAAAATATCATTTGTCGAGTGTCTTCATAACATAAGAGCAGTCTTATGATGGTCGTAAAGAGTTGTGAGAGAATAAGGCGCGTGTGAGATCCGCGTCTCTGTCAGCAACTCTTAAAGGGCCAGCATCCAATAATGCTTTCTGTCAGTAAAGTTAATCAAAGAACAAAGGGAACAGAGAAAAACACTCAGTGCTCTTGACCAAATAACTTGTGTAGCTTTAAATAGGATTTTAGTCCATATAATTGATAATTTATGCAGCGCAGACTGTTTGATAACTTTATTCAATTTCTGTATATGTCCTACCTGTAGACAGGAAGAGCACAGGTAAATATGACATTTATTATGGGTTTATGTGAGGATTGTTTGAAGTTCACTTAAATTAAAATTAAATTAATTGTTATCCAGACATCAATGGCTTATTGATCATTATAAGTGTTATCAATCATTTAGTTGTTGTTGCTATTTTGAGTTGAGAAATACACATTTAAGAATAATCACTTATCTGTGTGTGCATTTTGCTTTAGAACCAAGCAAGTTGACACATTAAACCATTTGTTTATTATATCCCAATCGCATATCGCAATATTGACCTCAATAATCGCAATATGACATTTTCCCCAAATCGTGCAGCCTTAATTTACATGTCTGAATTTTCAAGTGGAAAAACTGAACGATTCTCTAGCGAGGAACGATTCTCTAGCGAGGAACCCCCCCCCCCCCCGAAAGGCACACATTACTAACGTGCTCTTGAAATAACAAAAAAATATATATACTACGTCATTGACTTTAGACCAGGTTTCAGTTGGTCAATGGCGCAGTCTATTTCAGTTGTTATTTCAGTTGTTATTTCAGTCCTCAATATAGCAACGCGCCAACAATGCGCATTGCCTGAACACCTCGTTTTCAGACCAGCATGCCCATTGGCACACAAATGGGCGTAAATGCATTTGCTATTTAAACAACGTGACGCAGGACGTGAAAAACACTTGCCTGATGGGGTCCGCTGGGTTCAAATACTTGTTTCCCCAAAAAACAATGCTACAGCCATTTATTCTGCTTTGAAATGTGCATTCCGGGTCAGAATGTCTGTTTTTGTTTTGGTCTGTGTGAACCCGCCCACTGCCAATTTAACCAATAGTATTTTCAACACCAGATCTTAGATTCAACCCAACCTAGTAAGCCCCAGCATCCATCTAAAAAGCTATACCAGAGGCATATTAAAACGCAGATAAATATTGGAGATGTGTTTGAGAGATGGAGACAGCATAAAGCCCAGAAAGACTCTAAAACTAATACTGAGTTTGCTCATATTCTCCTTGATTGGTACACATTGAGCTTCAACATAGCACATTTAAGTTAATCTAATTGCATTTAATATGAATTTAAGCTAATACTGTACATCTTTATTTAATTGCAAACAACATGCAGTTAAGTGGCCGAAAGCAATGCATTCAGTTCACATTTAAGTATATTTTTTCTGTAATAAGTACTCTTTAAATGCATGCTAAAATGTACATCATCTTCAAAAGGGAAAACTGTCCTCCTTCCTCTCAGGTGTCTAAAAACAAGCCGTGTGGAGGGTCATTGACCCAGTATGCCACACTACACTCTAGTCAATAAAATAAGCAGTGAGGGGCAGACAGTATGTCCCGGAAACACTGATTAACTCTACATCAGCACTCAATGAAAAAAGAGCAATAAAGAGAAGAATCTGATTTTATACATGACAGTCAATTCATTTGGAATTTGCCCACTTTAAAGCAGACTGCAGATTCTTCAGAGGAACCACTGAAGAGTCAAAGTGAGGATTCAGCAAAACCAACCTGTGAAGATTCTCACAAGAGTCCCTCGGCTCTTGATATATTTTATATATTCTGTTCTGACCAATTGTGTAGCTTAAGCAAAGGCTAAACAGATAGTGTACAGCATCACAAATGAACTCCAGAAAGCAGTCTTCATAACTAGTGATTTTACTGGTGATGCTCTTCTCAATATTCTTTGTAAAACTACAAACAAGAAGAGAAAATATGTTTGAATAGTATGTGCACATGCAGTTACATACACATATCCAGTTTAATATTACAGTTTGATTTTGTACATAGTTCCTTTTTAACATTATTTTAAGCAATATTCATATCAAGAAATGATATTCAAATGAGATTCATCAAGTAGAAGTGATATTAACATATTTGTTATACCACTAGCAGATGGCACGTTAGCAATAATGCAAATTGAGTGTGCTTACAACAAAAATACAGCAATAATCTCAATCTAAAAACACTTAAACTCACTATTTACTAAAGTGCTAAAAACATAGCGCTTACAGACATATATTTCCAAGGCTTAAAGAATTTCAACAGCTACAGTATAAGGATCGAAAATTGATGGAATAATAAAATTACATATAAATGTGTACTTAAGTCCTACTTAAGGGGGTACACTTAACTAGGCACTATTAAAGGGATAGTTCACCCAAAAATGTGAATGTGAATTCTGTCATACACTGTAATGAATTGCTGTAAAAATTACAGCAATATTTTACAGCAGCTGGCTGTTTTCTAATAATACAGCATATTGCTGTAAACTGCAATGCATTCTGGGGTCACGTGACGGTTTGATTCAAAATACAGAATATTGCTGTAAATTTCAAATCTACAGAGGCATTGTGATCTTCAACGGTCGTGTCGTCGACTTTCGGGTAGCGGCAAGAGGAGTGATTCTCAACTCTGTGGTAAGTGACTTATTATTTCAGTTTCTTATTTTTATGTTGTGTTACTCGTAGACTATGAAGGTAACGTTATATTCGCGGTTCATATTGGTAACCGAGGATCACGCATCCTCCGTACAGGGCACGAGGGAGACTTGCGCGGGGCTTCAGCATCGCGGACGCGGTAGTATCACACATTCCTCGGGATCTATGGGCTCCTATGTTAAGAAGAATTACATGCTTTAATGACAACAGTCGGTATTCACACGAGCTTCGTGTTGATCTGCACACTTCGTCGTGATTATTTTATGGTGTAAATCAAATCAAAATCAAGTCATCTGTTAAAATGGGCACCGAAATGAAAACGCCGTTGCTAAAACCTTGCGTCAGAATCTGAATGTTGCTGTGTCGCATGTTTAATATGCCGGTGTAAAAATCCCTTACATTTCAGTACGAATATAGGCTAGCCTATATCCTATATATTTTAGCTAGCCTACTCTCTGTGTGTAATTTGCTTATTGTTTTCATAATTCCTTTGTTAATTTTATTTAAAAGAAAGAGTTCCTGCACTCTGAATAAAATATAGTTTAAATTTAAAAAGCTGAAAAATAAAAATAAACTATTGTCACATGTGGTATTGTTTTAGGAGACACTTTGACAAGTGGACACTGGAAGACCAAGTTGTGTGTGAGGAGAGCATTCAGCCCAGCTTCCTGTCTGGCCTTGACATAGGCCTACTGTTCACTGCATATTACAGGAGGAGGCAGCCTGCACCTTGGAGTTCATTTAAAGGTAATGATTGAATTCTTAACAACCTCAGTACATTTTACACATTTATTCAATATCAGAACTTGCCTTTAGATATATTATCTGTTGACTTAATTAGTTAAATCAGGTGTTTTAATTAGTGGACATAGGGTTAGGGTTGGGGAGGTCTTCCTGAGAGGTCCTCATGACTGGAGTTGAGAAACACTGCTCTAACAGATTTCAAAAACATGATTACAAGCATCAAAACTTAAAACCAATCCTAATTACATATTGTCTGTTTCCTGACCCATTAGGTGCTTTGTAAGAGAGGAACAAAGAAGAAAATTGCCACGACAGGGCAAATGGTACAGAAGAAACAGGTTGCAGTGAACCCACATGTTGCCACTCTTCCCTGCAAAGTGGTGTGTTATCAGTGGAATTTCTGAAATGTAAGTAGTATACACACACACAAATATATTTTTTTCCTTTAATTGTAACCTTTTAATGTTCTTTATCTGACTCTAACTGTATCTGTCATCCCTCTGTCTGTCTCTGACTGTATCATTATGTTTTGTAATATATCTAATGTATTGTCCTTTTCAATATTTCTAGCCACTCTTTGCATCCTGTGATGGAACAGCATCTGGAGCTGAATTATTCTCCATTTTTGATCATAAGTTTTTTGGACTCACTTGGGGCCTTGTTGTTTGGACATGTTTGTCTGGTAATGAAGTGGTGAAAATTCATTTGTGTCTGTCTTTTTCAGAATCATTTTATTATGATCATTTTGGTCAACTTGTGGTTTTAAATGTCATTTGCGTATTTCTTCTTTGTGTGAAGGGCCATGACGGCTAATTTGTTTCAAGTAATTAAAAAAATATTTAATTTCATGTCCATTTAAAAAAAAAGTATGTTAATAAAAATTAAATCAAAATGATACAAAATACACTGTTTTATGACTTTTTTTCATGCATATTTTAAAGTTATAAATTAAATAAATGTTGACCTGTTTTTCAAGATTAGGATGTTGAATAATTTGTTTGTTTTGTGAAGTAATAGGGGAATTAAGTTGTGCGTTATACAACACTTAATGTATTTAAAAACAATTGTTTAAAGCTTATGCAGTTGATAAATAATTAACATTTAAAATTCACGGGCCCACCGGTGGGCCCAAATCCTTTACATTTTTAAAACAGTAAGATCCTATACTAAACCTAAACTAATCTTGACAAACTATATATCATTTGAAAGCTTACAATCTCTTGTTTCCATATTTGGTGATTGATTTTCAAAATAAATTACAGAGGAGCCGTAATTTATCAATTTGCAACAATAATATTTTCATACTCTTAGACCTTTATTTTGAAATAGTGATGAACATGAAAAATCATGAAAGAAGGGTAGAAACCTCAGTTTGTTTTCATTCCAAGAGTTCAAAAGATAGCATCCATTCAATTATTTAAAAAAAAAGGTCTGAATTTTTTTTTTTATATAAAGAAAAAAATTATATGATGTGGCAGGAAGCTAAAACGCACATGCGTGTTCTTTTTATGTTTCTTAGAGGTTGAAATCATATCAAAATCTGCCAAACTTCTCATATTACTTCTGAATAGGATGTCTACTTCATAAATTGTATGAAAATTGTGGAAATAATGGTTCATATCATTCAAAACACATATGGAAATGGAGGCGCCCTTATATGGGCAGTAATGGAGTCTGGTTGTCATCTAGTGAAAAAGTTTGGTACTGCGCCCAAACAAAATCTTACTGAAAGCTCATTTTTTGAGATATCAACCTAAAATTTGAAACACAACTTGTTCAGATTTTTGGCTTTGTTTTTTTTTGCAGTTTTAGAGTCGCCCAGGTTTTGAAAATATATATTTTATATAAAATATGAATAATTAAATTTTTTACATTGTACATTTTCATAAACTCAAACTTCTATAACTTTTTTTCTATTTCACTTTCTTAATTTATTTCACTTCTACAAGAATCTGCCAAATGTCTTCTTTAAAACAAGACCAATCTTACGTCTATATTCCAAAGCATTCTTGAATTACAACCATTTAAGTTCGAAATGTGCATTTTCATGTATATTCAAAAAAAGGGGGGTGACACTTAAAGGGTTAAATCAGGTGTTTTAATTAGTGGACATAGGGTTAGGGTTGGGGAGGTCTTCCTGAGAGGTCCTCATGACTGGAGTTGAGAAACACTGCTCTAACAGATTTCAAAAACATGATTACAAGCATCAAAACTTAAAACCAATCCTAATTACATATTGTCTGTTTCCTGACCCATTAGGTGCTTTGTAAGAGAGGAACAAAGAAGAAAATTGCCACGACAGGGCAAATGGTACAGAAGAAACAGGTTGCAGTGAACCCACATGTTGCCACTCTTCCCTGCAAAGTGGTGTGTTATCAGTGGAATTTCTGAAATGTAAGTAGTATACACACACACAAATATATTTTTTTCCTTTAATTGTAACCTTTTAATGTTCTTTATCTGACTCTAACTGTATCTGTCATCCCTCTGTCTGTCTCTGACTGTATCATTATGTTTTGTAATATATCTAATGTATTGTCCTTTTCAATATTTCTAGCCACTCTTTGCATCCTGTGATGGAACAGCATCTGGAGCTGAATTATTCTCCATTTTTGATCATAAGTTTTTTGGACTCACTTGGGGCCTTGTTGTTTGGACATGTTTGTCTGGTAATGAAGTGGTGAAAATTCATTTGTGTCTGTCTTTTTCAGAATCATTTTATTATGATCATTTTGGTCAACTTGTGGTTTTAAATGTCATTTGCGTATTTCTTCTTTGTGTGAAGGGCCATGACGGCTAATTTGTTTCAAGTAATTAAAAAAATGTTTAATTTCATGTCCATTTTAAAAAAAAGTATGTTAATAAAAATTAAATCAAAATGATACAAAATACACTGTTTTATGACTTTTTTTCATGCATATTTTAAAGTTATAAATTAAATAAATGTTGACCTGTTTTTCAAGATTAGGATGTTGAATAATTTGTTTGTTTTGTGAAGTAATAGGGGAATTAAGTTGTGCGTTATACAACACTTAATGTATTTAAAAACAATTGTTTAAAGCTTATGCAGTTGATAAATAATTAACATTTAAAATTCAGCTGCCAGTCATTAATATTCAAAAATCAGGAAAATATATTGTATATACTGCATTTTACATACTTCCTCTAGATATAGTGAATACAGAGATTCATGTAACTTACTGTAAAAAATACAACAATTAAAAAAATACAGTTATTTACTGTAATCAGAGAATACAGTAAAAATCTGTAAATTAAATTACAAAAACGCTACTGTAAAAAATACAGTAACTGACTGGCAACCCTGCTGCCAGTATTTTACTGTAAAATTTACAGGAAATTTTTAACAGTGTAATTTACTCACCCTCAAGCTGTTCCAAACCTGTGTTAATTTGATCATTCTGCTGAACACAAAGATGATATTCTGAAGAATATGGGTAACCAAACAGTTGATGGGCCCCATTGACTTCCATAGTATGGAGAAAAAAAAAAAACCATGGAAGTCAATGGGGCCCATCAATTATTTAGTTACCAACATTATGTGTGTTCAACAGAAGAAAGAAATTCATACAGGTTTGGACAAACTTGAGTGAGTAAATGATTTTTGGGTGAACTGTCCTGTTCACCCAAAGGTGAACAGGACTGTTAAAGGTGCTCTATGTAACTTTTAGCATCCTCTAGTAGTGATGTTTCAGATTGCAACCAAATTTTACAAGAGCGCTCGTGCTCGAACTCATAGAAAATACCGTCTATTACGCAAATATCTCGGCGAATACTAGACGAATTCGGCGAGCACCGAGCTCGTTGGGACCATCTAGTCGAGCTGAAAAGAACCATATAAGGTCCATAGTTTTTGGTGGTGTTTTCGCGGAGATATTGGCAGAAAACCATCGGGCGCGCTGCAAAATTGCGGACGCCGGTGACGTCACGATCTCACGATCGTATCTCTGGAACGCAAAGACCCAGAGAGCTCAAATTCAGGGGAGGAGGTCCCAGGGGAACCCTTGCCCGAACGCTAGAGTGGCGGGCCTCGGGGATGCCCCCTACCGGATCGCCGTTCGCTGGGACCCGCGATTTCGAACGGCTATAACTCGGGGAGCCGGGCGAGTTGGACCTCGGGGGTGGGCTCGTTCGAAAGGCCCCGTCCAGCACTACGGGAATATTGATCAAAGATTGACTGAGATATAAGCCGAAAAACTTGCGCCTTTAACCGGGCGTAACTCCCTGACCGTCTACAATAGACTGTATATAAGGAGAGAGTCTCGGGAGCGCGCATGCACGTCACATCCGTTGGATTTCGCGGTAAATCCGACCCGGAGACTTCACATAGAAATAGGAATACTGGCCTTCAGAGGTAATAGCAAAACTCGACAAGTGGATCATTTTAATGTGTGATTACAACCCCTTCACACACAGGCAATAAAAAAAGGATTCATTTTAGTAGAAAAGTTACATAGAGCACCTTTAAGTCCAACTAATTGCATTGCATTTCATTCAGTTTGAACTTATATTATTTAATACTTATAATATATTATTTTAAAATATATGATTTCTGTAGTACTCGTTTAAAAGTATGCTATAATGTACTTTGCAATTGATGCTGATACATATGATGTGTGAATTTAAAGTAAAAAAGTACACCAGTGTCAACTGCTGCATAACAATGAATGAAGATATAACGGATAGCTTTTCCAGGTATTATAGACCTCCTTGGTATGACCCTGTTTACATATGCATACGATAAAATTGCATAAACAGATTTAATACAGACTGACATTGAAGTATGAAGTATTTATAAGTATAGTCATTGCCTTGCTTCCTCTGCTAGTGGTTAGATGTCTTTCTGCATAACATCAATTGTCCTGAATCTCCTCCAAGACACTGTGCTGACTTAGACTGACTTTATTTTCTGCTTTGCCATTGTAACATGAGTGCTGCAAACATGCCTCCATTTTCACCACGGTTTTGTCTCTGAGTGGGAGGATGCAACCCAAGTCTTTGTGTGCAAAAAGAGCTGATAAGACCCTCTTTATCAGCGCTCAATGGCCTGTAATGGAATCACACACCATTAAGAGAAGGTTATGTTGAAATTCGAGGAAAATCTGATGTAAACTGGTCAGCAGAGAAAATATTTACAGACTATCACATGCAGAAGATAAATCTTGTTTTGTGGTGTGAAGACCAATTCAAGTTTTCAAGAAGGCTATAAATATAACACCATTCACAGCTTTGAGATGTTGAGATTTTTATGTGTCCTCATTATGTGAGTTATGGTACACAATGGAAGAGTAAAGAAAACGGCTCTGCGTCTCCTAAACAAGCCACCACTTTTAATTAAGCAATCAAATCCTCATTTGCAACACACTCTTAACATGACTGCTGGTAACCGACACATTCTTAGCTACGTAATTGAATTGGAAAGAAGTGCTGAGGTGATAGCCTGCTACGTTACATTTAAAAAGCTTGGTGGTCTTCATTGGGATTCTAACAGCTTCCCGTCGGGGATGACAGACTTTGCATCCATCGCCGAACAGCTGTATTCCCTACAGCCATTAAGCCTCATTGCGAGGCCGACGCAAGATTAATGCGTGAACTTCCCTTGTCACTGCATGGGCATGTCAGTGTAAGATGGACTCTGAATGCGAGGCAGTCTGAAATAAAAACCCATGAATAATGCAATATTCGCTTTTACTGAAGCCAGGCTAATTGTAGGCGGCCCTACATGCAGTGATACATCAAGCCAAGGCAACACGTATTAACTGCAGAATTAATCCAGCTGAAGAGAACATTACCTTCAGCCCTTCCAGTCTCCTCTTATTCCCTTAACAACATGATGAAATCAATCAGACCTAACTGGCACACCAGATCAGACACTGAGTGCAGGGAATTCGATTTTTCTATCAAATTGTGGGAACTATCCGGAAATACTTGTGAGATCTGCGCTTGAAGAAGGGGGATATCTTTATCTTTAGTCCACTCAAAAAGTTCAATTTAATCACTCACCCTCATCTCATTCCAAACCTGTTTGACTTTCTTTATGCTGTGTACAAGGAAAATTTTTAACAAGATCCTGGACTCTGATTAAAAGGCTTTTTCCTATAATGAAAGTTACTGAGGACTGAGATCATTTTAATATGACAAATCTACCTAATCAGTGTGAGAGGAGACTTATATACGTATAAAGCCGATTTACCTCTGTTCCACGACAGTTTTTCCAGCATCCCTCCTCCACCCAAACTCCTCATTCTCAATTATTCCACGCTGGGTTCGGGCCAAATTTCTGAGCTCGGAGCCCTCTCCTCGGATAACACAGCCAGTACGCATATTTTATATCTGAACAAGGGAATCAGGGGCATTTCATCATTTTATATCTGAATCAGGGGCATTTCCTCCGAGGAAGCAAAAGAGGTAGCGCCTCCTCAAAAAAATGTGGGTGAGAAAATAATCCATAATACAAAAAAATAAAACTGACTTTAAAAAGTGTACAAATCATAATTTTTTCTAAAGGAATACTGTCCAACATCGACACCAACAGGTAAAGTTACAGTATGCCTCCCCTGAGCCCATTGAGTTTTAATAGACCCCCTAAAGTATGCAGTGAGTTTGGTGGGGGAGTAGCCTACTTGAGAATGAATGGCGGTCTATTAAAACTTTACCTGTTGGTGTCGATGTTGGACAGTATTCCTTTAGAAAAATTAGTGATTTATACACTTTTTAAATTCACAGTTTCATCATTTTATATCTGAATCAGGGGCATTTCCTCCGAGGAAGCAAAGGAGGCAGCACCTCATCAAAAAATGTGGGTGAGAAAATAATCCATAATACAAAAAATAAAACTGTGACTTTTAAATGTGTATGAATTACTCATTTTTTTTAAAGGAATACTGTCCAACATTGACACCAGCAGGTAAAGTTACAACATGCATCCCCTAAGCCCATCGAGTTTTAATAGACCCCCTAAAGAGTGCAGTGGGTTTGGTGGGGGAGTACTTGAGAATGAATGGGGGAAAGTCATGTGAGAGAAGGCAATGCCTCCATGGCGCTATGATTGGATATGAATTGTTATGAATGGTTCACGCAATAAATCCCGCTTCTTGTTTTTATGCACGTTCATCGTTCGCGAATCAGTCTGAATGAACAAAATAATGGCGTTAATGGAAAGACTTATTAAAAAGTAAGTAAAAAGCTCGGCCATTTAGATATCACCGCTTCGTCAAGTCAAAATCAAACTTGAAATGGCCTGAACAATCAGCTTGGTGAAATTAAAGTTACATCTTCATGTCTGTGACCAGTGTTTACCGAGAACATGTTTAAATATTTACTGCTTTTAGTTATTATTTTGGAATAAATGTACAAATGCTTAAAACACTACCTTGATGAGATTTATACTTGGTTTTAATAAATAGAACATAAACTACATTGCTAATGTAAAAATACAATATATATATATATATATATATATATATATATTTTATGTAATGTAAAGTAAAGTAATATTTAACCAGGAAAATATGACAACATTAAGTATAACTGGGACATACATTTACATTTGATTTATAAAAAAAACTAAATCTGTGAGGACTTTGCCGCCTCATTTCAGAACACCACTGGATTACATGAAAGTGTGAACTTGTAAAATGTCCATGACGACAGAATATTCAGTTTTAGGTAAAAAAAAATAAGTAGGGAACATTATCAACACAAATAATCTTGAATCTGTATATCTTAATTTGAATATGTATTAATCTGCGTGAATTAATCTGATTACTGCACCGATTTAGGATGTGGATGTTTCTTCCCCCAAAGCAAGTATCACAGCCAACAAAAACATTACACCCACAAAACATCTGCATCTTTCCACAGAGTATGTTTTGAACATGACTGAACCTGTTAAATGTTCCGCTATTGAAACAATCTGAGTTTCTCGTGTGCAAATAACTATTTTCTTCCAAATTATTTTATGATGGTTAAAATACTGCATTAGAAGGCAGCTGCTTATGTACTGTATAGGAGACAATGAGTCAGCTCACTAGGTTTTTATACAGAGCAAGAGTATCAGATTCAGTTACTTCGTTGTTTACATGGACCTGAGCAGATAGTCTGTCAGACGGTTATCTTGAATCACAAACTCGTCTCCGCACTGTGGTCTGCTTAGGTTCATGGTGTCTGTCAACGAAAACCATCCAGTAAGAGTTTAAACGATGCTGACTGCGATGGCTTTACCAGACAATAGGGTGTGTGAATTCCAGAAAAATGTCAACTTCACACATTAAATAGAACATATTTTTACAGAAGAAGTAATGTGAGTCCTGATATGATCTTCACATTTTGGCCTTTATATCCTTACTTCGTTTTTCTTTCTGAAGAACGAGTTGGAATTGTTTTCAATCAAGTAAATGTTGCCAATTGAAGTTGACTTGTATTGAATCAAGAACATTGTGTTTGAGAGTGTCATAATTCTGAGTATGCTAAAAACAATGTTAAAGGTGCTATATGTAGTTTTTAGCGGCCTCTATCGGTGATGTTTCAGATTGCAACCAATTTTTACAAGAGCGCTCGTGGCGTGCTCTTGCGCGTGCTCGAACACAAGAGCGAGCACTTATGGTACCGGCCACAATGCGACTTTCAACACACCGGAGAAAGCATCACACAACATGCTGAAAACTCATGTAAACTCCCACTGCAACGTTACAATAATGGGCTACTTTTATCAGCTTGACGTTGAACTAATGCTCCATGCTCGTACCATGATGACGTTACATTTGTGGTGTTATAGCATAAGGCATTTCACTAACTATTCGTGTAACTTTCACAATCAGCAATGTCAACATGGATGAATGTATAATATGATAACGAAAACGCTTAGTGAACTAGACTGAACAATTTCAGTGTAACAGTAAGATCGTAGGAAGTAACATTACTGTACTGAACGTGTCTGGAAATGTGTATTATAAACAATATGATAGTAGTGGGATGAGTGATGTTAGACAGTAGATCTAGTACATAAAATAAAAGTTACATCCTAAAGCACCCACTTTTTGTATTCATTTCATATCTCATGTATGTTGCAGTTTACCTTGCTATTTCATTACAGTTTAACATTATTTATTTCAGCATATCTGAAAACTTGTAATTTTTCACAATAAAAATAGCGGAGGTCTCTCCATAATTCAAACGCTCTGCCGATGTTGATCGGTGTTTTCGTCCTAAGTCGATCCGATTCACGTTTGGCCTGACGAGCTTCAGCAGATACATTTTTGTTTTGTTTTTTATATTTATGTGGAGTTTGTGTTGGAGTCTGTGTTGTGCTGGAGGCAGGTCGTTTTTGGGTGTTATCAGACTCCATGTCGTCAGCTGCAGTGCCGTCACATAGACTGTATATAAAAAGGAGAGAGGCTGGGGAGCGCGCGTGCACGTCACATCCGATGGATTTCGCAGAAAATCCGACCCGGAGACTTCACATAGAAATAGGAATACTGGCCTTCAGAGGTAATAGCAAAACCAGACAAGTGGATCATTGTAATGTGTGATTACAACCCCTTCACACACAGGCAATAAAAAAGGATTCATTTTAGAAAAAAAGTTACATGGAGCACCTTTAAATATGCTACATTACCGATTGCAGAAGTTGTGAAACAGGTTATAAGATGTAGTTAGGAGCCATAAATGGTCCGTTTTCTTGTTGGATGTTAGATTCAGAGCTTAGTAGTGCCACTTCAGTCCCCTGCCATTGTGGTGGGTTACGTAATACAAACACACTGGCAGCCAGTGAAACAGAAAATGTTTTGCTGTTTACTGAAGCATGAATGGACAACCAAAACACACTCCCTATCTCTCTTTCCCTCCATCATAGTGTCTCTCTCACTCATGCACTCACACAGTTTTGAATATATATTTTTCCACATTAATTCCACATGCTTGCATTCACGTGGCTCTACAATGTTTTGACTCTCTTTGGCTCTGCCATAGTACGGATAGTGTTCACCTTTTATATGCTGACCTGCCGGGTGCAGAGCCAGACCAGTAATGGCTTGTTTCTCGTCCTTGTACTCGCATCACTCAAGTATCCGCCATTTAAGACCTTTTTTACAGTGTCGTTGAAGAGAACAAATTACAGTTTGTGCAAAGAAAGAGCATCACCCACAAGAAACAGACAGGCACTTTTTAGCTCAAATGTTCAAATGGGATTCTATTCAAGGTTGCCGATAACGGGAATTGCATTCAGAAAAGAGCTTTCAAAGCACTTTCTCTTTCATTTTCGCTCTTGACAGCACTGTAATTGTGGATATTATTTTAAATAGCGGATGTGTTGATTATTTTAAATGGCTTACCATTGACCTGTTATAATTCTGTGCAAAATCTCTACATTTTAATGGAGCCTTTTCTCATATTAGTCAAAAACAATGCCTGGAGAAAAGTGCAATCCGTTAGTCCTAAAGAAATCTTGATTTATTAATTTTTTCAGCACTGTTGTCGTCGCCAAGCTTAACTGATGTGACCAATGAGAAAACTCCTTATTAGTACTCACTATATACGTCAACAGTATTTCAAGCATTCAATCAGAAACTGAATAAGTTATTTATATCACCTGTTCAAGATTTCAAGTTCCACTACATGTGAAATGCAGTCCTAATGAAGATTTCAGAAGGATCTCAAGAAAAGCTGATAGCAATATGAGCACAAGCCAAAAGAGCACACAAAAAGAAATAACTTTACTGCAGTCAAGTAGAAAATTGAAAGCTTAAGAATGGAGTAGACACAAACTAGTTGGAGAAGGAGTGTATTTAGTTTACACTGGAAGGAAAATGTTGCTTTCGGGAAGATTGACAGAAGTTGAAAGTGTGCATGAAAGATAACTGATTCTGAAAATGGAGCACAGCAAGGTTCGGTGGGCATTTATGCGATAGGTTAGGAGAGAGAGAGAGAGAGGGAGAAAAAGGAGAAGAGAATGAAATCTATCCAAAAAATTGCGTGGAATGCTCCTCGGAGTGAATCGTTAAATGGTGCATTTTGTATAATTGATACTTTTTTTCTGTGCTGAGGAGTGGACACTAAATTGCCCTGCTAATGGAAATATTGCACCCTTTATTAAGCGATACGTGAAAGTATGTGTGCATATTCACATACATACAGAACGATACTTATAGCATAACATGAAATGTCTCTAAAATGTCTTTGTTTATGGGTTCAGGTGAGAGATAAGTATCTATATACAGTAAATGTAGTTTAGGGATTAAAATCCTTTGCTTCTAACCCCTCTGCAGATTTGTGTCTTCTACAGCAGAAATGCCCTTGGCTTTCCGAGCTACTCATTGAAAGTGGTCTGAGATTTGTATTGCGCAGAGTATTTGGGGCCTTCATCGGTTTATCAACTCCATAATCTGCCAAAGGGGAGCCCCGGCTAAAATCTTGTGTGCACTGCCTCACAGATCTGAGGGACAGAGGGAATTTTGTAGATAAGACTGGTTGGAGTGCAACGTGGTTTTCAAGGAAATATCAAATGTCACAGAAATGTTTCTGACCATAGCACAAAAATATCTCTAAGGTCACAGGATTTCACATTATTAAGTTACATGATAAATACTTCAAGTAGCACTTTGTCCATGCTGCAAGGAATAAATCAATACAGAGCGTAAACAAGATGTATCCGACCTAGTCTTATATGCACATTTCCGACAATTGCATACATGTATAAAAAAAAACATTCAGTCTTATTAAACATACAGTTTAAGGCTAGAGCTGTATTGGTGTGTGTGTGTGTAGTTTATAAGGACATAATGTGTGTGACGTGTATTACAACATAAACACTTTCTGTGTCCTTGTAAACCAAATGGCTTAAAACAATTCAAAACTTTTTTTATTAAAAAAATGCAAACAGTTTTCTGTCATGGGTAAGTTTAGTGTAAGGGGATTGAATATACAGTTCTCTTACGAGAGGTTCTCTCGTATTGCGTAAGCTAGCTTACGCTACGGGAAAGATTAATCTTTTTCTGAGAAATTGAAGCCAAAAAATTATCCTATAATTTTGTATCCATTGTCAACGCAGTTCAGCTGCAGCAGACCATGAGCGGCTAGCTAGCAGCTCATTGGTTCGCTCACAGAGAACTGCTTAAGCCTATGAGGAGACGCGAATGTCTGACATGCTCTCATTGCGTCAGAGCCCGCCGAAACGGTCGTGGTCAGAGAGTATAATATTGGCGTCCTAGGCTGTAAATTCTGATTTTCATCTCTTCAGCGAGGCTACACGCATCTGCTGATCCTGAGAGAAGCCGCCGTCGTCGAAAAGGCAACTCTAGCGAGCATCTGGGAGACTGAGGAAGCCGACCGTCTTCGCCACCTTCAGCCGTCCTGCGAGCTAGCGCCATCCGACGGATTTGTATCCTTTTTTGCAAAAAGCTTCCTGTACATTTTGTATCTAAAAGAGCCGAGCGTCTTTTTAAAGATGTCTCGTATATCTTCCTGCGGTTCTTGCCGCGCTCCCCTCGAGAATGGAGACCGCCACGTCATCTGCGCTCTCTGCCTCGGATTGGAGCACGCCGAGCTCGCCCTCGCCTCCGACGACGCCGCGGACATCAAGGAAACATGTTCGCTTCTCGCCTCGGACAGTGAGGAGTGGTCCGGTACTCACGCCTCCTCGGCTCGAGAATCCTCCGGGACCCGCGCTGGAATCGAGGAGGAATTAGTGCGCCTCCTCTCACAGGCCGTCGAACGCCTCGGGCTCGATTGGTCTCCTCCCCCCGAGCAGACCATCAACCGTATGGACGGCAGCTACTTCCGCCAGCGCTCGACTCCCACCACTAAACGGGCCGCGCCCTTCCTGCCTGAACTGCACGCGGAACTCACGAAGTCCTGGAACGCCCCGCTCTCTGCTAGAACTCGCTCTGACTCTTCCACCCCGCTTCGCGTTGTGGACGGAGCCGCAGAGAAGGGTTATCTTTCCATTCCCCCTGTAGAGGACCTGGTCGCCGCACATCTTTGCCCGCCCTCCACGAGATGGCGCTCATCACCTGTGCTCCCCTCTAAAGCCTGCAGAGCGACTTCTAGCTTTCACGCCCGCGCTTACTCAGCCGCCGGCCAAGCAGCCTCTGCACTTCACTCCATGTCCGTCCTTCAGATACTACAGGGTGACATACTTCATGAATGGGACGAGAGCGGAAAAAATCCCCCTTCAGTCGCGGATTTGAGGAGCGCCACGGACATTGCCCTTCGCGCTACAAAATCTGCTGCTCAAGCCCTGGGGAAATGCATGGCCGCCATTTGTGTGTCTGAGAGACATTTGTGGCTCACACTCACCGACATGGGAGATTCTGAGCGCGCCGCCTTTCTCAACACCCCGCTCTCTCCATCCGGCCTCTTTGGATCTGCTGTCACGGGTATCGTCGACCGATTTTCCGAAGTGCAGAAAGCCTCTCAGGCCATGAATCTCTTTCTGCCTCGTCGCGCTAGCTCCTATGCAGGCCGCTCACGTGACCTGCCTCCTGCACGAGCCCCACCCCAGCGCCCAGCTCAGCACAGTCAGACTTTTCAGCGACGCCAGGGCGGCCGCCCTCGTTCTCGCTCTGACAGCCGCCACAGACCGCCGCCTCCTCAGGGGCCTCAGCCCAGGATCGCGCGGAAACCCGATCACTCGAAGTCTGGCGTCCCACCTCTGTTACACGGCCCATAAACTCCTCTCCGAGTGTAAGTCCCGCTGTTATAAACACTATGAGCGCGCTCACGCAGCCCGCTATGTGCAGCGACGGGGACCATGTAGCCATTCACCCTCTAGCGTTACGCATCAAAGCGTGGAAAGCTATTCCGGGAATTTCCCAGTGGGTGCTAAACACAATAATGCTAGGCTATCGCTTACAGTTTCACCGCCGCCCTCCACGTTTTCGAGCGCGGCTAGAAACTATTGTGAACCCAGAAGCAGTGACGCTGCTCCGTTCAGAGATAGCAAAGCTATTGTGCAAAAGGGCTATAGAGAGAGTTCCTCTGTCTATGAGCGAGTCTGGGTTTTAAGGCCGTTATTTTCTGGTTCCCAAGAAAGACGGCGGCCTCAGACCAATCTTAGACCTCAGATTTCTGAACAAAGTTCTCATGAAGAGACCGTTCAAAATGCTCACCATCAGAAAACTCCTCGCGCATGTGCGCCAGGGGGACTGGTTCATTTCACTAGATCTGAAAGATGCTTACTTTCAGATTCAGATAAATCCCCTTCACAGGCCATTCTTGCGTTTCGCCTTCAAAGGCCAGGTTTATCAATACACCGTCCTTCCGTTCAGCCTATCCCTAGCACCCCGTACGATCACGAAGTGCATGGATGCGGCGCTCGCCCCCCTGCGGAGTCAGGGGCTGCGAATACTGAACTATTTGGACGACTGGCTGATTTTGGCACAATCACAGAGAGAGCTACTGTCTCATCGCACAGTTCTCCTCGACCATCTGAAAGCTTTGGGCCTCTCTGTCAACTGGACAAAGAGCGCACTACAACCCAGTCAGACTATCTCCTTCTTGGGTATAGAGCTAGACTCGGTCACGATGACGGCTCGTCTGTCAACACAGCGCGCGCGCCGTGTTCAGCGTCTCGCCGCATTTTTTCAGATGAACAGACTCACACCTCTGAAAACTTTTCAGAAGGCGTTGGGTTACATGGCCTCAGCCTCCACGGTGCTCTAGCTGGGGTTACTGCGCATGCGCCCGCTTCAGGTCTGGTTGAAGAGCCGTGTGTCTCACCGTGCGTGGACCACGGGCCGCCAGCTGATAAAGGTAACGCAGACCTGTATCACAGCTCTGCAGCCATGGACTGTGGCAGAATGGTTTCAGCGGGGCGTTTCCATGGGGACCCTTTCTCGCTGAAAAGTCATCTCGACAGACGCATCCAACACGGGTTGGGGTGCGGTCTGCGAGGACTCACCGGCCTTCGGCCCCTGGTCAGCTCAGGAGAGCCTCCTCCACATAAATTGTTTGGAGATGCTGGCGGTCGAGAACGCGCTCACGCGCTTTCTTCCGCGCATTCACGGTCACCACGTGCTGATCCGTTCGGACAATATAGCCGTGGTCTCCTATCTAAACCGTCAGGGCGGAGTCAGATCCAGGAATCTCTTCCGGCTGACAGAACGCTTCTTAGTTTGGTCTCAGTGTCACCTGCTCTCGCTCAGAGCGACGCACGTGCCGGGCCATCTGAACGACGGTCCAGACAGTCTGTCCAGGAACTCCATTCCCCCCGGGTCCCTGCACACTCTTACAGTCCAAAAGCTGTGGCGAATATTCGGCAGAGCAGAGGTGGACCTCTTCGCCTCAGAAGAGAGCACCCACTGCCCAATATTTTTCTCAAAGAGCGAGGACGCGCTAGCCCAGACCTGGCCCAGCCGCCCGCTTTATGCATTCCCTCCGCTTTCTCTGCTACTACCACAGGTGCTTCAGAGAATCAGGGAAACACGCCACTCGGTGCTCCTCATAGCCCCGTGTCGGGAGGGTCAGACTTGGTTTCCGGAGCTCACTCAGCTGTCACAGACAGCCCCGTGGCCCATTCCAGTCAGGGCAGATCTCCTCTCCCAAGCTCGCGGCACGATCTGGCATCCCCACCCAGAGCGCTGGGCGCTACATGCGTGGGGGATCATGCTTTGCCAGAGGGAGTGTTAAACACGATCATGCAGGCTAGAGCGGCTTCTACTAGAAGGCTCTATGCGTCTAAATGGTCTGTGTTCTCTAAATGGTGCACCGACAGAAACTTGGACCCACGGTCATGCGAGGTTCCTTCCTTGCTAGTTTTTCTCCAAGAGATGTTGGACAAGGGCAGGTCCCCGTCCACTCTCAAGGTGTATGTGGCAGCCGTCGCAGCGTTCGTTGAACCCCGGCGCGGCCAGTCACTGGGCAAAGATGGCTTGGTCATCCGCTTCCTCAGGGGAGCTAGAAGGATGAACCCCCCACGCCCCCCTTCGGTGCCGATTTGGGACCTTTCCATAGTTCTCGAAGCTATGAAAGCCCCCCCATTCGAACCGCTTAACACCATGGGCCTCAAACTATTTGGACCTTTCGCTCAAAACAGTTTTTCTGCTCGCGCTCGCGTCAGTAAAACGTGTGGGAGACCTTCACGTGCTGTCCATTAGCACTTCCTGTCTCGAGTTTGGGCCCAATGACTCCTTAGTCGTTCTCAAACCTAGACATGGTTATGTCCCGAAAGCGATTGGTACCCCGTTCAGGGCACAAGTTATTTCCCTATCGGCTCTGCCTGCATCTGATAGTGATTCTGACACTAATCTCCTGTGTCCGGTCAGGGCCCTGAGTTTATACATTACTCGCACTGCTCCGGTCAGACGATCCGAGTAGCTTTTTGTTTCGTTCGGTGGGCGCACCAAGGGGTCGGCCGCCTCGAAACAGACTCTATCCAAATGGATAGTTGATGCCATTGCAGCCGCATACGCATCAAAAGACCTGCCATGCCCTCTGGGCATCAGGGCTCATTCCACTAGAGGCATGGCCTCATCGTGGGCATGGTCCAGCGGAATTTCCATTCATGACATTTGTGTGGCAGCGGGATGGGCTTCCCCCTCCACCTTTGTCAGATTTTACAATCTGGAAGTTCCCGCCTTGCAGGCTAAACTACTAGCAGTCTAGTATGTTACAGCTCTTCTGGTTGAGCTGCACTATAGGGAGTTATTCACACAGACCGGTTTCGCTCTGTCCCTCTCTGCTTATTTACTACACAATCTCCGGCCCGCTCTGCTGGCCTTTGTCACATGTACATATATTTATTCCCACTCTTAAGGGTTCCCTGGGGTCTCCCCTGGGACTTATAGTGGATGCTTAGCACGCACGGCGTTGACCAGGTGTTCCCGTAGCGTAAGCTAGCTTACGCAATACGAGAGAACCTCTCGTAAGAGAACGAATCGGTTACCTAACGTAACCTCGGTTCTCTCTAGGTGAGGGAACGAGTATTGTGTTCCTGGCCGTGCTTGTGCTACTAGCGTTCTCGCTTCATTCTATGAAAACCAGAGTTTACAGCCTAGGACGCCAATATTATACTCTCTGACCACGCCCGTTTCGGCGGGCTCTGACGCAATGAGAGCATGTCAGACTCTCATTGGCCGAGAGTTCATTCGCGTCTCCTCATAGGCTTAAGCAGTTCTCTGTGAGCGAACCAATGAGCTGCTAGCTAGCCGCTCATGGTCTGCTGCAGCTGAACTGCGTTGACAATGGATACAAAATTATAGGATAATTTTTTGGCTTCAATTTCTCAGAAAAGATGAATCTTTCCCGTAGCGTAAGCTAGCTTATGCAATACTCGTTCCCTCATCTAGAGAGAACCAAGGTTACGTTAGGTAACCGATTCGTTTGTACAGTATAAAAAGCATTACGCCAATGTAAATCAAAAATATTTTTGATGTCACCGTGAATATTATTATATCACTCTCCATCACTATATAACCTCAAACACTATTGCAGCATGTGAAATCATGTACATTCCTACTATAGTAGGCGAAAAATAGTATTCGAAAGACAGTAAGCAAAAAGTACACGGATGACTTACTACTACCGCCGAGACTCTGAAGTAGTGTTGCTTTCGTCAACGAACCTTTATCATGTGACGAAAACGAGACGAGACGCAAAATGCATAATGCATGAATAAAAACGAGACTAAATGTGGTTTACAAAATAAAAACTATGCTAAAATGTCTCTTCATTTTCGTTGACCAAAACGAGACGAAAAGTTATTTAACGTTATTTCGTCTCGTTTACGTGCATTAGGGGTGGAACGGTACATGTATTCGTATCGAACCGAAAATACACGGTATAAAAATAAATAAAACTCGCGTGCAAATTAATTAATGTAATGCGGAACTACTGTTAGATACGCGGGTTCTTTAGGGACACATAATCTGTACCATCGGCTAAGCTCTGAACGCGCGTTCACTTCAAACGTTGGCTTTATACGCGCGTCCTATTCGCTTTGGACTAGCGTCGAACTAGACGCGAATTTGACGCTCTATTCGTGTTTGGTGTGACCGCATAATGAAGGCTGCGATGTCAAGATTGCAATGCTGGACTGTGTCTGTGTGTGTGTGTGCGCGCGCGAGAGAGAGAGAGAGAGAGGCGAGATCGAACTGTGTGTGTGTGTGTGTGTGTGTGTGTGTGTGAGACAGAGAGAGAGAGAGAGAGAGAGAGAGAGAGAGAGAGAGAGAGAGGTGCGCGACCGAACAGTGGAAACATAAAAAAAAACATACTCCGTAATTTTGTTCATACAGATCATTAAACCTGCAAAGTGTTTACTTATATTTGTGTACACTCGCAATAAAACACAACATTGTGCACACTGTAAACTCTTGTCAAACTGTAACCTACAACTGTCACTCAACCAAAATCACACACTCACACACACACACTGTTTTAAAAGAAAAACATATTTATCCGACTCCATTTCAAAACAGTCTGTGGGTCCCATCTTTTGGACATCGTCATATTGCATTGGTTTTCATTTCTTGTCCTCGGAGCACTAATCTTACACATTCTACATTGATTAAAAAAGAAAATCGAATGTGTTTTTAATGGTAGTATTATTTTAACAGAAATCAATTATTTATAATTCAGATGAGAATAATGTTACATTGTTAATTAATAATGTTAATTAAAATTAAGGAAAACAAATACATTGATCTGAAATATAGCAAATTAATTTTAAATTAATTCAGGTACAATTACCAAACATATCGCAAGGTCTTTTTGTCTTTTCATTAATTTAATTAATAAACTAATTATATAAAACTATTGTCAGTGCACTACAAATAAACTTGTTCTATGCCTTTATTAATAAAACTTATTTAAAAAATGCAATGCCTTCTGCATTTTTGGTTTGCTTTTCCCTCCATTGTACCGAAATCGTACCGAACCGTGATGTCTGAACCGAGGTATGAACCGAACCGTGACTTCTGTGTACCGTTCCACCCCTAACGTGCATTATTGTTATTATGCAGCATTTCTGTTTCCTGTGTCACTTCAGGGGCTGCATCAGATCGCTCTGCGCAGACGCAGGCAACTTCACATCCTCAAGCCCCACTCGCGGCATTATTTAGAAGATGAAGCTGTGCGAGTTACGGCTGTTGTTACACATACTCCGTGTGTAGTGCGTGTTGCGGTGTGTATGCAGGAGCAGCACGCGCTATTGTGCTTTCACATGTGCTCCGTTTGCAGTGCGGAACTGATCTACGGCTGTACCACACTCACAACATTTATTCTCTATTTTTTATTTCAAATCAATATTTTTAGCCTACATCCATTATGTCGCGTTGTTGAGGTACTGTGTAGATCTCTGCTCTGCTGTTATGCACGCACCGCTCCTGGAGCGCATTGCCGGACCGCATCCGCGTGCGGTGTGAGCACTCTAACCATAGGCTCTAGGCCTAACCTATTAACATGGGTGCAGGAAAAAATACGCACTGCAAACGGAGTATGTGTGAAACAGGCGTTAAAATAAACGACAACAAACAAAGTTAAGTCTGACACAGAGAAAGGGATTCGTCTTTGGGAGAAAAAGAAGATCTGACATTTGGAAAAACTTTCATATCATCATGTGTAAATATGTTGTAAATTCAAATCAGAGCATCTTCCGTGTCTGGAATGGATGTATTCTTGAGTCTATAAGGTAACAATAATATAAGAAGATAACTATAAGAAGATAAGATTGTTTGAAATGGGTTTGGCTAAAAGAAAATTTTGGTTTCGTCTATACTACTTATACTATTGACTGGGTTAAATAGAATTGCATTACTAAAAAGAGACTAAAATACAATTTTTATTGACTAAAACTAGACTATGTCTTTCGTCGACTAAAACTACACTAAAATGTCATATTTTTTCGTCGACTAAAACTAAACTAGACTAAAAAGAGTATGAACGTGACTAAAACTAATAAAAACTAAAATGACAGCTTGACACAAAGACTAAAACTAAAATTAAAACAGGCCGCCAAAAACAACACTACTCTGAAGTGCACTTTACTGTCACATGAGGCCACAGGAGAAGAGTTGTGAATGGCAGTAAAACGTGTAGGTTACATGACAGTGACAACATAGTGGATGTAGTATGTAATTTCATTCATACTACACATCCATACTATACAGAACATGCTTTTTCAATGGTCATGTAGTATATGTCAAACTAAATGCAGTAAAGTAACTACTATAAAGCCTATTATGTGATTTCGGATGCAGCGTTTCTCACTACCGCAAAAGGACTATGATTTGTAACATACTGTGAGAAAAAATTTTTTTTTGGAAAAATGTTTACTCTATAGGGACACAACAGCTTGTCATGGTGCAGTATCTACCCTAACAGGTAAATGTTAGTAGCTTAGAGTAGTAATATGTACCCTCAACCCTTGTTGAAGGTGAAAGAAGTACACTTGAAGCATGCTTTTTAAAGAGGTATTTAAATAGTCAACAAAGAAACACATTTCTTGACACAAGAAACTTTGTGATGGGGTCCAATAAAAAAAGTTAGTAAATTTGAGGGTAACAGGAGGGTTAAATGAGTAACCATGAAAAGCCATGAAAGTGTATGTCTATTTCTAAATATAAACCGTGTATTATATTATACCGCGTATTGTATTATAGAAATCTGAAGTCGTTCTGTGAACAAGCTTTTTTTATTGATCTTAATCTTTGTTACTGGACCAGGGTGAATTTGAAACCCGGAGCCGAAATAGCGTTGCAATACTTTATATCACTACTTTTGGACATTATAAACAAGCATGCTCCTTTTAGGAAATATAAGATTAAAGGGCGTGATAATCCGTGGTTTTCAGAGAAATTGTCTGATCTAATTTATGATCGTGATCTTGCTTGGTCAATGGCAAAGAAATCCTAAAATAGCTCAGACTGGCAACATTTTAGGCACCTGAGAAACAAATGTGTCTCTCAAATACATAAAGAAAAATCAGATTTTTATTTCGTATTTAGTTCAGCTAATCCCTCTAAATTGTGGAAATTTACTGTCTTCTGACTCTAGGGATACTGTCATGCCAAATATATTGAAGTTGAATGATACAATTATTACAGACAGGAAAGGTATGCTAGATTCCCTAAACCAGCACTTTATATCTTCTGGGTCGTTGTTTGAGCATGCGATGAGACACGAGGACTACTCTTTGTCTAGGGAAATATCGATTTCGATCTTGTTCCTATTGCAACGCAGGAGGTATATGATGCTCTTATATGGTTAAATGCTAAGAAATCTGCTGGTCCTGATGTGTTAGATCCATACCTTTTAAATATTGCTGCTGAACATATTGCAGAACCTTTGACACACATTTTCAACCTGACTATTGAAACTGGATTAATACCGTATTGAAGTCAGCATATGTCACTCCTTTATTAAAGGGTGGTGACCGATCAAATCCAAATAATTACAGGCCAATATTTAAGCTATCTGCTTTAGCCAAGGTTTTAGAAGGGCTTATAAGTAACCAGTTGAAAGACTATTTAGTAACAAAAACATTTTCAATGATTTGCAGTCGGGTTTTCGTAAAAAAAAAAAAAAAAAACTGTCACTGCCATTATGAAAGTGCTAAATGATTTTATAAGTGCTATTGATTCTAAAGAATATATGTGCTGCGCTGATCTTAGATCTTTCAAAGGCGTTTGACACAGTTGACCACTATGTCCTGTCTCAGAGATTGGTGGATATTGGAATGTCTCCAAAAGCTGTCAAATGGTTTGGCAACTATTTGAGTGGCAGAACACAAAGTGTTCAGGTTGATGGTGTGTCCTCAAACTCATTACTTATATAAAATGGTGTCCCCCAGGGGTACATTTTGGATCCCATTTTATTTACTCTATATAAATGACTTGTGTCAGAATGTAATAAAAGCAAAGTGTAATTTTTATGCGGATGATACCGTTTTGTATTGTTCTGCCCCATCTTTGTCAAGTGCCATAGAAGATCTGCAATCTGCTTTTAAAATTATTCAGAAGAATCTTCATAAATTGAGACTTGTACTAAACTCAGATAAAACGAAAATGATGTGCTTTTCTAAATAAAGGAAAACAGAAGATGCTTGTCAAATTGTTACACTAGATGAGAAAGTAATTGAACGAGTATCAGTCTATAAATATCTTGGTTTCCTCTTAGAAGAAAACGTGGCCTTCAAACAGCATATAGAGTGTTTAACAAAAACACTTAGAATAAAGTTGGGTTTCCATTATAGAAACAAAAGCTGTTTCTATTTTAGTAAAAAAAAAAAAAAAAAAACTTATACAAACAACATTTATGTCAATGCTAGATTTTGGTGATATTTTATACATGCATGCAAATCAATCTTCTTTGAAAATGCTGGATTCAGTATATCATGCAGCACTAAGATTTGTAACTAATTCTAATTTTCGTACTCATCATTGTAGCTTGTATGAGAGTGTTGGTTGGCCATCTTTGCACAATCGCAGACTGGAGCACTGGTATGTTTTCTTTTTAAGGCCATACTTTGTAAACTGCCTTCTTACTTATGTTCTCTTCTGACACCTAAAGTCACTACCAGGAAATGTAATCTTCGATCATATGGGCAAATCATGTATGATATCCCACGAACACGAACTGTCTTCGGTGAAAGTGCCTTTAAAGTTTTTGCACCTTTTTCCTGGTATAAATTGCAGATTCAGCTAAAATTTCACTATTTACCGACAATGAACCAGTTTAAAATTAAGATAAAGTACTATTTGAGTACTAAATGCATGCTGTTACTGAGCGCTGCTGGTGATTATGTTGAGATGTTAAATTGCCAAATGTATTTTTCTGTCAAATGAATTCTTGGTAAAATAAAGGTAAATAATAAAAATAAATGTTTAGATTCATTGTATTTTAGTTTGGTTTCCCCAGTTCCTGTTTGCCTAAGTTCTCATTCATTATTCGTTGTCATGGTTACTGATTGTTTTGTGCTCCTATTTCTTGTTCAGTTGGTTTTATCCTGTGTATTTAAGCCCTCAGTTTAGTTCTACTCATTGTCCAGTATTGTCTTTCGTTTTGCAAAGATGTTACGGTCAGTTTGTTTGCTCTTGAATTTTGCTCCCTATTAAACTAAAATGCTTCTTGCATTTTGACCCTGTTTTTTTGACTACCCTGCCCACATGATTCTGCTTTTACTTCTGTCATCTGCATGGATTAATATACACTCCATATGGATTATAAACCAGAGGCCTTACAGATATGAAAATCTGCAATATACTCCCCAACCCCACATTAAAAACCAGTTAATTTGCATCACCGTCTGAAGTCCTTTAACTCTTGGTGCACAAAGTTTGAAATGTCAATGTTGAGCCATTTATCACCTAACCAAGTTGACAGGCGAGGTACATTTTGGTAGACGGATTTGTTTATTGCTTTTGAATATGACTGAATCCTTTTAGTCATTCTGCGTTTGATCTAGAGAGTCCTTTAATCATTTTACCAGAGCTTTTTTGTATTTCACATACTTCATATTTCACATTTCTATTTCCTGAAATGAATACCTTCAAAAGATAAGAGCGCATGGCCGGAGGCACTGGTAAAAAAAAAAAAAAAAAAAAAAAACATGCAGACTTGCAAAAACATGCATAAAGAGAGACCTCCATCATGAAGATTAAGGTGCCCAGCATAAGAAGGGAAGGCACAACCAGTTTATGTTTGTTCTGTTTCTATCTTTCCGCCATCTTTTACTGTAGATCACAATCTTAGATCAGTGAGGTCACTAGAGAGCAATTATACATTGCATTAAAGTCACCATGAAATCAAAATGGACATTTTTTATTGTATATAGAATATTGCAGTATTTATTATAAACGATTTATCTGTGCACATCATTATTATTAATTTTTCAAATTAATGTGCCCTCATAATCTGTAATTAAAATTACTTCACCTCCCTATTGCAGCAACATCTCTTCTCTGGTGAGTTTTACTGGTGCAAAGGCGGGAAAACCTGTCACTCAAATTAGATTGACAGAAACGTCTCTGGTTACGTATGTAACCCTAGTTCCCTGAAGGGAACGAGACGCTGCGTGACAACGCTTTGGGAACGCCCCTGCGTGAGTGCGTCATGAAGCACGTATGAAATCAGTCCAATGGCGAGACGGAACGTCATAGGCGGGTGACGTCATCGACCAGGAAACTATATAAGCACCCCAAAACACAAGCGCGTCAGCTTCTGATAAGACTGAAGCAAGTGTTCACGGGCATGCTGGGAGTATGGCATAGACACGCAGCATCTCGTTCCCTTCAGGGAACTAGGGTTACATGCGTAACCAGAGACGTTCCCTATCAGGGAACTCGAGCTGCGTGACAACGCTTTGGGAACGCTAATACCAACGTCGCCATACGAGCAAGTGTCCGTCGTGTGAAGTCAGAGCGCACATTCGGACGAAAGCACCTGCGCCCCTGGAGTGGAGCTGAAGTCAAGACAGGGAACTACACTGTGACCAAAATGGTCGCATATGCGACCTTTTGAAATGCCATTGCGACCCTAATTTTTAATGGGTCGCAAATGTATCACTGACTATTTTTGTACCTACCTTATGTTTTAGGCAATATGCTACAATTTACTATGAGCATTTATTAAAACAGAAATGTGTAGCCTATTTTAAGTATACGTTTTTATAACGTGCTCTGAGCATTCAACACATCAAGTTGGCTTCAGCCCCGCGAGAGAGAGAGAGGCGCAGGCACGATCGAACTCTGTGTGTGTGTGAGAGAGAGACGCGGGCGCGATCGAACTCTGTGTGTGTGTGAGAGAGAGACGCGGGCGCGATCGAACTCTGTGTGTGTGTGAGAGAGAGACGTGAGCGCGATCGAACTCTGTGTGTGTGAGAGAGAGAGGCGCGGGCGCGATCGAACTATGTGTGTGTGTGAGAGAGAGACGCGGGCGCGATCGAACAGTGGAAACATAAAAACATACTCCGTAATTTTGTTCATACAGGACATGATTCAAACTGCAAAGTGTTTACTTATATTTGTGTACACTCGCAATAAAACACAACATTGTGCTTTTGTCACACTCTAAACTCTTGTCAAACTGTAACCTACAACTGTAACCCAACCACACACACAAACACACGCACACACACACACCGTTTTAAAAGCAAAACATATTTATCCAACCCCATTTAAAAACAGTCTGTGTGTTCCATCTTTTGGAGATTCATCATATCGCATTGGTTTTCATTTCTTGTCCTCGGAGTCGGAGCACTAATCTGTTTATTTTTAAGTTACACATTCTACATTGATTAAAAAAGAAAATCAAATGTGTTTTTAATGGTAATTATTTTATACGGAAATCATTTATTTATAATTCAGATGAGAATAAAGTTAGGGTTAATTAAAATTAAGGAAAACAATATATATTGATCTGAAATATAGCAAATTAATTTTCAATTAATTTAGGTACAATTACCAAACATATATCAAGGTCATTTTGTCTTTTTATTAATTTAATTAATAAACTTTTGTTGCGTGTTTTGCGCCAGTAACTGAAAAAGTTAGTAGCACAAGTGCCACCAGTGGAAAAGGTTAGTGTAGTTCCCTGCAAGATGATAAAACTTTACGAATGTATGTGGTGAGGACCATCCTGCCGCATCGCAAACGTCTTGAATGGATACTCCTGACAAGAAAGCCTTGGAGGCAGCCATACTCCTGGTTGAATGAGCCCGGACAGCCAAAGGGGAAGGCTGACCGGCAGACTCGTAGGCAAGTGAGATGGCCTCGACCACCCACTTGCTCAACCTCTGCTTAGATACTGGACACCCTTTCTTAGGGGGTCCAAAGCAAACGAATAGTTGTTCACTCTTTCTCCACAGGGCAGCTCTGTGGACATACGCATATAGAGCCCTAACTGGGCAGAGCAGATTTAGTTTCTCTTGGTCCGACGTCAGAAATGGAGGAGGACAGAAAGCCTGCAGTACAATAGGCCTGACCACATTAGTTGGAACCTTGGGAATATACCCCGGTCTAGGGAGGAGGAAAGCCTTAACCATGCCGGGTGAAAATTCCAAGCACGAGGGAGAGACCGACAGAGTTTGAATATCTCCTATTCTTTTTAATGAAGATATAGCAAGAAGAAATACAGTCTTTAGAGTGAGGAATTTCTCAGAAACCTCTTCAATGGACTCGAACGGTGCTAGAGAGAGACCTTCTAGAACAACCGCCAGGTCCCAGGTCGGCACCCTCGTGCGAACTGCTGGCCTCAGCCTCAGAGTGCCACAAAGGAAACGGGTAACAAGTGGGTGTCTTCCGAGAGAGGCTCCACTCAAAGGGACGTGGTAAGCAGATAATGCCGCCACATACACCTTCAGTGTGGAGTGGGATAACTCTGTGGAGAAACGCTCCTGAAGGAATTCCAGCACTGCACCCACCGGGCAGTTAACTGGGTCCAGCTGGTGTTCTCCACACCAAGAGGGGAACATTTTCCACCTCAAGGCATATAATTTCCTAGTGGCTGGAGCTCTGAAATGTAGGATGGTCTCAACAACCTCTGTCGAGAGACCAGATTCTATGAGCTGGGCCCCCTCAGAGGCCAAGCCCACAACCTCCATAGATCTGGGCGGGGGTGAAGTATCGACCCGCTCGCCTGAGAGAGAAGGTCCCTCCTGATCGGAATCTCCAGAGGAGAGCCGTCGAGAAGAGAGATTAGGTCCGCAAACCAAACTCAGGCCGGCCAGTACGGGGCTACCAACAGTAGACTGACCCCGTCCCGGCGAACCCTCTCCAGAACTCCTGGGAGCAGAGCAATCGGGGGAAATGCGTACCATCGCGTCCAACCCCAGAGGGGCTGGAGGACTTAGGGTTGGCACAAAACCACAGTTGGCGGTGTGATGTTTCCCTGGATGCAAATAGGTCTACCTCGGCAAGACCGAAATGTTTCCATAGGAGCTCCACCACCTCGGGGTGGAGTCTCCACTCCCCGGGCCTCGGCCCCTGCCTTGACAGGATGTCTGCCCCCTGATTCAAATACCCCGGGATATAAATCACCCTCAATGAAAGAAGCTTCCCCTGGGACCATAGAAGGATCTGGCGAGCCAGCTTGTATAACGGGCCCGAACGCAGACCCCCCTGATGGTTTATATGAGAGACCACCGATGTGTTGTCTGACCGGACAAGAACTTGGTGACCTCTCAGGTCTGGGAGGAAGTGTCTCAGAGCCTGAAACACCTCCATCATTTCTAGACAATTTATGTGCCATTGAAGATGATGGTCCCGCCACAGACCCTGGGCCGAGCGACCACTCATGATCGCCCCCCAGCCTGTGAGAGAGGCGTCCGTCGTTAGTGTTACACGACGACACGGAGCCCGCAACACAGGTCCCAAGGACAGGAACCAAGGTTCTTTCCACACAGCCAGGGCACGGAGACACCGTCACGTGACCCTGATCTTGCGGAGCGGGTTTCCCCTCAGGGAGAACCCCTTGGCCCTGAGCTACCACTGCAGTGGTCTCATGTACAGCAGGCCGCAAGGTATAACGTTGGACGCTGCTGCCACCAGACCCAGAATTCTCTGATATTCGTTTACAGTGAGTGACTGGCCTAGCTTTGCCTGTTTGACGGCTACGAGAATCGAAGCTATACGAGCAGGAGACAGATATCCCTGCATCGTCGTCGAATCCCAAACCACAACCAGAAAAGTGGTCCTCTGTAGTGGAGAAAGCACACTCTTCTTGGCGTTGAGCCATAACCCCAAATTTTTGATATGGGCGAGCACGACATCTCGATGCCGAATCGCCTGATGCTCCAATTTAGCCAGAATCAACCAATTGTCGATATAATTTAAAATGCGGATGCCCTGGAGTCGCACGGAGCCAGAGCTGCATCCATACATTTCGTGAAAGTCCGGGGAGACAGTGCTAGGCCAAACGGAAGAACCCGATATTGGTACGCTTCGCCCCCCAGTTGTGGAAGGATGGAAATGTGGAAGTATGCGTCCTTTAGATCTATCGTGACAAACCAGTCCTCGGACCTGATCTGTGACACGATCTGCTTGAGAGTAAGCATTTTGAATTTGAGCTTTTCTACTGAGCGATTTAACTGGCGCAGATCTAAAATTGGACATAACCCCCCATCCTTCTTTGGAACGATGAAATAACGGCTGTAATAACCTAACTCGCTGCTGGGAGGAAGACCCCTTCAACAGAAGAGTTTTCACCTCTTGTTCCATAACCAGAGCCTGCTCGGGGCCCACCACTGTGGGCAGAACCCCTCTGAAACGAGGCGGGCGTGATCTGAACTGAATCGCGTACCCCTTCTCGATAGTCTGCAGGACCCATTGAGATACATTTGGAAGGCTTTTCCACTCTGCCAAAAATTCTACTAAGGGTACCAGCAGGGCCGGCGCTAGCCATTTGGGTGCCCTAAATATAATAATTCTGTACATAATTTGTAGGGCTGGGAAAAGATTAATCGCGATTAATCGCATCCAAAATAAAAGTTTGTGTCTACATGAATGATATATGTGTGTGTGTACTGTGTATAATTATTTTGTATATATATAAATACACATTTGCACGTATGTATTTAAGAAATATTTGTTATTTATATATAAAATATTTAAATTTATATATAATATAAATTATATATAAATATATACAGTATATACATGCAAATATTTCTTAAATATATACGTGCATAATGTGTGTGTATTTATATATACAAAATAATTATACACAGTACACACACATATATCATGTAGACACAAATTTTTATTTTGGATGTGATTAATCTTTTCCCAGCCCTAATAATTTGACAACTCTGTGAATATGAAAATATACAAACACTGAGATTGTGTTTTATTTTTATTTTTTTTATTGCAATTTCACCAACAGATGTCGCCCTTGGGCCTTGGCCTATGAACCTCTTGAAAATGACCGCATTATCCGCATAGAACAACAACGAAAAAACGTATCTAAGCGGTCTTCCTTTTCTTCTCAAACAAACTAACTGCATCTTAAACAGCCCAAGTTTCAAAATTTTCCGGGGGAGAAACCCCCGGACCCCCGTTAAAATAAAAGATTCAACATGCAGGGCTAAAAAAGCCCCGGATCATTTGCACTACTAGCGACGCCCCCCTGGACATGCATACACGACGCAAGGGCGCCCGCGCTACAAAACTAACATTTTTATTTTAAACATTGTCTTACCTGCAAGCGACGCGCGAGTATCATCCCGATGTCTATTCTTTTTCCTTTTTTCCGCCCCCGACTCTTAGTGCCTTTTCGAGGCCATGTCTGAGGTCGGTGTCTGCCAAATTTGACATTGATTGAGGCATAATCGAACAGACCACTGCACCAGAGGGAGACTGGCACAGGAGATTCACCTTTTTCTCGACTAATTTGGTCTAGGCCTATATTACTTTTGTATTGCTTTTGTATATTAACATGCTTTAGACATATTTTATTTGTTATTTATACTGGTAGCCTATTGTGATGATTTTTCACGACCCAGATTTTTTGGTGCCCCCCCAAGCACTTGGTGCCCTACGCGCAGTGCGTGATGTGCGTGTGCGGAGCGCCGCCCCTGGGTACCAGTCTCTCGAGACAGGCCTCTGGAATATTTTGAGTGGTAGACACAGTGCCCTGTAACGGCGCACCGGCAGGGAACAACTGAACAACTGGCACGCAGGCGGGGTTGGCAGAACTGGCCCCTGAGGGCACCGAGAGAGAACGGGTGCCGTGTACTGCGGCGAACACCTTCCTCTCTCGGTGGGCACCACCCTCATCATCCTGACGTTTCTGGCGTCAGGACTTCTTCTTTGACGAGGCCTTCCTGGCAACAATAACTGTCCTAAGATCAGCCTTGCCCCTGGAAGACCTCGCCTGAGAGCGCCGCGTCTCGTCCCAGTTTTGCTGAGGAGGAGCACGAGACGCGACGCTCCGTTTTTGTTGCGCCCTGTGTGAGGAGCTACTCGACGGCCGGGGCTGCTCCCGCCCAGCAGCCCCGGGGACATGGGAAAGGTCCAGAAGGAAAGATTTTACTTTTTCTTTCATATTTGACAGGTTTAACCATAAGTGCCTCTCCGTGGCCACCAGGGCTGCCATAGAACGGCCCACTGATCTGGCCGTCTCCTTGGTGGCACGGAGAGAAAGATCGGCTGCCGCCTGACGCAATTCTCGAATAACGTCCGCACTTATTTCATCCCCCTCACTAACGTCCTTTAGCAGGTCTGCTTGATAAGCTTGAAGTATCGACATCGTGTGTAAACATGTTTCCGCTTGACCTGCCGCCGAGTAAGCTTTGCCTACCAAAGCCGAGGTGTTTCTTAATGGCTTGGTAGGCAATGCCGGTGTCTTGAAGGACGATGCCGTGTCTGGAGATAGATGGCTCGCTAACACTTCCTCAGCCTTAGGCATCGCCCTGTAACCACAAATCTTTGCCCCAGAAATATTGGAATACACAGAAGTTTGCTGAGTAAATATTCTGGAAGATGTCTGTTCCATGATCTCGACACCTTGGTGTGGAGATCAGGAAAGAACGGAAGACACCGGCGTGGAGGTGCAGCCCGAGAGGGCAGAAATCTCTCATCTAATTTGCTTTTTGAACGACACTCCTGTTTGTCAGCTGGCCACTCAATGCTTAATTTCTCTACAGCGTGAGTGAGCACCTCCATCAGCTCCTCACTAGCAGGAGACTGAAGTGACGAGTCACCAGTCTCTGCTGTATCAACACTTTCAACATCCAATTCCTCAGAACTGGATAGTTGAAGTGTTGGTGCCTCAGCCCGGGGGGAAGAAACCGCAGCGCGTGCTTCCACACCCGGATCTGAGGCACTGGATCTACCAGGTAAGGGCTGAGATAAGGCAGAGCCCGTCTCAATCAACGCTGATAGATCCATTTGCGATCCCCACGATTGAAGCCTTCGCTGTGCCTCGGCAGCAGCGGGACCCGAACCGCGGGGAGCGCCCCCCGAACCACTCTCCTCGAAGAGGGCTCGGCGGGAGCGGAGCGTTTTCATGGACAAACGCTCACAATGCTCACAATCAGCTCCCTCAAGAGCTGACTGGGCATGCTGCACTCTCATACAAACAACACACAGATCGTGAGTATCCCCACCTGTGATATAACGTGGGCAGGGATGAACACACTTTCTGAAATGCTGTTCGCTCGCCATAATAATATATATCGTCTCTTATAGTTTTTTATATGTGAAAAACTCCTGCCTAGCAAAAACTAAGGACAGACAAAAACACTTTGAGACACAGACTGATAATTCACACACAGAGCGCTTGCTGAAGACTCAGAAGCTGACGCGCTTGTGTTTATATAGTTTCCTGGTCGATGACGTCACCCGCCTATGACGTTCCGTCTCTCGCCATTGGACTGATTTCATACGTGCTTCATGACGCACTCACGCAGGGGCGTTCCCAAAGCGTTGTCACGCAGCTCGAGTTCCCTGATAGGGAACCACAACGATCCAATGATCAAATTTCCCGGTGGACAAAAACAGTCCCGCCCTAAAACATGTTCTTGTTTGAGAAGTCGTTTCACACGGATTTACGTCACAATGGGGACTTAAAGACTATTGCAACTTCCGTTTCATCTGTAAGGGTCAATATGACATGCACACTGCATATTACTGCTGTGCATTCATTAGTACCCTTGAGAAAACTGTTGCTTGTGTTGAGTTTTGACCTTCAGTAAAGGAGCTTGAACACAATGGGCTATTAATTATGCACTACTCTAAGCAGTTTGCTGCGGTGTTGTTCTGTTTTAGCCAGGATTGTATTTCATTTGGTCTAATTATGATGTAAATCAAGCTCTCACTGGAATTTGTTAATGCAGTGTGTGAGCTATTCTTGTGTATAACCCCATGAAGACCATCAAGGGTCACATAAAGTGTATAGATAAATGAACTTAAACAAAAAAGGTAGGGAGTACACTATGAAACTCAGAATATAGCAATGTACCACCTGAATTGCTCTAAATTAAGCAACACTCATATTAGGAAACACAATTTTTTTTTTGCATCAAGTTTTAAGGGACTTTTGTTGTTCACCACTTCGTATCACCTCATATTAATATACTTCACTCCAGTGCTATATATTTTTTTCTTTTATATATTTTTTTTCTTAAAAGTATGCTTTTATACACTAAAACATGGGCCAATTTTGTCCCAAGTAGTACTGAAACAGTACACTTACAAGTGTACTTCTAGTACATTGATATTAGTATACTTACTACATACAGTATAATTAAAAATATAGTTGAATTAATAAAATTAACTTGAAGTATAATTGTTTTATGTAAGGGTAGTCACCACTAAGTCTACTACTGCAATGTTTTTCTTATGAAACACAAATGTGTGTGACTGACACATCTTCTGTTACATTTCTCATTCTTAGGTGCAATAATCAATTAGCAGCTAGCTGAAGTTATCACACCAATTCAAACAGAAATCCACCTCTCAAAACAAACTTACACACCTCAACTCTGTTTGCTCAATTATATGATCTATTAAACATACTCCAAATTCGGCCTTGTTTGACATCTATAATCCTTATTTGCATAATTGTGAGGAAATTATGCCTTTATTTTCTGTTTGCCATGATCAACTCCACTGACTTCTTATTGGTAAATTGTTCCAAGATACTGAAAAAAAACATTAGGTTGTTGTAGGGAAAAAAAATCACCCTGTAACTCACTTCGAAATGTGAGGTGATGTTAAAGGGATAGTTCACCCAAAAATGAAAACTCACTATTGAAAGTGAATGGACAATGGTGCATACATGCATCCGCCTATGTTATGTATGTTTATCAATAAATTATTAGGGTTAAGTTAAGGGGTAGAAGATTTTAAAAATAGCTATTTAATATTTCCATCTATCCATCGTCAACAGAGCAACAACCAACGCGCAACAAAAGCCAACATTATAATCAATTAATTTATCCATACTGGAAGCGGTGGTGCACAATGCGACTTGTGCACGACAGTAAACTGTTGCTCTGTTTTATTTGACACACTCCAAGTGCTTGCAATACTTCTGACATGAAAAACAAATGTAGACATGGTGAACTGCAAGTGTGCAAATACTTAGAGGTAAACTATACAGACAGGAAATCAAGGCATATGGTCTCACACTAAAGAACACGAAGGGCCTTATTTTAACGATCTAAGCGCATGGTCTAAAGCGCAAGTGCACTTAGGGCCTGTCCAAATCCACTTTTGCTAATTTAACGACGGTAAAAATGGTCGGCGCCCAGCGCATGGTCTAAAAGGGTTGTCCCTATTCTCTTAATGAGTAATGGGTGTGTTTTGGGCATAACATGCAATAAACCAATCAGAGTCTCATCTCCCATTCCCTTTAAAAGCCAGTTGTATTGCGCTATGGCGGATTGCTATTTGCATGGCGTAATTTGCAAGCAGAAAGACTGAACGCTTCTCCAGAGAGCAAACGGATCTGCTTGTGTCCAAGGTTAAAGCGCACAAGCAGACCATCTACGGGACAAGCCAGATTCCACCTTATCAGTACACAATAATACTCTTTTACATTTTAATCCTTTTATTTTTAATATTTGGCATGTTTCTCAAGTCAACTCAAGTCATCTTCATTTATATAGCGCTTTTAACAATACAGATTGTTCCAAAGCGGCTTTACAGTGATAACAGGTAAATAATAAATGAAAGTAACAGATTGTTTTGGCTTTATGGCAGCTCTAGAATAAAGTTATTTTCCAATTAAAGTTAGTTTTGATTGATTCTCTTCCATCGCAACGGTCATTAGTTATTAACTTAGGGGCCGCTAACATGACACTGTTTTAACAGAAAACTCTTAAGTTCTCTCTACGCAAACTTTAAAAACGCGAACCTGTGAGAATGCTGATAGCGTGCACATGCACATTAAGAGTTCATTCTATTGGTATGCGCGTTTGAATATATGTGCGCAGGCATGTGGTCCTTCCCTAAAAAAAAACAACCCTCAACAAACTACTTGTCTGGCCTTAAAATTTATAATACAGAATTTTATCGCTTCGGCGTAACCACGTGAACCGGAATTATCCCGACAACGATTATCTGTACAGAGGTAAAGGGAAGGAGGCCCTCACAGGGGAGGGACTAGTTGACACTTCAGGACTGCGCCGTCGTCGCGTCCAGACGCATGTCCCCCACCAGACCCGGACACGGCCCGGATCCGGCGGACGGCGGCAAACCTCGGGACAAACAAAGAGACCAACATTAGCGTAGATGCCATTCTTCTCATGATGTAACGAGTACATCAGGATTTATGGGAAGTGTTCCCGGTTATCTATGCCGACCTAATCTATGCAGCCCAACATTGATAGAAGTCTATAATGTGTTATGTAGCTAGGTCAAAGAGATGTGTTTTTAGTCTAGATTTGAACTGACAGAGTGTGTCTGCTTCCCAGACAAAGCCAGGAAGACTGCTCCAAAGTTTCGGCGCCAAACAGGAAAACAGTTTGTGTGCTGCTGCGCGTCCCTGTATGTGTAATAAGCAGAGTGTATGTGCGTTGTGCACCCGCCTATAGGCGCATATTACTAATGCGCCATTGACTTTAGATCAGGTTTCAGTTTGTCAATGTCGCAGTCTTCAGTTGCCTCAAAATAGCAACGTGCCAACAATGCACCTGAACACACCTCCTTTTCAAACCAGCAGCCCATGGGTGCACAAATGGGCACAAATGGATTTGCTATTTAAACAACGTGGCGCAGGACGTGAAAATGATAACTGCGTCGGGCTGAAACTAGCAAAAAACACTTGAGTAGTGCCTGGCGCCGCATTGCGCCGGATGTATGATAGGGCCCTAAGGCTTTGACACCGAAGACCTCATTACCTCTGCAGTAAAGCTAAAGAACCCAGTGAGGTCAGAGAATCAAGAGTGGACCTCATTATGATGAGCAAACCAGAGCTAATTAGTGTCCAACAGCTGAGGTTATGGTCTTTGTAATTACAGAAAACCTAATGTTTTTAGTCTAAAATTGGATGTTTATTTCTATCTGGCTCTTAGTCTCTCTCATTATGTTGCAATAATTTTGACCTCTTGACTTCAATCAATGTTCATGAGTGGGAATAGCGTGTCTGGTAAGAATTGATTATATACACCCACTGGGATAACAGTGTTTGACTTTTTTTTGTACAAGACATTTGTTGAGTAGACCTTATTAAGGAACATGAACAGGCGTATAGTTTTATTTCAGATGTTATAGGAATGATCCTTAACCAAACACTGGCATTGAATAAAACAGCCCACTCATTCTGCAAGAAATCATTATATCTTCTTGAGCAGAAAAAAAAAAGAAATTAGGCCTATTGAAGTTTTGCAAAGTGCATATATTTTTCAACAATAGCCATTATTTTTTCTCGTTCTGATTGTCTACTGTAAAAACATTGTTACTTTACAGTATTTTCCTGAGTACTTCTTGCTATACTTCCACTTTAAATTTTACAATAGTACAAAACAGGAACTTACTTACTTAATCATCTTCATCCAATGTGAGACATAAGGCCGCTACTAGCTCTTTCTGTCTAGGTCTGTCCTGAGCTGTGAAACTGTGCTTCTCCCCATGAGAGCCCAATTTATTCATTGGTCCATGTTGTTCTTGTCCTGCTTCGTTTGTGCTTGTCAGGTGGTGTCCAACGCAAACCCACTTCGGGTATCCTTTCCCGAAACATCCTAAATGTCCGAGCCGTCTTAATCTGTGCATCATGATCTCCTGAGATATGCTCTTGGATCTTGTCTTTTTGTAACGGTTGACATTAGAGATGGTATTGCCCTAGTGAAAAACAACTACGCCAAAATATATTTAAAATAGGCCTACATTTATTTCATTCTATACTACAAACCCATTGATATATTTACTGACATATTGCTTGAGACTTACTAAATATTATAATTCAACTTTATTTGGATTTCTTCTTTATTGCACAATGCATATTTCTTAATATTAAGCCTATGTGTTCAATATCACCATTTGTAAAGATAGTATGAACACTGTATAATTTAAATGCAATATATTTAAATTGTTCCTAAAGTTTGCAATGGTTTCATTTTATCACAATCAAATGTACTTCTTTTCAAATGTATATCTTTCCTTGTTCCAATTAAGCAGACTTGTATAAGTATAACAGTTTGCAGGGTATACCAAATACAATCGCATGGTATACCAAAAATACAATTACACACTGTAAAAACTGGGAATGGCGTCAATTAATATTTAATAATCAAACATTAGTAACATATACATAATAAAAAAGACTATTTGTAGTTTGGAATCACACTGAGCTGACTTCAACAAATTCTAGTTATTTATTAATAACATTTTACTCAGTTTTGTTTGAATAAAATCAGCTGTGAATCGTTAAGTAGAATTTAATTATATTTTATGAGGAAAGTCAACGATGCAGAAAATTGGTAAATGTTACTCATTGGGAGGTCTTTGGATTTAATCACCTCACACTTCCGGTCCAGCTATTTTCAGCCACATGGATCGTCAACATTTCAGAGACTGCCATTTTCCCAAAGGTAAGACTTGTATAAGTTAATAATAATTTTACAAGGAGTTGCTGGAACAGTTAGCAGTTGAACATTGTTTTGCATTGCTGCAAGTTATCCAACTTTATTGGTTGAAAGTAAAAATAAAGATATGTTAACTTAATGTAAAGTAAGTGATTCTGCCTACTGTTTCGACTAAAAGCGTGGTAATTAATGACTGAAAAAGTAACCTAGTCGTTTAAATATCACAATTTTTTTTCAAAGTATAACGTTATAGATAATGGCCTTTAAGATACCAGCTATGTTAATCTACTTTTGCCAATTTTCCTGGCATCGGCCTGCATCTCCACCCCTCCCCCACCCCAAGCTAGCTAACGTTAGTCTGTTTTTCGCACGCCTGGATGGTGTGCTAATCCCAAATTCACAGAGGCTCCAGAGTTAAGTAATGTTAGCCACGCAGTTTCAAGTCGCAATTCACGGTAACATACAATGAGGCACAACGGGAGATGGCAAAAAGTTTTTCTCTGTCGGAGTATGCATTGAAGCCGGTTTCAGCACGTGCTGACAGATTACACCGGCGAGCTACGTCTGAGGTCACTAAATTAGAGCATGATGTGGACTTGCGCTGCCAGAGAGAGGCATCGTCCGTCTGTTTGCAACAACAGATTTATCATTTAACACTCTTATGTTAGCATTTCATGCTCAGTATATCCTCATTCTGTCATGAACGTGTCTCCACAAAACAGAGTAAATAACTAATTTAGGCGATTGACCTTCTTGTAGAATATATAACACCCTTGTAGGTTTAAAAGACAAATTATTAAAACGTCACATCACTGTATATTAGGAATTTTCTTTGTCAGGTTCACTCTTTATTCTTATTTGCATAGTACATGTTTCAGTGTTCTTAAGCTTTAATAATTACTGTTTGTTTAGTTACTCCTTATGTTTCCTCTTATGTATGTGTAAAATACAATTTCAAATTAAATCTAAGCTCATTTATCATTCCCTTTTCAGATGCATGAAGAAACTTTGACTGAAATTTATTAACAGGTATGTATTTGACTTGTATGAAAAACACAAAAAGCTGTGATACCATATTTCACATGTTGATTATTACTATTTCTTGTATCAACATTTCCTGGTTAAAAGCAGATTACCTGCAGGTTTTTTTTCAATTATGTCCAAAACCTGTAGTTCCAACTTAAATTTGAAATTTAAACAGCAGAAAAAATAGAAATACTGATAACATATGTCTCATAGACTACAAACAATGTGTTATCATAACTTAATTGTATCATACTTTTTCACATCCTAGTTACCATTTAAGGGAATTTTATTACGTTGACACTAATTAAGCAAATTTTCTTTAAAATGGTTTATTGCAAAAATTAGATGTCAGACAAAAACTTAATATTTAACATATGTACCTGAAATCAAAGGTGTCCAATCTCTTACATGTCATGATCCATCATTTAATTATTAGACCTATTAGACTCGTTTAGCGCCAGTTATCACTCAGTTCTGTGTACTTACTGCTTAAAGGAATACGTTGAGGAACGGCTAGTCTGGCTCTGTCCAAAAAATTTGCCTACCAGCACATATAAAGCTCACCGATTGACATGTTATGTCTTGTTTGTTTAATCCATACAAAATCCAAGGTGTAAAAATTGTGTGGTTTTATGGGAGTTCATATGCACTGTTAGTTGACACCTAAGACATTTTGTTTAGCAGTAATGTAAGCCACCTAGTGTTAAAAGTTGTAGCTTTAAGAGTGTTTTATGTCATTAAATGATTTTTGCATCATGAACTTGAATTATGTTTGTTTGTCATTTCAGGCTCCAAGCAACCCTAGCATCAGCATGACCAGAGATGTTGTCATTCGGTGTTTGATAGTGTATCTTGGGGAATCCACAAATCACCTCTTAAAGGAGTATGATGTAAGTTGACGAACATGTTAAAATATAAAGAAGGTGATCTGTCTCATCTCTAGGGCTGGGTGTCGACAGCCAAATTGCTTCGACAAGTATTAAAAAGTGCCAGGTCATTCTGTACCAAATTTGATAAGGAGTAAATCTCATCAGCCAAGCCAATATGCATGCAGCATGCTTGTACTACCAAGATCTACCAAGATGCTGCTCATTGGCTGGCTAAGGTTAACTTAACATCATATATGTGCACCAGGAAAAAGACTACAGTATACAGTACTCCCAGAGGGTCACTAGGTGACCAGCCTGTGTCAGTGAATGTAGAATAATATGTGTGCAATAGATCACAAAGTGCACAGACAAGTGCTGGGAAGAAATTCATTTCTGTAGCAATGAATGGATTTAATTTAGCCGATTTAACTGTGACTAAATTAAGACCATCATCTCTGGTGTCATTGAATTGTTTTCATGTGGTGGTCAGCTGATTAGAACCTTTTTAACTTACCTGGCATGAAAATATGCTTATGGAAGTATATTATCTCTGATTTTTTTCTGTAACTGAAGTAAACCATGTGCAACAGCCATGATAGCCACAGGTTTTCTTGTCCAAAGGGTTGAAAACAATTTGGGAGTTGTTGAATTAGAATCTTCTCCTTTGGTGGTGCAGTCTGAAATACCCAATGTTGTTGCTTTTTCAGGACGCTGATAAAGACAGTGTGTCACAGGACCTTGCTGTACAAAGGATTAAAATCTACAACATCAAGCCTACTACGCCAGAGGGTCCTGATGACATCGGTATCGTAGTAGAGGGCGTGAAAGTTCTGACTGCTCTGGGTAACTTTCCAAGGGCTTGCTCCATGGTCATTGGCTTGGCATATGCAGTGAATCTTGCCTATCCCAAGGAGCTCAGGTACACACTTGAAGTCTTCCAGAAACTCCTCCTTGAGCTGGATTGTTCAAAGCTGTCCCCAAAAGTGAACAGCCTCAAGAATAAGCTACTAGCTTAAGAAAAGGGACCCTCGCAGAATGAAAGGGGACAATTAAGTCACTGTCAAAACTGTCACACGGTTACCCACTCACTGTGAAGGAACTGCAAACTGTTACTGAAGGAGACCTTTGGACTTTCTGATGAGTTCAGTCGTTAGTGTTCGGACTTGGAATTTGAAGATTACTTTACTCTTCATAAAAGTGAACAAATTAAACATAAAGGCACCATAAAGATTGTTCACGTTGCCCTGATTGTTCTTAACTTTCTTCCACTTGATGAATGTTTGGGCATTTTCTTTTTCAACTGTTAAGTAACTGAAAAATATTGATTTTCAGTGCAACATGGGGTTGTTCAGAAATATCAAACCAACCATACTCATTTGGCATTGTGTTTTTGAATTTATATTGCCACAGGCAGCTGTTATTGTACATTGTGATTCCTCTGTGTACACCAGGGGCAAATTTTACATCTTTTAATTGAGAAATTTGAACAAATTCATGTGATTGTTTAAGTGAGACCTATTTAAGCAAAAAGTAAAGTAAGGCTAATGGAATTACTTGACCTTATCCCAGGTTCCATGTGATATTTTAATCAATTACTATTAGCCGTTTGAATAACATAATGGCCCTGACGATTTCAATTGGCACATGTAATAAAATATTTTAAATGAAAATGTAAGAAAAATTTGTAGACTAAAAACTGGCATAATAAATGTCATGGTCATAATTTAAATGCAGTAACAGGACTAAACCTTAAATCACATCACAAATCACTGGAAAATTTAAGCCAATGATGTAGCAGAAATTAAACACCATTAAATGAACAAACATTTATTAACATCCGAATCCCAAATGCCATTATATTGTCCCTATTGTACGCATACATGTTTTCTGCCTTTGTTTTCTTAGCCTCTTTCTGTGTTTTATTGTTGTATTTTGACATGTTGTACTAAACAACTTGAAAAATGTCAGATAAACATGTTTAGAAAAAAATTGACAAATAAATGTTTACCTGCTGTTATGCATGATGATTTATTAACCCAATTGAGGTTACCTGTGGCACCAAGAAGGCATGATATTGAGTGTATTATACATAGAAAAATTATGGCAACAAAGTGACATCCAATATAATTGAATAGATTTAAAGCAATGTGATAACAATTAAAACAATTCATTTAGGTACGGATAAATATGAAACGCAGAATAAATGTGTTGAATTAGGCAAAAATGTGCTAAAATATTAGTTAATATAACTTATTTTTATCCAGATATTTAGTAAATCTAAATTCACTTCTCCTAGATATTTAGTAAATCTAAAGCAATTTCTCCTAGATATTTAGTAAATCTAAATTCACTTCTAGATATTTAGTAAATCTAAAGCAATTTCTCCTAGATATTTAGTAAATTCTAAATTACTTTTGCTCAGATATTTATTAAACATAAATTGCTTTTCTTTGTGAAACTGATTTGGATTTACTAATAATATTTTGGCTTAAAATTTTGCATGCTATTACTAAATTCAACACATTTTAAGTGTTGCTTTTATGAACATGTACTCATTTTTTTTGGTTTAAATTTAGTTAATTTATTCAATACTTTTTAATCAAAGATGTAGAACTTAAAATCTATTCAATTATATTACGTGTCACTTTGTTGCCATAAATTTTTTAAGTAACCATTGGTCACATTTTTTACAGTGCAGGGTATATATTTATATTAAGTACATAAATATGTAAATGTATTTGTAGTATACTTAGCATAAAATAAATGTATTTAAAATAGGCTACATTTAAGTATATTTATTTTTCACTAGGGTGGCCAAGTAGATGTTGCATATCTTTCTCAGGCAACTTATATGGAAGGCATCTACCTTGCTCATGTCTGCTTTCACTATTCTCTAACATTCATAGCCATTCAGAAGCACTGATTTAACATTGCTGTTGTAAAGCTTGATCTTTGTTCTGAGGCTTAGCTGTTTAGACTTCCAGAGGGTTATGCTAAAAGCTTCTCTTGTTTTATTTATTTGGGCCTTGATGTCTTTTTGGGATTCGTTATCAGTGCTAATGACGCTGCCAAGATAAGTAAAATCCTTCACATCATCGATAGCTACTCAGGGTCATAAAGGTGCGCCACAACCCCGACCACAATGTTAAAGTGACAACACAAGGGTGGGGACAGAACAGGAACAGTACATTGAAAATGAATCACCATAATTTTGAGCCATTCTGACACACAGTCTCTGCTTTCTATAATGATCAAATTTCTATTGGCTGCTTATTTATATCTGGCTATTAGAAGCTCTCATTATGTTGTGTATTTGACCTCTTGACTTTAACCATTTTTTAAAATTATTTTGTCAAACTGAATGAGCATAAATACATTCCGGTAATTAATAAGTAAACTATTAAACACAAAATACAAAACATAAAAACGGTAACATATTTAATTCATTATTATCCTTTTTGCAAAATACTATTGACAAAAATCATAATGTGAATCTAACTATGTTGGAATATGAACAATCAGTCTGTAATACAGATTTAAATCTCACAATTGTAAGTGGGAGAAATTATTGCAGAAATCTGTAGACCGGTATTTCATGTGCGTTTTTTTAATTAATTTTTTTAATGCATGTCCGAAAACCGTTCCCGTATAGTGCAGCATAATATGGGTATTATTTTACAGTAGACTCTGCTGTACAGTAAACCACAGAAACGACCTGAATTGCATTATTTCCAAAGTAAAACAATCTCTCTTTTACAGTTGCTCAGACAGGTTGATGAGAGTCTTTTTCAGCTAGAAGAGGAATCTGTATAAATGGAGATTTGAACAGACCGAACATATGAGAAAACATGGGCAAGGATTGCAGCTGCTTTCATTAAAGTTATTTTAATGAATATTACCTGAAGGTGGAGGAAACAAATTTATTTCAATTCAGTGATGGTTTTAAACCAGCAAGAGAGTAAATGGATTTCAGGATAGGGGTGCTCATTTTAATATCGCAGCCCATTTATAAAAGTGAAAGGGAATGCAGTACATCAGCATATTGAAAACATTGTGGCACTCTGGAGAAATTGGATAAGGAGCCGCCGCAGCCTCTTCAAAACCCGACACAGACAAAGAAACCTAAAATGCGTACGGCGAAAAAAACAAAGAAGAAGAAAATACGACGTCCCTGGGGTTAGAAGAAAGCTTTGGTCTGCCACTTTTGTGAGCATAGGAAATGCTCATCTGGGGCCTTCAGACCGTATTGTGCTGTCAGTAACTGATCATGCAAAGACTTGCAGATGAAAAAAGGTTGATCACCTATGATGAGTGTCTGTCTCTGATGACTCGATAGACATTTAATTCCCACACTGCAATCAGACTGTGGGTTTGGAGCTGAAAGTCTCTTTTTAATGTGGCCTGGTATGGCTCATTACACAAGTCATCTATGCATTGAACTTTCATGTTCATGCTACTGAACACTCGCAGTTTGGAAAATGGTTGTGCTTTTGCATAAGGCCACATTTACACTTTGTCTTAACATCCATCTCGGGTGATCTGATTGGATATATTGGATATTGGATATTGGAATTGGCTGTCACACACGGAGACATAGATAATTTGCTTTGGATGAAAGTGTCTGCTTCATGAATAAATGTAAATTATGTAAAGCAAGCACACATCTGAAGTTCAAGTAATACAGATGCTAACTGAAATAGCAATGAGCAATTCTGACTTCATGATGTACACAGGAAAAAAAAAAAGGTAACACTCGGGAGGTACCCTTTCGAAAAGGTACACCTTTGTACCTAAAGAGTGCATATTAGTAACTTGAAGGTACATATTGGTACCAAAAGTGTACTTATTAGTACCTAAATGCTACATATTAGAACCTTTTTAAAAGGTACCGTGACAGCTTTTGTACCTCTGAGAGTGTATCAGTGTGCTTTTGTTTTTTTCTGAGAGTGTATAAAGTCATGAATTTAGAGAACCCCACCTTAAAATCCAATTACAAGTGGTCACAGGAGTTGCATTTAAATACAAGTTGGATGTGACAGCAATGTACTGACTGCTTGATAGATGGTAATACTGGGTGGAAACAGGGTATAATGCACTTTAGTGTGCCAAATATATCCAATAGAATTTCAGAATATGCATTCACTTTCCATGAAGAGAGTGTAGAATAAGGCCTGAAATTTGTATTTTCTTGTTCAGCAAATAGTTAGTGTAAAGGAATTGCTTAACCTTCAGAATATGTTGTTTATCAAACTAAATATTATAGGATTTATTGTAGTAACCTTGTTTGGAAAGCAGGGCGGGGCTTAGAGCCATGGGAACAGAGCGAGGTGGTGGCGTGATTGCTAATAAATGCGTCCCCTGACTCCAGTGTCTCACGGAGGAGCTCCGGACGGATAAAAGGAGTTACGACAGTGAAGGACAAGAGAGGACCAGGCCTGGAATATTTTAGGTTCTGTTTTGTTTGTTTTTGCAGCAGTCATCCGCGAGGGGGGAGGGGCTGCTGCTTTACTTATGTTTTGTGTCTGTTTATTTTGATATTAAATTATGTTGATCGTTCTCCACTTTCTCCACTTCCCGCCTCCTCCTTTCCCTGAGCCTTTAACATTGGTACACCTTGATTCAAAGAGATACCATTAAATGATCTGATATTTGTATACTTTTGTAATTGCTACTTTGCATCTATGCATTTGGCAGACACTTTTATCCAAAGTGACTTACATGGTATTCAGTTATACTTTTTTTTTTTTTTCTTCAATTCATGCATTCCCTGGAAATCAGACCATGTCGTTGTTAGCACCATGCTATCCTGTTTTAAGTACAGGAAGGCTTTTTGGAGCAAGGCATAAATTAATAATAATAATAATAATAATGTGATTTTATAACTTTTTTCAATAAATAATCATTCAGATCAAATGCACACAATTAACAAAAATTATTTGCCGGAGTGGGTTGTAAATATATCCTAAATTATGCTGACATTCATTAAAGGCTACATAGATTGGGACCAAATGTTGGTTTATAGTTGTTATAGTTTATAGTATAACTTTGGTAATGGATTTGGTTAATGGTAGTTAAAATTGATATAATAATATTATAAAATTGTTAAGTAATATTTTTTTTATATTTGAATGCTGTGAATTGAATATCTATTCAACAGTGTTAAAATTATGAGGTTGAATGATTTTAACTGTTGGATATATCAAAAAGGTCCAGTTCCAAGTAGGAAAGGCCAAAATCAACTTGGAAGGAATAGCTATTATTCATATAATATTGACAAAAGTTAATCTATCATACCTTAGGTCTCACTATTACAACATGGAATGTGTGCCTCTAATGTTTTTTTTTTTTAAAAGGTCATGGGATTACATTCATGGAAAATGCATAATACCAGAAGAGCAAGACTGCTTTTATTGTATTGTATCCTCCAAACTGATGTCTTGGTGGATGACACAGTTTGTCATACAAATGACAGAACCATTTTAATGTCTTGTGACAGATGAACTCTAACAATAATACACCATTGTTTACGGCTGTGTTTTTCCATATGCATACAGCTTTATATTTACTTAAACAAAAACAAAGCTTCATGTGCTGTTTTTGGACACATAATCACATCTAATTGCTTATTTTAATATAACCTAATCTAACTTAATTTTTCAGAGTTTGTGAAACATTGTTGTCTTCAGATTTATGGTGTGCTTTCAGTTTCTGCACCACCATTTATTAGATAGACAGGATATGTGTATTGATGCCTGAATACTTTAAGACAGAAGTGATGAAGTTTTAATGCAATACTAAGTCAGTTAACAAGCACGTTTGGTAGATTTTAAGTGCACATTAGAATGTTTGTCATTAGGGAATTCACAGAAAATGTGCTTAAGCACTCTTTGGAGAGCTAATACAGCAAGAACGATAATTGTTTCTCAGGGTAACATCTAAAAAAAACTATTTACATGGTTCCTCCAAAATAGAAAAGCCTCATTTGAAAGTGATTATAAATTATAACATAAGTGTAAGCCATGATAACTGTTTCTAATTTTACTATGCAAACTAGTTGTTATTGACACTACAATGACCTGAAACTATATGCAAATTTAATGGAGTTATTCGTATTAATTCATCTTGGAGCAAGTGTAGGTGTTCTTATTGATGTGTGAGGGAGTTTAATCCACAGAATGAACTTTTATTTTTTATTTTTATGAATTGGAAACGAAAAATAACGTGTACTGTGGACCTTATTGGGTAGCTAAAATAAGTAACCTGTGAACTACTTTATCATATTGATAATTTCTGAAAATAAAATAAATGCTGTTGATTGAATTTTCTATTCATTAAAGAAGCCTGCAAAAAGTATGATGGTTTTTATTTATTTTAAAAAAAAGAAATGTGTTGTAACATTATAAATGTCTTTACTGTCATAAACGTATTAATCTATTATTACATATTTTTAAATCTTACTTATCCCAAATTTTAGAATGGTAATGTAACATGGGTTGTAAAAAAGTATTAAAGCAACACCAAGGAACTTTTCCTCTGCGGTTGCCCTACAGGTTGGAAGAGGAATTGTCCATTACCGCTGTCGTAAATAATTTAGCCTACCGCAGCCTACTGTCGCACGCACGCTCGCTGTTTATCCAGCACCGGCTTTGGAATCAACAGACAATTTGAGGAAGTGGTGGGGGAAGTGACGTATGCCGTAAAGCAGTTGAATTTTGTAGTTCTTTTTGTGCTCCGGTTACCACCCGAAACCCGAAGTTACATAGTGCAAGTAAAAGCGATACAGACCACGCCAGGCTATGGCAGACGTGTCATTTAACCTATTGTAAGTTGATGTACCATCACAAGAGTCTTGGGAATACACTCACCTAAAGGATTATTAGGAACACCATACTAATACTGTGTTTGACCCCCTTTCGCCTTCAGAACTGCCTTAATTCTACATGGCATTGATTCAACAAGGTGCTGAAAGCATTCTTTAGAAATGTTGGCCCATATTGATAGGATAGCATCTTGCAGTTGATGGAGATTTGTGAGATTCACAAAGATGCTCTATTGGGTTGAGATCTGGTGACTGTGGGGGCCATTTTAGTGCAGTGAACTCATTTACCCCTTTTCCACCAACAAGAACCGGGTGCTGGTTCAGAGCCAGAGCCAGAGCTGGTTTGGAGTTGGTTCGACTGACAAGCTTACTAAGAACCGGTTTGCCTTTCCACCGGCTAGAGAGCCACAACAGAGCCAGATCTTTCATCACTGCATACGTCTCATGTTCCCCAGCAACGCTAGTGCGGTAGCGGCAAACACAAACACGCCAGGCTTGTTCGAGATGCATCGGCTTCTCGCAGATCGATCGCCGCATGACATCAAAGCACTGTGAAAGCGATCCAAAAGCACAAGGAGTCGTATGATCTCCAAACACTCCCGCAGCTCCGATCGGTCCGCGCCGCTCCGATGCATCTCGAACAAACGGACGTTGCATTACTATGGATGCTCATGGGTTTGCAAAAATACATCGGAATCCAACGCGTTTGTGCAGCTCGCCGTAACTTACATAGACGCATATTATAATCAAGCCGCTATTAGCTCGACTAGCTGCTATTTAAAAATGGCAGTCACAAGTTTCTATTCGTCTTGTTGGTCACGGTAACCCCGCCCCCAGCCCCTGACGCAAGCGGTTCTTACTTGGCTCTGTTCTAGACCAGCAATGATTTGGTGCTACTTTAGAACCACTTTTCCTGGTTCGGAGCTGGTGCTTTGCGTGTGGAAAAACAAAGAACCGAATTGAAACTAGGCTCTGGCTCCGAACCAGCACCAGCTCTGCCTTGGTGGAAAAGGGGTAATTGTCATGTTCAAGAAACCAATTTGAAATGATTCGAGCTTTGTGACATGGTGCATTATCCTGCTGGAAGTAGCCATCAGAGGATGGGTACATGGTGGCCATAAAGGGATGGACATGGTCAGAAAAAATGCTCAGGTAGGCCGTGGCATTTAAACGATGCCCAATTGGCACTAAGGGGCCTAAAGTGTGCCAAGAAAACATCCCCCACACCATTACACCACCACCAGCAGCCTGCACAGTGGTAACAAGGCATGATGGATCCATGTTCTCATTCTGTTCTCATTCTGCCAAATTCTGACTTTACCATCTGAATCTCTCAACAGAAATCGAGACTCATCAGACCAGGCAACATTTTTCCAGTCTTCAACTGTCCAATTTTGGTGAGCTCTTGCAAATTGTAGCCTCTTTTTCCTATTTGTAGTGGAGATGAGTGGTACCCGGTGGGGTCTTCTGCTTTTGTAGCCCATCTGCCTCAAGGTTGTGCGTGTTGTGGCTTTCCAAATGCTTTGCTGCATACCTCGGTTGTAACGAGTGGTTATTTCAGTCAAAGTTGCTCTTCTATCAGCTTGAATCAGTCGGCCCATTCTCGTCTGACCTCTAGCATCAACAAGGCATTTTCGCCCCCCAGGACTGCCGCATACTGGATGTTTTTCCCTTTTCACACCATTCTTTGTAAACCCTAGAAATGGTTGTGCGTGAAAATCCCAGTAACTGAGCAGATTGTGATATACTCAGACCGGCCCGTCTGGCACCAACAACCATGCCACGCTCAAAATTGCTTAAATCACCTTTCTTTCCCATTCTGACATTCAGTTTGGAGTTCAGGAGATTGTCTTGACCAGTACCACACACCTAAATGCATTGAAGCAACTGCCATGTTATTGGTTGATTAGATAATTGCATTAATGAGAAATTGAACAGGTGTTCCTTATAATCCTTTAGGTGAGTGTATTTATGAAGGTTGATAAACTACATAGTGTTACTTTATGTGACACAACATTTTTTTTCAACATTGATAATGTTAGGGATATTTAGTTATGTTAGTTCTTAGTTTCACTTTCATGGACTTTTAGTTAGTATTGATTGGTTCCTGTTTTCCTTTTTACATTTCCAACTCTTTCTTTGTCATCATAGTTACTAATATGATTTGTCATTTGTTTCAGCTGTGTTCACCCCATTACCATCTGTACATAAGTTTCAGTTCTCATTTGTCCGTCTACATTTACGTTAGCGTCTGTTTGCGGTTGTGTTTCATCTGTTACCTGTGTTTGGATATATCCTTGAAGCCTATTTAGCTAGATTGTGAAGGTTTTTTTTGTTGTTTTTTTAAACCGCAGATCAACTTATTTGAATAATTTCTGATTGATATTGAAAGTTCAGCTTTGATATTGCAGGAATAAATTACATTTTAAAATTCAAATAGAAAAGTTATTTAAAATTGTAGTATTTCACAGTATTCTTTTTCACTGTATTTTTGTTCAAATAAATGTAGCTTTGGTGAATATAACATACTACTTTAAAAAATATATATAAAAAATGGCAAACTTTTAAATGGTAGTCTAAATGCATCCTCACATAAAAATAATAATAATAATTATAATAAAACATTGTCCAAGTAGGGCTTAAGATTAAATCTTTTTTAATAAATATAAACATATCTTTCTTATCCATCTGGGAGCATAATTTTAAGGGGTCATATAATGCCATTTTTGTACAAGCTAATATGATTCTTTAGGGTCTGAATTAAAAGTTTGTAATATACTTTAATTAAAAATTCTCATTAGTATTGTAAGAAAACACTTATTTTACCTGGTCAAAAACAGCTCTGTTTTCAGCACGCCGTTTCAGTGCATATGACTTTAAATGATAATGAGCTTTGCTCACCCCGCCTCTCTGTTCTGCGCATACACCGTTTGTAACACAATAACACAATACCATAACGCGTTGTTCATTATAAACGTGGGATTATGAATTATATTGAGAACGTTGTACATAGAAAACATGCTGTAATGTACCCTGAGTGTAAACCGAGTGTAAATCATCGTGAAGCGTGCAGCTGGCGATTTGCAAAGATTAATATAAATATTAATATAAAGATTAATAAAACGTTACACTCACTTTAGTTCTTTTTTTTTTTTTTTTTTTTTTTTTTTTTTAAACAGGGACAGCGTACAATAAACATTAACCTCAAGGGGGAAGATGCATTGTACCGGGTTTTAGCTCAAGAGCTAATTTTCACCCGTAGTCCCTTCTGAAGGTTCAGCAGGAAGACGAATAGGTTCCGATCCTTTATTCAGGTGCAGCTTCATAGCAAAACCAGCTTTACACTGATCCTCGTTTATAAAGCAGTCTGCTGAGAAATGATTCGGCAAACATGAGTGCATTGACGTTGCTCGTGGGGAATATTCCCTTCGAAAACAAACTCAGCCACAGCGTCTTCAGCGGTTCGGATTTAGGAACATTAAAATGACTGCTGTGTTCGTTATTGCACCCAAGAACAGAACACCACAATCGCTTAGACGCCATTCTGCTCATAGACAGTGCTCCAGCATATCAACAATGACCGCGCCGATCCGCGCAGACTATGATTGACAGGACGAGCGAGGGCGGGTCTGTGTTGAATCACTGCTGTCAATCAACAATCGCGGGAGGGGCGTCCGTTTTATTGACCTCACAACAACGAACGGCTCAATTTGAGGCAGGGGAAAACATATAAGGAGATTAAAACAAAAACACTGGATGGATTTTTATCATTATATGATGGTTGTGCACAGGCACTGCCAACACACATTTCAGTACAATCAACTTGTAAAAGTGCATGTACCATTATATGACCCCTTTAAGAAAATTTTGTACCAGATCTGTTTCTTCCTGCAGTCATGCATGACACAACTCTTAAACATAAAAATATGAAATAGCACAGGCACGGGGGTTGGCCTGTGGCATGATATGGGTTCTTGTTGACCTTACGTACATCTGCATATGGAACGGGAGTGTTGTGAAATGCTAAATGTGAATGATGCAATCCCTGGAGATCCAGAATTTAGGGCCTTATCAGTCCGTAGCCTCTGGCATTAGAGATGCCAGCTCCATTACCCTGGCCTGTATCGGTTCCCTGGGCAGTGTGAACATCACACTGTGCCTAAAGCCTCGTATCATTTGCAGACGTTCATTCCGAGATTTCTTTCCCTTTCTACCCTTGTCATGCCTTCTGGCATAACTTAAAATGTCTGACAGAGATGAGCCAAAGGAGCATTCATGCTATTATGATTGTTTCCCCTCTCTCCTCTTTCGAACCAGCTGGCCCAGGGGAGGATCTGCTGACCTATACCCAATTGACTGGGGACTGCTTTCATTTTCATGTTTAGCAATGGCATGGTAATAAGAAGCCTAATCTTTTGTAAATGTATTCAAGGCTAAGGTTCAGAAATTACTAGGATTCAAACGGCATGCATCCTCCAAAAGCTATTCCTGGGCAATTATAGACTTGGATAGATTTTTACATCAAATTCAACCTAGTGACTAGTTGATCCTCTGAAGTTATTTGGTATTTCTCCCACAAGCCCAACATCATCTTTAACTCACTGAGATTGGCTTTATTGTTATTATTATTATTATTAGGGGGTTGTTTGCTAAGGCAAGCATCACTATTATTATTGCTCACACTTAGCATAAAGACCCTAACCAGAATGATTAAACTTTGGATAGTACCTTCTTTTACACAGTTTACATTATATACTCTTATTACAACCCCATTTTTTCAGAAAAGTTGGGACGTTTTGTAAAATGCAATAAAATTCACAATCTGTAATTTATTAATTCTCTTGAACCTTTTTTTTAACTGACAAAAGTACAAAGAACATTTTCCAATGTTTTCACTGAACAACATAAAATTTGTTTAGATTTACAAAATACAGTTGATATTGATGGCTGCAACACACTACAAAAAAGTTGGGACAGAGGAAAAATAAAAGTGAACAGATCATCCAAGTTAGATTATCCACAATTCTTTGAAAAGTATTCTTTTGAAACAGTCCACAATGAGCAGGTGAATTGGTAGTTGAGGGTACCGTGTTTGGGTGTAAAAGAGCTTCTCAGTCTTTGCAAGCAAAGATGGGTCATGGCTCGTCACTTTGTGCCAAATATCATGAGAGAATTGTCAAACAACTCAAAAATCACATTTCTCAATGAAAGACTGCAAATAATGTATGTCTTTCACCATCTACCATATAATATTGTGAAAAGATTCAGGTAATCAAGAGAAATCTCAGCCTGTGTAGGTAAGGGCAGGAGACCTCTGTTGAATGTGCATGACCTTTGAGCCTTCAGATGGCATTGCATGAGAAACCATCATGCTACTCAGTTAACCCTTTAGGCGCCAGAGGTTTTTTCCTAAAACGTTCGATTTTGACATCTCAATTTCAAAAGGCTATATCTTAAAAGTGATAAAAGATAGAGACTTTCTGTAAATTAGAGAAATATTAAGGATGACCCAAAGTTTATGTAGGGATTACATTTTTTCCATCTAATTTGCATATTATGACATCATATGGTGGCAGCAATCTTGGATTATAGAATTTTCATGAAAAGTCACATGTTTTAATGATAAAATGCAGCACTTCTTTTCCCCAAAAAATGTCCATCACCTTCTGTATGTTATATTGCACAATACTGAATGCTCAGGTATATAGTAAGTAGTAAACAAACTGTGTAAATTATTACTAATAAATGGTAGAAACAAACCGAATGCATGTAGTGGTTGCCTTTTGCTGTAGAGATTTTCCATTTACTAAATACAGTAGACACTCTCATTCCATGTATGGGGCACATACACTCACCGGCCACTTTATTAGGTACACCTGTCCAACTGCTCGTTAACACTTAATTTCTAAGCAGCCAATCACATGGCGGCAACTCAGTGCATTTAGGCATGTACACTGAAAAAAGTGATTTTGGAGAGTGGTAAATATAATCTGTGGAAACCATATAAAATGTACATGATTATTGCAGCTAGCCAACGAATTCTAAAGTAATGGGTAAATTCTACATATGCTACCCATTCATGAACAGTAAGAACCATCACATAGAAAAATGCAGTAAAATTTACCCCCAAACCGTGAGTTTTTTTTTATTTAAATTGCGCATGCGTCAGCCCGCGTTTTTGAGTGAGTGTGGACGACGCTGGATCCTCTCTCTGGCTGCTATCGAACAGCTAAGTTAAGGTAAGCTATTTACATAGGAGTGCTGTATATATATATATTTTTAATTATGAGATATTACACTTCACTTGTATTCGGCTTTCGTTTGTTTAACATGCCATTACTTGAAATTAAAGTTTGAATCTGTCGCTGGCGTCACCATGGCCCGGGACACATCAAGCCGACGGTCGGCCGTTGGGCAACGTGTTCAAAGTTCAAAAATCAGATTTAATGTGATTACCTTGACAAATTATACGTTATTAAACAGCTATAAGACTCAGGTTTCAGTATTTGACCACTATTTTATTCTGAGAAATTTATAGTGACCGTTATGTATTGTTATGTTATGCAATAAAAAAACAGTCGATGCCTTTAATGTGAATTAGGCGCGTCATCCGCTCCCATCGGCTCCCATTCTGTTGTCGTCATGACAGAGCTCGACCTAATAACGTCCCTCAGTACTTTCTGCTCAAAAATATGCAGATTCGGAGAAATATTTATAGATTATCAATAGGTTTATGTCAGATTTCTGTATAGAGGAATTATATTTATTGAATATACCCAAAATGGGCCGATGTAATCATAAGAGCGCTGGATACTCAGACGTAGTGTGTTGTCAATACACACTGGCAGCCGGGGCCGGGGGGCGCCGTGTGCATATTATTATACTCCATATAGCTATATCACGAAGAAGAGCCACATGACATGTGACACCTGAAACCACCTGACCACAACAACGTTTCCAAAGATCGCTGAATACATGCAGATAAGGATGTTTTGGACGCAATAAACATGATTGCAACGATTTATGATGTATTTGTGTTCTTTAAGCCATGCAGATATCTTCATAATAGATTATATTTATAATGTAATGCTAATCGATATAATCTTTATGATAGTGATTTTTGAGCCAACGCCAACATTTATCAGGCGAAGGGGCAGGGTTCACTCTAGACAGGTCGCCAGTCTGTTGCAGGGCCGGAATTCGGTCTTAGTATATGTAAATCACTCCCCACTCCGCTAACAGTCTTATCACTAAATTGTATCTCCCTACAGACACAGAACATTGAGAAAAAAACAGATGCTGTTGTCTGCTGCCTCATTAACTACCTCGGTGAAAGACTAGAAGATCTTTTCCATGACTGCCAGGTATGTCATATTGATAACAGATTTTTGATTAACTCGAGGGATCCTCCTCTCCTCTCCTCTCGTATCCACCTTCTCCTTTTGCCTTCCACTCCCCCTCTGCTCTCCTTTTAGATAAACTGAAATATATTGAAACAGCATCTTAAATAAAATAAAAATGTGTATGCTTTTTGTTTGTTTCTTTTTAACATGTAGGAATGTGAGGAGGACTACACAGACAAAACGATGAAGGTGATTGTGAAGCAATGTCATGGCTGAGGAGGATCCATCAGATTTGTCTATTGTGATCGAGGGAAACCAAGTGATGGAAGGATGTGGAAGCCGAACAAAGGCATGCATACTGCTGATGGGACTCATTTATGCAATCGACATCGAATATCCAAAGGAGCTGAAGAACACGTTTGAAGCTTTTCAAAAACTTTTTTGGGAAATTGACGGGGCAAAACTACTGAAAAAGGTCCACAGCCTCAAAAATAAGCTCATGCAGTAGACACACATTTCCCCTCTTGTTCGAAGAGGATCTTTTGTCTGGACATACTTTTAATGGAGTTGTAATGGAGTGTAGTTTTATATTTTTCTTCTTTTCCCTTGTACTTTATTTAGCACTTAATTCTGTGTTTTTTTATAATTTGGTGCATCATTGCTGCATATAAACAAGGCTGTTCGGTTATTTGTTATATGAATGTACCTGGACCACAGATTTGGTCAGTCACTGTTGTTTAAATCTGAAGAGACACAAACCCCTCTGTTTCACAGACAAGGCTTAAGATAGTCCTAGACTAAAATGCATGTTTGAGCTGTTTTAACTGAAAGCAACTTGCACTGAAATATCTTAAAATATGTCTGCTAATGTTTTGTCTCAAGATGCACACCAGTAATGTTTTGTCTAAGGCACGTTTATAAAAGCTACTTAAATGTCCAAATTTAACTAAGGCCTAGTCCTGGCTTAATCTAAGCCCTGTCTGTGAAACCGGGCCAAAGAGTTTAGTCTAAGAGTTTAGATACAAGAAAATGTGATTGGACATCCATTACTGCTCTGATCTCCTCACTTCTCCTTTCATTTTCTCTTCTCTGCTCCCTTCTTTCCTCATTTCTCTTTTCTGCTCTGATCCGGATGTCCTAAAACAGGGATATGTTTTATTTCCAACATTATTGAAACAACATTTGATAGATCAGTGAGTTATAAAACATGTTCATTACTTGAAATGTTGTGTAAAGCTGTTGTGCTGCACTATATTTTGAGTGTTTCATAGGATTTTTTTGGATTAAAAACATTGATCTGATGAACCATCTGAATGTCTTTATTGTGGGGGGTACATTTTACCTTCTCTGAATAAGTAATTGTTATTAACTGATATTAATTAACTTTGATTTGAAGAGATAATTTTTACCTAATTTTAATGAGTAAGTAGCTGTTGAATATATACATAAATGTGAGGTATTGTTACCCAATTTATGCAAGTATTTAATAGCTTTTTACTTCAGATAGTTTATACTCAATATATGGGATTAAATCTACCCCACCAAAGTCGATGCAAATTGTTACCTCACATTTATTGGGTAAATTCTATAGATTAGTTTTTACAGTGTAGACATGGTCAAGACAATCTCCTGCAGTTCAAACCGAGCATCAGTATGGGGAAGAAAGTTGATTTGAGTGACTTTGAACGTGGCATGATTGTTGGTGCCAGAAGGGCTGGTCTGAGTATTTCAGAAACTGCTAATCTACTGGGATTTTCACGCACAACCATCTCTAGGGTTTACAGAGAATGGTCCAAAAAAGAAAAAACATCCAGTGAGCGGCAGTTCTGTGGGCGGAAATGCCTTGTTGATGCCAGAGGTCAGAGGAGAATGGCCAGACTGGTTCGAGCTGATAGAAGGGCAACAGTGACTGAAATAACCACTCGTTACAACCGAGGTATGCAGCAAAGCATTTGTGAAGCCACAACACGCACAACCTTGAGGCGGATGGGCTACAACAGCAGAAGACTCCACCGGGTACCACTCATCTCCACTACAAATAGGAAAAAGAGGCTACAATTTGCAAGAGCTCACCAAAATTGAACAGTTGAAGACTGGAAAAATGTTGCCTGGTCTGATGAGTCTCGATTTCTGTTGAGACATTCAGATGTTAGAGTCAGAATTTGGCGTAAACAGAATGAGAACATGGAACCATCATGCCTTGTTACCACTGTGCAGGCTGGTGGTGGTGGTGTAGTGGTGTGGGGGATGTTTTCCTGGCACACTTTAGGCCCCTTAGTGCCAATTGGGCATCGTTTAAATGCCACGGCCTACCTGAGCATTGTTTCTGACCATGTCCATCCCTTTATGGCCACCATGTACCCATCCTCTGATGGCTACTTCCACCATGTCACAAAGCTCTAATCATTTCAAATTGGTTTCTTGAACATGACAATGAGTTCACTGTACTAAAATGGCCTCCACAGTCACCAGATCTCAACCCAATAGAGCATCTTTGGGATGTGGTGGAACGGGAGATTCGCATCATAGATGTGCAGCCGACAAATCTGCGGCAACTGTGTGATGCCATCATGTCAATATGGACCAAACTCCCTGAGGAATGCTTCCAGCACCTTGTTGAATCTATGCCACAAAGAATTGAGGCAGTTCTGAAGGCAAAAGGGGGTCCAACCCGTTACTAGCATGGGGTACCTAATAAAGTGGCCGGTGAGTGTATATATTATTCATATGACATACAAACACAAGTAGACACGACCTGTTTAGTTCAAACGCTCACTCGCACAAATCATGAGTGAGATGATACGAGCAGCGCGGCCAGATCTGCCTCGCGCGCGCGCGCCGGGTGTGCACAGCTCGGACTACTGTCATTGTCATTGCGACTCCCCACCCTGCCTCCACGTTGTCTCCTATCTGTCCTATGAATACTTCGACCTCCTTCATAGGCTGCTACGTAATTGATATCTGTCAGCCCAGTCCTTCATAGGCTGCTACGTAATTGATATCTGTCAGCCCAGAAAAGTTAGTAAAGACATCGTTAAAATAGTCTAAGTGACTACAGTGGCTCAACCTTGAGTTTATCAAGCGACAAAATAGACTCAAATAACTCAAATTTTGTCATACAGGCAAGTGTTATACATCATTCAAAACTGTTAAATGTCTTTTATTTGTGTACACTAATAATAAAAACAAAATGTTGTGTTTTTCGTAAAATAAATAAAATAAACATGATGCGCGTTCTCCCATCTCTCTCAATGTGAAGTTCATTCTGAAACGCGACAGAAAATGATCTGTAACTCAGCGAATACTTGCTACCCACACGTGTCAGTTATGTATTTACAAAGCTTGAAGTCTCCATTATCAAATGATGTAAATCATATCAAAAACAAATATTCTCTAAGTCATCCATATGAAAGCAACGACATGTACAGTTTCTCCAGCCCGAGCTCATTAGTTCTAATGTGACCACGCCCACACGCGCAAGAGCTGTTCACATGCAAATATCCACATGAAGGAACGCAGAGCTGTAAATGCCCTCATCACCTCTAAACAAAGAATCAGCGACTTCAGTAACATACTCATCTGCTTTTCATGAGTTTGGAAGACTGTTTGTGCTGTGCTGTGCTGTTTACCTTGGATTTACCTCAGAAGAACACGGTTTGAAGATGAGAAAGATTTTTAAGGTAAGAAATGTCCACTCATAATAGTTATTGTTGCATAAATTTTACATTGTAGCTACTAGTTAAACTGGTGCCAGACTAAAATGTATGTATATATATTTGGCATATATATAGGCTATATAGACAGAAACATGTTGAAATATGAACTATAGACAGGTAGGCAACCTTTCAATGCTAAATTTATATACATGTACAACACGAGGATGTTTTTATGTTCGGTAATAAATATGATCAATATGGTGAATATTATAATGTTTAGACCCGTGTTTGCTGTTAGATACTGTGTTTGTGGATAGCAGGCATTGATGTCACTTTCCCGCCGGAACACGCCCCCTCAGCCAGACTGAGTGGCAAAAGAGCCTGCTGCGTGACTGGATTTAACAGGGGAAACTGCGAAAACGCGAGTAAAACAAAGAATAATCAATTATTTAAACTAAAGGTTGGACTCGATACGGTTCCTTACAACTTACCAAAGATCCAGTGATCCATGGATATTGACATGCAGCCAGAAATCGTGTTTCCTGACATCTATATGTGCCTGATTTCAACGCTGGCGAAATACATAAAGCAAATTTGCCTGTGAACGCTTTATATAAATACAATATAGGTAGGTCTGAATCCGGGAGCTCAATTATATCTATGTTATATCGTCATGTCGTCCAGCCCTAAAACTTGTATAGTTTTTGTCAGTGTTTATTTAAAAACATAAAATTATGCAGAATATAAGATGGTATATATTAAATTGATGGGTTGTCAATACAGTATAACAATACAACACATAGGGTATGATTTTACCTCAAAATTCAACATGTTGACACACAATGTTAAACATTCGCTGCCTGGAGTCCAGTTTTTTTCTGTGAATTGCAGCAATCCATTTGCTTCTCTGTTCTGTAGCTTTTGGCAGTCTGTAAAAATATACCTTAGGTTTCTTGTCAAATCTATTTGTACAGTCAATCTCAAAGGGCTTTCCCATTTTAGATGTGTTTTGTGTGTTTTTCACGGCATTCTGAAAACCAATGTTGCCACTCAATCTTTTTGCCACTCAGTTTGCATAACCGCAGTCACTCCATTTTATGTCACACCCTCTGTAGGCTGCATTCACACTAATACACTAATACATCTGTTTAACATATCAGATTTTTTTTTTTTTTTTTTTTTTTTTTGCACGTGAGCAATAGAAAAAAGCGCCTGTCAGTGAGTTTCGTGTATAGATGGTTTTGTTTGTGTGTATGTGTGTAACTGGCTGAATACGGAATACGGCTGTTTATACGGCAGAATACGGCTGTTTCTAGCGCACACAATTCCATCACACATACACAAACAAAAACCAACAATGGATTCTGAAGTTTTAATTCATAATTGATTCAGAACTATTGAAGAGAGAATCACAATACATCAGCGAAATTTTTTTCCCCAGCCCTATCTTATACTGTTAAAAGCCAGCTAGCAACCTAATTTTTTTAGCAGATTACAAGTCTATTTTTCCCCCCTGATGATCTGAGATAACATTGGAAACAATTAAAATATATTTACATCAAGAAATGCTGTAAGAATGACGTCTTCCAGAAAAGACCTACACTACAATAAAACCAAACATATATCAGCATATGTTTTTGTATCAACATTTATGCATTTGGCAGATGTACGAATTCATACGAATTGGGCAATCCATAAAATATGTACGATTTAGCAGAAATCGGACGTATTAGCCACCTCGTAAAATACGTACGAATTGCAGTGAGATTGGGCTGGAGTTAATTATGAAATGTAAGACAAAAATAATGTTTTCAGACACGAAAGCATATATGTTTTTTTTTTTTTTTTTGCTGTAAATTAACTAACACTAAACTTTCAATAATGTAAGCCACTGGGAGACCAGGGTATATGCAGGAATCTTGAAGTTAATTTTAATACCTTTTCAAGACTTTTTCAAGACCTTCTCAATATTTTTTAATACCTCACCGCCACTTCAAGCTGTAACCATTTACATCAGTGATACTTTTAACTTAACAGTTTTAGTTTGTGATAAAGACTATAGACCACTCTGATAAAAAAAAAAATAAAAAATCAAATAGGCTGGTATAGTAAATCAAAGCAAAGTTTATTAAAAAACAAAACAAAACTTTGCTCCACCCTCAACAACAATCATGCTGACATGTGCCTCAGTTCTTCGTTTAAAAAAAAAATAAAAAAGACTAAATTTACACACTTTTACGATGTTTTTGGGACTCAAAATGTTGGACAGCTAATTCAGAAAAAATTAGGGATGCACCGAAATGAAAATTCTTGGCCGAAAACCGAAAAAGAGGAACCCAAGGCAGAAAAAATGAAAACCGAAACACCGAAAGAAATTATGCCAATTATTAGTACCATTGCATTTGTGGTTATGACTGTGTACAAACTTTACTAAAATCAAGGCATTGTAATTGCATAAATTAACATTTTCAAAGAATAAATCAATTACAAATTATGCAAATATTTATTTAGCACAATGCACAGTATAAAATAAAATTCAAACTAAAATGTTTAACTTGACCCCACTCATGTGTACATTAAATAATAATCTGCTGGCCTGCAGAAAGGTTTTAAAATGAAATGTTCTCTCATAAAAACAAAGCCGAGCACGAACTTCTCATCACACCAGCACCCAGTTTGCACGTCTAAATTAGTTGATTACATTTTAAAAATGAGCATACACTAGCATAAAAAGCCATTTTAATGGACAAAGGTCCATGTTTAATACAAATGTACACGAAACTTAATGAAATATGTTTAGTGAAATTTGAAAATATTTAAGAGAGCGTTAATTTAATACATATTCCTATACATATTTTGTTGTAACGTCACAAGTAATAATCTCAGGGTTTACTGGGTTTTACATGATTATTTTTCTATTGGTGGTGGTAGGGGAGACCGGGGACGGTTGTAACACTTTTTTCTTCAGCACCTAAAACAACCTTTTTTTTTTAGCTACACGTCTGAAACTTTTAGGCAAAGTACCCATATTTGTCTACTACAAATGGCAACAATTTAAATTTCTTCAAAATATATCACAGACTTTGTGAGATGATCATGAATACAAGGTGGTCCTTTGTTACAACCTACCCCACTACTAGGGTAGGTTGTAACACATACTGGGGTAAGTTGTAACAGGTAGACAAAATGCACAAAAACTAAGGGTATTCCAAGTGATATGCCACAACATCATTTTTATTTTAAATGAATGGCTGCAACAATAAAATATGTGTGAATATGGGGGGTGTATGTGCATATTTCGTGTTTGTGCATGTGTAAACAATGGTGACAAGAACAAACAAATGAAATGCATTTTTAAGTCACAATGGTGAAAAAGAACAAAGAAATTAAATGCATTTTAAGTCACAATGGTGACAAGAACAAACAAATGAAATGCATTTTACGTCAAATGGTGACAAGAACAAACAAATGAAATGCATTTTAAGTCACAATGGACTTATACACTAACACAATAACACTTTCAAAACACGTGTTACAACCTACCCCGCCACTGTCACAATTGTTTAACTAGCTGTACCATACTAAAAAATAAACATTGTCACGTGTTTATCTTTCTTCTTCTCACCGATTCCTGATGGTTAGAGGACAGTTACTTGAGTAGCTCCCTGTCGTTTCAAAGAATAGTACAACAGCGAGCGCGTCAAGTATAAACGCCTCGACCGTTTGGAGCGGTGCGCGCGCTGTCTGTGGAGACTCGCGCTGCAGAGGCAGGCGAAAGTATAAACAATTGGCTTCCGTCTCCTCGCGGGTTCAGATATACTGAAATACGTCCACACCGCAGACATGTTGCTTCAGACAAGCACGTGCAGGTCGCGGTTTCTGTTTGCGTCATCACAACATTTCGGCCGTATTGTTTCGGTGATAAAAGTCTTTCGGCCGAAAACCGAAAATGCACTTTTGGGCTATTTTCGGCGGCCTATTATTCGGTGCATCCCTAGAAAAAATACTTTCAAAATTTAAGACTTTATAAAGCCGTGATAAGACTTTTTAATACTTTTTAAGGGTCTTAATTTTCCCAAAATTGATTTATCACCTTTTAATACTTTTCAAGACCCCGCGGATACCCTGGAGACTGCAGACGGCTGTCATTCAGTGTATTGCATAAATAGAAAGCCAGTTCATATGAAGATTTGTAATTTTTCAAAATTAAGTTTTAATAGTGTTTTGTATTGAAAAGCACACTACATATTTTCGAACTCTTTCTAATCAAACACACCTGATTCAACTCATCAGCTTGTTAGTAGAGACTCCAAGACCAAAAATACATGGGTCAGATAAGGGAGACATCCAAAATGTGCACTGTTGCTGTGCCTCAAGGAACAGGCGCTTCCAAATCCGATTTCTGTGCATGAGTGTGAATGACAAAAAAATCACATGAAATTCTATTCAATCCTATTCAAATTGCATTTCTGGAAATTCCGTTTCAGTCTAACCACTCCTATCGGATTTCACATGGTTTAAATTACTTTCTCACGTCATGTAAAACATACGTCAGACGTGGTTATAGGAAACATGGTGAAAGTCATGGCAATATAACAATGACAATATAACGAAGACATGTTTAGAGACCGGCAGAGACTACACATTGTCGTGTTGAAAATAAGACAACATCTGTATTGCAAAACCCCTCCATAAAGTGCTATTGAGTTGAGTCCTACGAACGGAACGTCATTGCCCTAGAAACAAAAGCAGATATTTCGGAAAACTAAAGAGCGGCATGGACACACAGATCGGGTCTGAACAGTTGCGATAAACAATGTGGAGGAGAGTCAATAATTTTAGATCAGATTTCAATCGGATACACAAATAATCAGTCTAACGTGACCAGCAGAACTTCAGAATAATAAGTTAACCAAAAAAAAGTACAATAATATGATTCATTTAGTTGATCTACAAATCTTGTTTTACAACGTACTTTAAGGTTCACTGCATCTTACTAATAATGAGAAAGTAATGACGACACGTCCACTCTGCTTTAGTTACTAGGGAAATTAGACGGGAAAAGACACGATAACAGCCAAAATCCTTATTCATCACAAAATGAATTCCCTTCCAGGCATAATCCCTCACACATCCATTACGTCTTTATCAGAGGGAGACAAGATAGATTCCCTGTCTTCAATCTTGTTAAGAATCACATTTAAAATGCTTTTTGTCCAAGTGAAGTTTTCGGGAAGCGTCTCAATATTTCATTGCTGTAATAGGAACATTTATCTTTGAAAAATCACGTGTTAGCTTATGTTCAATCGCTTATGCTCAGAATTTACCCATTAATGCCCTACTGTGCAGAGCAGAAGATATTTTTGATGTGAGAATGATGATATGAAACTTGCTGTCAGTCACTCCACATGCATGTTACATGCATTTGATGGCACCAGAAACTGAGTTCCAGAAACACAAAAAAGGTGCCAGAAATATCCACACCCAGAAATAAATGTTCTGCTTTATCATAGCTCTGGAGAGCTAATGTAATTCTCAGTTATGCTTCATTTAAACTTCAACTTTGTCTCAGATGTTTGTCTTAACTGTGCCTCTCAAGGGAGGCAATTTAATTTAAAAACTCTAATTAAACGGTGCTAAGCAAATCACCTTACGTGACGTACAGTTCATTTGTTGAAATTAAGATGTACTGAGTCTGTGACTCGAAAAAAAAAAATATTCTTAATTTTGTGAAAAAGAATAAATTGTTTTAAATTATGCAAGTCTGTGTGCATTCTATTCCAGATGAATTATTACTTGGGGAACTGAGAGCTAAGGTAATAGACAACAAAATCAGCAGCCTAATGACAGCAATTTGTGTGTTATTATTTTTATTTACCACCCAGATTTAATATCTTAGTTGTTTATTCAAGACAGCAGTGAGATTAAATGGAGAGCAAATGGAGACTAATCTCAATATGATCTAATTTCTCATGAGATTCTTCCACAATAATTGTATAGTGCTACACAAATACATTCTAACAAAATACTTAAGAAACTAGTTTAAACTAGATTTATTTAAATGTGCTATTTCAAAATTTAATTTAAAAGTTAATTATTTTAATTTAATTTATTTTATTTGGTATATTTACCACATGCAAGCAAATTATTACTCTTTATTTGGGAATTAAATTGGGGTGCTTTTGGGATCTTAGTAAAATGTTGCCAAATGTCAACAATCATGTTTTTTTTTTCTAGTTTTATTTTCTGCTTCTTCCTTTAGTAGAAACATCTGAGATAAAGTTGATACCTAAATAAAACCATCCAAGTCTGGTTAATACATTTTCCTCTGGGTTATTTCATTGAATTGAAGAACTTAAACTCTAAACCATATACATGTATGTCAAACCCTCAAGATCATGATAGAGGATCACTCACTGTCCAGTCAACAATCTACGAAGAGCTCTTAACAGTAGTGATCAAAATAGGATATAAATATTCAGTCATTTAAAAATGTGGTTTAATACAATTGGCCGGATACCACAGCTTTGATAAGCATGCTATCATAACTGAAGATTGTTATCAGTTGACAGAGTTTGTTTCACTGGAACAAATGGATTTGAGTTTAGATTCTTCTGATGTTCATATACTTTGGTGAAGGTTCAGGTTGGTTATGAAGATATAAACTGTAACAGTAGAAATGTTTTGCAAAATATTTTATACCGCATATCATTGGGTAGTTTTTTTTTTTTTTTTTTTTTTTCACATGAGCGTTATGAAGTTGTTAAACTGAGCACTGATTTGTGCCACATATGCGCTGATGACAGACTTCATTTACTATGAATAAAATTCGTTTTTGTTGCATCACATCCATCAAGTTTTAGAAGGTAATTTGGTCAGTTTACCATCAGCTCTGTAGTGGGATATAGTTACTTCATCAGTCTTCACAATTAGGGGTATCAGCAAGCATAAAGCAAGCAATTAAACATTAATTTCAAATATATTGATCACAAACAATACTCAAAACATATCTTTCTTCAGTTCAAGACAACTCTTTCAAGCTCCTAAATGGACAATAAAATAAACACCTTAAAGTTCCATTAAAGTGTCAACAGCAAAATGTGTTCACTTCTTTTTCCTTTAAAGCTGATAATTATTTTCTGTTTATTAGAAGGTTTATTTAGTGTATTTATTTTGGTATCCTGTTTGCACAGTTATATAGGTAGTGGCATTTGTTTGGATTTAGCTTTGCCTTTCTCATTTACGACACTATCTGCAAATACCCATGAAATTTTTTGGGTTTTGGGTTGCGACCCACCAGAACCATTGATACAAACAGAAGTCTAGTCCTTCATGGTATTTCTAAAGCAGGGATGTGACGGACAGGTTGTGTGCAATGAAAACCGGACATATAGATTTAATCAAAGATACATAGCTCTGTAACCTACCATATTGAAGCTATAAATATTGTCATGCAGGGCATCGCCAATACACATCCTACGCAGACTTCCATTTCTCATACTTTCAACTAATGTAAATTGTCTGTCCAGAGAACGGTGATAAGGTCAGTTATCAATAAAACAAAGCAATCTCCTGATTTCATCAGGTCCGGATGTGTCGGGGATGAGAAAACCCAGCAAGCGTCCTCAATCAAAGCTTTGCTTCCCATGGCAGGTAATTGGAAAAGTCCTATCAGATCACAGTGTATTTTATGCCGTATCTACAATGTATTTTCTGCCTGTTCTGCCTCATCAAGCTCATACGCAGCTCTGGCTTTCCCTCTGTCGGTGTGAGATTGCGTGTGTCTGAGTATCGGTCCTTCGCAGCGGTGCCAAGACCAATGTTTTAGACGCAGAACCTCACAGGTGCTGTTTAGACAGAATTACAAGCGAGACTGAGTGTGTCGTGGCCACCAGAGCATGGCGGAGCGGATCATAACACAGGCAGATAGTGGCGGCACGCAGACACTGTAAATCAGCGTGGCCAGGTTCAGGCCTGTAGGTGGCAAGTCCGTTGGGGGAACGGAGCAGCGTATCGACAGGCTGCTGAGAAGGCTGGACGAAGTGATGAATGTGCAAGCTGGCAAGGGAAGATATCTGCAAGCATCTCACCCAACTCTGTACCCAAAGCAGACTCGCTGCAGAGGATTAGATGATTCATCAATTGTGACCAGGAACTTGGCTGCAGGGATGGATGGATTTTTGATTTGATAAGGGAGCGTCTCTTATCAAATGCTTTGTATAATTTTCCCTTGCATTTCCCAAGGATTTGCTTGTGGTTTACACCACAAAAGTTTCTCAATAAACAGTGATTTTTCAGAGACTTGAGTTGTAATGGATAGACTCAGGATTAAAAAGTACAACAATATCAGTGTCACGAACACGCCAGATCCCTCAGCTCCTCCTCTCCGATCACAGTCACCAGAGTTCTAATTCCCTCTCACCATGTAATCAAGGACACTATTTAATCACCACTCTCTCATACCATGTTGTCAGTATCTCACGAGTGTATTGACTTAACTGTTCTACTTACCTGTAGTTCCTGAAACCCAGATCTTTCTTCGACTGACCTTCTTCATCGTCTTCTGTTCTGAGTCCCTGGAAGAGACAAAGACTTTAGTTCAAGTTAAGTGCTCAATTACTTTTCTTGCCTTACGTTCCTGTTTTGGATCTCTCAGGTGGATTCCTTCAATAAAGCTCTGTTTGAGACTCATCCTCTTTATCTGTACTACTGTGGCCCTGTTTACACCTGGAATTAAAATGCGTTTTGGTCGATCGGATGACAAGTAGACGAAAGAAACAGATCCTTGTTTAAACCTGGCATTTTAATCCATCTATTTTGTCCACTTTCAACCACTTCTATCCTGATTTCTTCAAAGGGAGGGTCTATGGGTGGGTAAATGTATGGGCTTTTTCAGATCTTTTGATCTAATAGACGAAATGAGCTTGCACAATTGAACGTGAAAGGAAACGACGAAAAAACATTTAGTTTAGTTTCTGCTTTAGTGGCCGCAAGACCACGCCTAACCTAATGATTGAGTGTTAGAAATCTGGAATGTTGAGAGAACATTGTGCTTGGTATGTTTTCGTCTTCAGACCAAACTTGGGTCTCTACCAGACAAAACTTAAATCCTGTCTGGCTAGCACGCTTCCCATAATGTTTACACGTTAGGTCAGCAGGCGGTGAGTCGGCGGTCTTTTGCAGCTGTTTTGAACACGTGTCTACACTATGAAAGCAATCTGGTTTCCATACACATGTATTGAGCGTCGTCCACTTGTGATCCAATCGACCAAAACGCATCTTAATACCAGGTGTAAACAGGCCCTGTGTGATAATCAGGCTGATACAGTTGTCCTGATATTATAATGAAGACACAAATAATAAAATAAAAATAATATTTATAAAACTGCTTCACTTTTTAATCATATTTAAACCATTTTCCACCAAATCAACAATATGCACTGTAGTGTAACCAACATGCAAAAACATACACAATACATAAATAAATTAATAAATGAAACAGACATTGGCAAAATGTCATTTGGTGCGACTCACCAAAAACATATAGATATTATGAATTAACAATTAATGATATTTTTTAAAATGCTAAAATATTCACAGCACATTTGAGCTTCCACAATATCCAATTAGGTTTGTTGTCACGCATTAAGCAAAATTGAATATCTTATCAATGTTTATATGTGAATAAAATCCTAAATTCAATCTGTTTATCATATAAAGCAAATGTGTCTCTTATTTCTCAGAAAATTTGGACTAAACCTCTCTATTCATATGGATTAGTTTTAAGATCTCTTTATGAACCTTTTGAAGGTAGTAGTTGCGTAGACTGTCAATGGAGGAACAGAAATCTCTCTAATTCATTAAACATAGATTTATTTGTGTTCTGAAGATGAACACAAGTCTTATGGGTTTGGAACGACATTAAGGTGAGTAAATGATGAAAGAATGTTCCTTTTTGGGTGAACTATCCCTTTAACAAGTTTCATCACATTTGGTTGCGTTCTATTTGCTGGATGTTTGACCTCTCTGAAACGGCATGCTGTGTAAGTCAGCTGCCTTTAAATTGGACCACAAACCACAAACGTAAACATGAGGTCCTCCGAAACCAATAAGGCATCACGGAATCCGACATATGAACCCACAAACACACCGTACAGTCTCATCTGAGAAGCTAACGGAAAACCGAGGGACTCATCTGCAGGGATAGAAAACCATTTTACACTCTCGCTCTCCAGGGAGATAACCTTGTATAGACTGTCTACACTCATTAAGAGTATCGCCTCCCGCTGGAAGAGCTCTGCCTGCGTATCCTTTCCATAAACACGCTCTCAATACTTCAGACACCTTTAGCCTTGAGTTTATTCTACACTATGGATGTTTTTTTACATAGATTATGTTTATCTCAAATGCATTTTAAAACCTTCAAACAATAAGGTTTCATTATTGGCCGAAGGTTAAAGATCTCATCTGAGAAAGTGGTTTAATTATTTATTTTTATGGATTTCTGAACTATGCCAATGCAATGTGTGTGATTCAGTACTGCTGCATTGGTATTGTATGAAACTCTTTGGAAATAATGTAGAACAGGCACGTCAAATACTGCACACAGGATGATTTGAGAAAAAGATCTAAATTAAATTATTCTGAAAACATGATATTATTATATCAGTATATTCATAATAAAGTTGACATGTTAATGCTTGTGATTTATTTAATGTTCTTATTATTTTTAACATTCATTGATTTATTACATTTGAATACAAACATATAGTATAAAAACTAATAATATAAATATGAAATATCACCTAAACACACCACTACAGATCAATGGGGAAAAAATATGGACACGTGTCAGGATTATGATTAGTTTAGTTGCCACTTTATTCCTATTTCCTCTTGTTTCTCCAGATCAGTTTTTTCTTGATTAATCCCTTGATTACTGATTATGTTCACCTGTAAATCATTATGTGTCCCTGTGTATTTATGCCCTTAGTTCTCGTCCTGAAGTTAACGTTGGATGTGTAGTGTTTGTTCCCTCTCAGTCTTCCCTTTCACATCATGTTCGATGTTACGTCAGAACCGAACTGATGAATTGGGATCTTGCCTAAGAGCCCAATCACCTTCGAGTGTAAACTAAATGAGCCAATGCAAATTGTCGTGCGAGATTTGCATCTCACTCTGGCCCACAGCGCGGGTATAAATACGGAAGCAGATGCAACGCACATTCAGCTTTTTGGTTTGGTTCGGATTCAGCGGTTATTCTGTTCTGCTCTACCAGTCACAGAGTGTTCTACAAGTGTCTGCGAGTGCTCTTCGGGAAGAGCCCTCTGCTATCCGGTGTTGGTGTGACTGCACTGCAGCGGTGGTCGTGATCTCCAAAGAGCATTTCCTGCTGTTCATAACAGCCCTAAAAAGCTTTTTGCACACTGCAGGCTGCACTTTTCCCTGCTTGCTGTCCTGCGGCCCTTTTCCCTGTGCGCTTTAGCACTATAAGAGAGCTAAATTTCCCTTAAAGAGCAAACACAGGTGTGACACTGCGTCTTTTTAAAGATGACAGACAACTGACAGTCATGACCGTTGCCTCACGTGTCTGAGCGTCAAGCATGCTGAGGTAGCTTTTGTGGATGAGTCATGTACCCACTGCGGGAAGATGACCATCTCGGTGTTGCGGTCAAGACTCAACTACCTCAGCCGAGGTGGAGTCCCCTCGCCTGTACCCCGATCTAGTTCCCGTTCTGATAATCAGAAGAGGGCTACTTTGGTGAATAGCAAGGGTTCCCTGAGGATCACAGTGGGGCATTACCTGCCGAGCCAATCTCTGTGGGCCCCCGACGACTCTAGCACACAGCAAGCTGTGGAGCTTCTAATGGGGGACCAAGTGTTTCATTCCGGGCTCCGCCAGAAGACCGGATGTCGATCGCTGCACCGGAGGGTGAGCTAGAGTCCTCTGGGGATGAAGACTCGGCTGCGTTGCCACCTTCGGAGAAATTAGCTTTGCCTGAGTCTGACCCATAGCTGACCGCTATGCTTTCCCAGGCCGCCGAAAGCGTCGGGCTCGAGTGGAGGCCTCCACTGTGTCCTGAACGCTCTAGGTTGGAGGATTGGTATTCCGGGGCGGCCCAAACTGTTTTTTTTTTAAGAAGAAAATTGTGTACATTTTAAAGTTAAATAGGTGATTGATTATGAATTGACTTTTCTAACTGTAGTTAGTGTGTAATGTTGCTGTTTGAGCATAAACAATGTCTGCAAAGTTACAACGCTCAAAGTTCAAAGCAAAGGGAGATATGTGCTTTTAAAGAAATATTTTTTTAAGGAATATAGCAAACGGCTGGTAGGGACTACAGGGCATTCCTCCCGGGTTAGTGACATCACAAACCCTAAAATTTAGAACCTCTTTTTGTTTGTGATATAGTGTCTCAGTCTACATTACAATACATTACATTACATAATACTGTTACGTCCTTAGGGACGTTTAGTGTTTCTGTGTGTGTTTTATGTGTTTCTCCTTTTGGTTCCTTTTGTCTCTCTCTTACGTTCACTTTAAAAGACCGTCACTGATTGGCTGTTTTGCCTGTCAATCATCTGTGATGAGTTGATTGGCTGTACCCTGTGAGGGCGTGATTCTCGTCATCCCAAAGCTCGACACCTGGGGAAACGCTACTTAAGGGTTAAGCTAGCACGGGAGAGAGACTTTTTGTTTTGATTTTGACTTATGATGTGTTTTGTTTCTCTTTGTTTGATTTAATTTTTTTAAGTGCTTTGACTGTCATGTAAATCTTGCCTATTTCGACTGCCCTAAAAACGTATTATTTGTGAGCTTTGAAAGTTTTAAACAGCTCCTCAAAGCTGGGTTAAGCTGGAAGGAGGAGAGGGGTTAGGTAAGCATGTCCAACACATTCTCATCCTTTGGCGTCATATAGGTGACGCCATATGACATTTTGTCGAAATCTTACGCACATGGCATCCTTTAGCGTCAATATAACACGCACTGTTATGGGTAGGTTTAGGTCTGGGGTAGGGTTACGGTTTGACGCCTTGGGATCTGCGTCTCATATTGACGCTAAAGGGTGCCACGTGCGTCGGATTTAGACGAGGGTCACCTGTATGACGCCTTGGGTTCTGCGTCTCATATTGACGCTAAAGGATGCCGTGCGTAAGATTTCGACGAAATGTCAAAAGCGTCACATGTATGAAGCCTCGGGATGAGAACGGGCTGGCATGTCATGAGACATTCATTGTGCACATTTAGCTTGATTTTGTCTATACACACTAGGTTATGGATTTGTGCCACTCTCTGTATTTTTGTTTGGTTAGAGTAGTTAAGTTACGACGTCGTGGACGTTTAAGACTTTTTCTTTTCTCTTTTCTTTTTAGATTAGTTTGAAATGGTTTAGTTCCAGTATGTTATTTTATTTTGTTTGGCACAATCCAGCTTTCCCCTTTCTTCTCTGGAGTTCCTAAAATTTACCGGTGTGTTTATTTTTCTTTTGTTTCTTGATTGGTTTATTTATCTTTGTGTAAATATTGATTTTCTTTATTCATATGTAAAATAGTTATCACTTTACGTTTATTAAATTTCATTTGACTTTTCGTCTCGTGTCTCTCGTTCTTCTCTTCTCATGCAGTGATTATTGGTGACAAGGGTCCAAACTGGCTTAATGTTCCCCTTCTCAATCCTTAGATTGTTAAGCCAAAGAAGGGTCATAACAAATACTAATACTTACAGTATAATACTACTAATAATGTAGTATTATTCCTATATAGCCATATTTTTTAAAACAAATGCATAATTAGTTTTGTCCTAATTTCGATACACAGATAAACCCTTGAGTTTTTATTTTGACAGAAACTCCAGTCAAGCTTTTATTTTAAAACAAGTTTACAAAACTTCACGTCTCATTACAAATCTAGCAAAATGCTGTAATCGTCAACTATGCAAATGTCAAAATAATGCATAACTGCTTTCCCAAATGTACGATGGAGTTCACTGCATTAATTCACTGTGTGTGGACCGGCAGAGCTAATGATGCACTGATCGCGTGATCGAAATGCGCACTTCTCTTTGTGCAGCGCAAACAGATAGTATTTTGATAAGGAGACAAAGCCTTATCACGCTTTCGATTTCAGTTTGTTTGACCGCGATAATGCAAACCACAACATTGAAGACCTTTTATGTCATTATGAGAGGTTTAAATATATTTCCGGGCCACAACAATCTAGTTAATGAATGGGAAGCACTGAAATCTATTTGTGGCGGGCCACCATGCAGAATGCATGGGAAACATTGCGTTACGTTCATAAAGTTTGGGATTTTTATTTTATTTTACAATGCATTTTGAATAGTTTGTTTTGTATTAGATTTTATTGTTATACTTTGTTTTCATTTTAATTTGATTACAATTTTTATTCTTTTAGAGTTGTTTAACACATTTTTATTTTAGTACATCAAAGTTAAACTAAATTAAAATGAGAAATGTTTCCAAAATTTACTTTTTTCTATATTTGATTATATATATATATATATATATATATATATATATATATATAAATCATATTTGTAAATATTTTAAGCAACTTTTTTACTATTATTACTTATTTTTATTATATATACACTGTGTGTGTGTTTGATATATCAGCCCGTTCTCATCCTTTGGCGTCATACATGTGACGCTTTGGACATTTCGTTGAAATCTTACGCACATGGCATCCTTTAGCATCAATATGAGACGCAGAACCCAAGGCGTCATACAGGTGACGCTCGTCTAAATCCGACGCACATGGCATCCTTTAGCGTCAATATGAGATGCAGATCCCAAGGCGTCATAACCGTACCCTACCCCACACCTAAACCTACCCATAACAGTGCGTGTTATATTGACGCTAAAGGATGCCATGTGCGTAAGATTTAGACGAAATGTCATATGGCGTCACATATATGACGCCAAAGGATGAGAATGCGTTGGATATATATATATATATATATATATATATATATATATATATATATGAGATCATTAACAATCAATTCACAGACATTTCTGCCTGTTACACAGCTCTCTTTGCTTGTGTGAGAAGTCCACCCTTATAAGGCAGTCATAAATATAAAAATAACAATTTAAGTTACCCGGAGTTAATTGGAAATGGGATTTGGTACTTGTTAGAAGGAATGAGCTCTTACTGGAGATTTCATCATAACTAAGGTTTCACGAATATACTACACCAAGGTTATCAAAAATAAGGATGCATCACGTAGGCTACAACAAACACGCAATGGAGCAAATAAAAGAAAAGTAAACAAGCCATACAGACCAGCACACAACTCATGTCAGGGATACTAATGTGATAAGTATGTCATGACAAGAAACTAACCAACACTAATGGAAAATATCAACACATTCTCATCCTTTGGCGTCATATAGGTGACGCCATATGACATTTCGTCGAAATCTTACGCACATGGCATCCTTTAGCGTCAATATAACACGCACTGTTATGGGTAGGTTTAGGTCTGGGGTAGGGTACGGTTATGACGCCTTGGGATCTGCGTCTCATATTGACGCTAAACGATGCCATGTGCGTCGGATTTAGACGAAATGTCAAAAGCGTCACCTGTTTGACGCCTTGGGTTTCTGCGTCTCATATTGATGCTAAAGGATGCCATGTGCGCAAGATTTTGACGAAATGTCAAAAGCGTCACATGTATGACGCCTTGGGATGAGAACGGGCTGGAAAATATATAGCAATAATTCTACCCAAACACATTGTATCTATCAATCTGTACCAAACTCAAACAGATCTGCTGCCTTCATGTGCTATCGGAAATGTCCTACTTCCCACTTCTGAACTCGTGATTATAAACTTGTCGCATTCAAGTGCTTTGTTGTCGAAAATAACATGATCTTTTCGGTTCTGATTTGATTGATTTGGGTGGCTACTTCCACACTTTATTACAAGAGCCAATAGTATCCAGCTGCAGACCAGCAGCACCACCACTTTCAGAACCCCAGCGCCAGAACCGGAAGTAAGGGGCGGAGCTTACGTTCTAACACCAGCTCCAGGACTGAAAGTGAGGGGCGGGGCTTACGTTCTAACACCAGCGCCAGGACCGGAAGTGAGGGGCGGAGCTTACGTTCTAAACCGAGTAATTTAAAAATGAAAAGACCTTTTGTCGATCAAATGATCAAAATCACCCCAAAATGAGATTGATAACCAATAGAATCTGAAGAAAGCTATTCATTAACTTTCCCTTTCACTCCTCTTTTGATATTAAACGACTGTAAATAAATAAATGTCACAAAAAAACAACTAACAATGTATAAGTGGAACTAAAAACGTGGTGGGGGTAAAGCATAACGCCACCTAACGTTTTAGAGCGGAATTTGCTTAGACACGAAACAGCATGCTTTTATTACACATGAAACGTCATACTTTAATGATACATTAAGGTACAGTACAATAAGCATTTGAAAACATTGATTTTGTGTAATATAATTGTATAGTTATTCATTTCATTGTATTATGAGAGTTACTTCATGATCCTGATGGTGAAAAATAATGCTTGAAACTTATGGGCATTTTATATAAAATATACTTAATTCACAAGAACATGTGCAGCATGCATTTTTCTATATGTAAAATAATTTCCTTCTCAAAAATCTTTCCTTCTCAGAACCAAGTTTCCAACTTTGGCAATTGTCTCATCTGGGTCATATGTCCCCAAAGCCCATTCGAGCTTAAAGACAAATGAGAGAAGAAATTACAAAGTGTATATATATAATTATATATATACTCCGCCACGATTGTCTCAATGTCAATAATTCCGCCCCTCCCTCACTTCCGGTTCTGGCGCTGGGGTTCTGAAACTGGTGGTGCTGCGGGTCTGCAGCTGGATATATCTCACAAGAGCAAGACATTCTAATTCACTTATGGTTGCATGTAGCCAGTTAGGAATCACAGGCACATCACAGAAAAGCATCAAAGTTGGAGTTGGAGGTGAGCTCTTAAATGCAAAATGTATCTAATGTGCTTGACAATGTGCCACACTCAGTATTGAATTTATCATTCACTCAATCAGTATTTACCATGAATCTTCAGAAAGATTAACACAGGCGCCATTCTGCAATTGAAAACAAAATCCACAACAACTGTCTGACCAGCCATCAGTATGCTGGGCTTCAGAAATGAGGAGGCAAAGATACTATTTATCATCAATAATGAGTTTCTTTTTGGACCACTGCTTCATAAATCCTTTTAACACTGCAAGTGTAATGCTGGTCACAGCTCAAAGCGATCATTTCAAGTAATTTCAAGTCCATTCCCATTCAGTTGTGACTGAAAGTGATGATGTCTGAGTTGTTTACTTTGTAATTAGCCAGTGCCTTTCCACCAGTTTGACCCATTCAGATGGGTTTGCGGACTGATTGCGAGCAAGAGATAAGCATTATCGCATCAACAATCACAGTAATATGGAGATGGAGCCCTACTCTTAGCTAGTATTTTGTATTATTAAAATACAATTCTATTCCCCTTTTTACATCAACATTTGATATTATCATTTTGGTATATAATGGTCAGCAGGCTTGTCATGTTGCCATGATGTTACCTTTCTCATGCAAAATATGAGAAATAAAGAAAATAAAAAGAAAAGAATCCATAGCAAACAATAGTTAGTGTCCAAAGTATCTGGTTTAGTGCATTTCTGAGGGCAACAGGTCCAACCAATGCTTGCAAGTCAGGGCAGGCCAACCAATTTGGAAAAAAAGCACTTGAGGGCAGGTCAAACTCTGGGCATCATAATTCAGCCGCGGCCAAATACTTTTTGCCCTCTGAGACTTAGAGCAGTTTTGTCAACCTTAACAGGATCAAATTTACTTCAGTGTTATGTGTTTTGTCATTAAACTTCATGTATTCTAGAATTTTCTAGAATACTATAAGATTATCTTATTTATTTAAATAATTCCTATGGACCCATTTCACATTTCCAGGGTTTTCAGAAATGGAAGCCATCTCAATGTTGTCTCTCATCATTTTAGTTACACCAAACCCTGATGCATGTTGTCAGCACAGGTGTCGACTTAGAGTATGGAGGGTCGTAGATATGTTTTTATTATTCATATAAACTGAGAGCTATTTTCAAGCTACAAAGCCAGTCCGGAATGAACCATCGAAACTATTGTGACCTTCACAAAGAAGGGTGGCTGGGATCTTCAGTGCTTTCTGTCTAAGTTGTCCATTATCATTACTACTGCTTGGTGTAAGCGTGCAATGAAAGGACGGAGCTGGTAAATCTGGTACAATGGGATAACAGTGACAGTTCATCAAATTAGTCTATATGTGTAAAGCCTGACAATACGAGTAGAATAGAAGCACAGCTGTTCCTGTATTCCATATTGAATGACACATAATATTTTCACATTTCCTCCCCGGAGGTAGATGTTGAATTAAGATTTAACACTGACTGACTGACTGATTCTCTTTGCTTTTGAAGATCTTCAATAAAAGCCTGGCTGCTTTCCTATTTAGTTTCTCTTAAATCAGAAATCGTATGAAAAGGAACATCGTGAATAAGTTTCCTTTTGTTCTCGACAAACATCTTATCACACTTTGACACAGGCAAGTGCACCTTAGACGTAACAAAATAATTGCTTTTACTTTTCAATAGTCAAAATCTCTGCATTGATTTTTCCCCCCTCATGTTTGGCCAAACTTTAACATTATTCACTTGAATCAAACTCTATGGATTCATTATAGAATAAAATGGCTTCATATAACCGACTGCTAATTCCACAAATATCAAGGGCTGTCTGCAGGCCTGTGGTCACAGTCCAGTAATCAATACGATCTGAATTACTGGGGCTTCAGAGGGAATATTTTAAAGCTCTTCTGGGTGGAAAGAGTAAGAGGAAAGCATTATAATTCCCAAGCTGTTTCACTTAACTTTTTTTTTAGCTGTCAATGCCTGCGATACGGCAAGCAGTTGAAATGGGTACAGCAGTCCAGAATTCAAAATATTTCCATCGTCACCTCTGTCCCAGACTCGAAGCTCATGCAGGTTTCCAGTTTCCATCCATCCGTCATCCAATCATCCAATCATGGATAGAGATATAGGAAAGGGCTGGACAGTTTTGCAATACATAAATAAATAAAAATAATCATCAAATATTGTAATTGCATTTGAATTATATTTGTGTGTGGCAGCTGCATGCACAATTATTATTAATAATAATAACAGTAATAATAAAAAAACGAGCTTAAAATCAAAATTTAAAGGGTTTATTACATTAAAAACTGGCTATATTTTTAATAAATAAACAAGTGATCAATGCATAGTAAACTAAATTTAAAAAAATTTAAATTCCAACATTGTTTGTGAAAGTCCAACAAAGTTAAATATATAAATAAATACTCAAACCTGAAAAGTTGTGTGGCTCCGTTTTCATTTGATTATCATTGATGTACACTTGGCGGCTTAGTTGTAACACTGTGCTACAACTAACCCCGCTGTGTAAAACATGTTTTAAGCCTAGCTAACACTTGCTAGGAGTTGCTGACATGTTTCAAAACGGGGCTATGTTTTAGCCAACAAGACAGTGGTTAAGGCAATATAAAGTTAGATTTGGAAACGTACACACCCAACTCAGAAACCGAAAAAAAAGAATGATGAAAACATTTACTTGCATGGTGTTTAAAACACTCTTTGTCCAGAATTTTCACGAAATCTTATCAAAACTTTCCACAGCTTCGCGGGAGACCGTCTTTTGGCAGCGAGAGCAAAAGACCGGAAACACAACCTGCTTGATCCTGACTAACTATGTAAAAGGTCCGTGTTACATTTAATCCCGCGTTAGGTTGTGCCCTGCTCTCCCTTACATTTGCATTGTTTTCATTGTTTGTGTTCCACCTGCCAGCTGGAGTGCCCATGATAACCACCAGAGGGCAGTCCTTCTCTCTCATTTCCTGCTTTATTAACTACATTTCCCATAACCCATTGCCTGGACTCATCATGTTCTGATTACTGCCACCTGTTTGTCATTAGCTTGTTTTTATTTGCCTATTTAAACCCAGTATCTTCATAAATTTGTTGTGAAGTCTTGTTGGTGTTACACTGCATTTCTGAGTGCTACTTCTGGTTTCCATGTCATGGTCTTGATCTTGATCTTCTGCTGGTCTCCCTGGATTTCCCCGTTTGTGTCTTGGACTTTTGTTATTATCTGGATGTTTTGCTCTATGGTTTTGACCTTATGCCTGTTTTATGGATTCACTCAATAAAGCTGTGTTTGAATCTTCAACCCAAGTCTCGGAGCAGTAAGCAGTTTGCAAATGTAAATCAGCATGTGATCTTTCTCTAAACAGTTTGGTGGTTTCCATTGCTGCAGCACTCTGTGTTTGCTAAAGATAACCCTGAATGTTGAAATATTAGTCGATTAAATTAGCAAAAATAATGTACAGTAAATATATTATATAAAGTTCCTTTAAATTAATCTGTTTTATGCCATGCTTGTAATGTTATATTTTAATGGGTATAAAGTAAACAATATAATGTATAAATACCTCTGAGTACAAAAGTTATACTCTTTCTGTTTATCTGTAACTACGCTTTGATATGAATAGCAGTCAGAAATTTGATAAGCTCACTAGCCCAAATGATAACATTTTCAGTCAGACAAAATTAATTGCTTGCCGTTCAGAGATTAATCTAGCAACTGCTCTGACTGATTATGAATCACTAAAATGGTTGAAAAGAGATATCTGGTTGGGAATTGAATTACAGTTGTTTAACTGTAATTGATACACACAAAATAATTAGGGATGCACAATATATCGCCCGTTCATTTTTAATGTTATCGGCCTGATAAGTTTTTTGAATTGCTTGAAATATGATTGAAATCACTTCAAAAAGGAAGATGCAGTCATGTGCAACACAAGTCTGTCATATAGGCAACATAAAATTATGAGAACAACATTATAATTATGTTTAGGACATGACTTTTAATAGTGAGACTTTTGTTTTTGTAATCAGGCTCTCAGAAATGAGAGATTTAGATGTATCTGCCAAATATATTGGTTATTAGCTTTCAAATATAAAGAGCTATCGGTATCGATCAATTTTCATATGGGTGCATCCTTAAAAAATAAATAGCATAATTCATTAAACTGCTACGCAACAGTTCATGTGAATTGTTTCAGGCATCAGACTACAATGGTCGCGCTGTGTCCGAAATACTACTTTTGAATAACTAATTACTTTTTTTTTGCAGTTGCAATGTAGTATGAATGTGAGTCATATGGTGGTAATCTGGATGTACTGCATTAGTTTTTAACCATATTTCAAAGACAATTATAAAAATTAGTTTTAAAGATGGTTAAAAACGCACATACTGCAAGTTAGACAATATACATACATTATATATAAATTTAACATAGAACATTTTCATTTAATTGCCATTTACATGCAATTGAGTGTCCATAATTCATTACATTCAGTTGGCATATTAAAGTATATTTCTATAACAATTACCCTTAAAAGCATACTAAACTACACCTCATTTTACAATGGGCTCAACTACAATAATTAGCCTACGTTAATTAACCCATGTAAATGTGCTAGTATGTCAGGCCCTGATAAAAGAAACATTTACGTTTTTTGCCCTGTATTTCACCATGTCGAGGTTCTTAATGCAGATTACCTTGTTGCACTGTAGACCGAGACAACCAGGGCCGGACCTGACCAATTTGCTGCCCTAGGCAAGATTTTACTTGGTGCCCCATGCACTACAGCCCATTTCACCCCATCATTGTGTTGGTGATTATTTAGTCATATATATATATATATATATATATATATATATATATATATGAGCAAGAGCATTACATCTAGCAGTCAAGTCCCCTTTATTTTTATATAGCGCTTTTTAGCCTACAATACAGATTATTTCAAGGCAGCTTTATAGTGATAACAGGAAAATAATGCAACAAAGTTTGCTTCTCCTGTACAGCAGATCTAGAAGAAAATAGTGTCATAATCAAGCTTAAGTATGTTCAGTGATGGTTTATTTTGTTGTAAAAAAATATTAATTTATCTAATTTATATATAGCTTGCTCTGGATAAAACAGTGATGTCATCGTCCAAATGTCATTCATGCACAAACTATTCATTGAGCACTAGCAAAAGTGTTTGTTTGGGAGTTGATGGCAGCAATCTTCCACTAAATTATGGCACGGTTCATGTTTTCAACATGAATGAAACCGCAAATGTCTTTAATGTGAATTTTACATAAAACATAATGAACCTGTAGCCTATAAATATCGTTAATAATTTTGGCAAATTAATAAAAAAAAATGACATATATTCACCTCAAAACTGCACAACTGTATAGTAAAACATTAATTAATAAAAGTGATAGTAAATGCGTCTAAAAAAGACTGACATGATTGTTACAAATTGCATTGTCTGGGGGCTCTGAAGAACTCAGAACTACTGTTAGCATAAAGTTATAAGGTAAAAATAACTGCCATTCAATTCTAGTAGCTTACTACTATGCAATTAGATAAACTGTTCATTCATTACATCACTTTACCTCTGTCTTTATCTCTTTGTAGCCTCTTCTCTTTGGCACTGTATCTATCGCAGGCTATAATGCTAATTTAAATGTGTCATGAAAATTCGGCCATCCGTCACAATGAGGAAATTTTCACCGTGTCTAGACCTGGCGCGAGCTGCCAGGCCCGTTTCTAGTGCTTGAGTGTGTTAAGCGCCCTCAAACGAAAGCAATGCTGTCTACATTGGATGCGGCGAGGGACAACGCTACACAACAAATTACCAACAGTAAACTGATCGCGCGCGCTCTGTTTCTGACTCACTTCAAGCACTCGCTGGGCGGGGGAAGATTGATGCGCTGGACCGGAGTCGGGGGACTTAGTTAAGTTTTTGTGGAGTTGTTTTGCTTTATTTTGTAGTATTTCGAATTAATGGTTTTAAAATAGTATTAGTAAAAAAATAAAAATTCACTCGTTCACTCATTTTGGCGCCCCTATTGAGTGGTGGCGCCCTTAGCATTTGCCTATACCGCCTATGCCACGGGCCGGCCCTGGAGACAACGATGCTGGCCCATCAATTAACCATTGCCCTACAAGTGTTCTAAGTATGCAGTACAACAGTATACAATACTACAGCAGTTTATTGGTCTTCTGACAAAATACTTTCTTTACCTCCCTTAGGCAGTCTGCAGAAAATTCAGCAAAAATACAGTACAGGTAAAAATACATTTCAAAATCACAAGTTTGAGGGTGTACACTATGTGCTACAGTTCACCGTACATAGAATAGTGAAATTTCCAACCCGATCTCACGGCAATTCGTACGAATTTTACGAGGTGGCTAATTCGTAACAATTCGTACGACCTCACTCTGGGTGTTTTTGCTAAGTCGTACATATTTTACGAGTTGCCCAATTCGTACGAATGACCTACCCCTGACCCCGCCCCTAAACCTACCCATCACGTGGATTTAGTGGCTAATTCGTAAGAATTCGTACGATTTGTCTTTTTAATCACTCGTACAAATTCGTTCGAATTGGTCGTGAGATAGCGTTGGAAATTTCCATCATCCAGAGTATGGTTATGGTTTACTGTAATTATACTGTACGACGTGTAATATAAAAACCCTGTAGATGATGCTTTCGGCTCTCTCCAGTGTTAGGAGGCATTTTCTAAAGCACACTCACTGTGCTCCTATTTATATTATCCTGAGATTCTGATCATCAGTTTTGCTACTTAATGTTTAATCAAGGAGAAACATGTACTATTTGAGTTCACATTGTGATGCTTGAGTTAATTATAATGTGTTTGTGTTTTCTGAATGGGACCATGCTTAAACCTGTGGAGAGCATTTTTGTGTAGTTTTGCAGAAACCATTAAGAAAATTTGAATGTGTGTGAAAACAGGTGAAATGTGTTAAACGTTTTGAGAAATGTGTCTTTGTTTGTCAACTAAATGAATGGTTCTCGAACACACCATAACTGATTATGCTGTGTTCGAGAACCATTCAACCTGTAATACCATTACCAAGTGTGAATTGCAATTTGTCTCGCATCACTTGAGAGGGATGTTACCAGGTGTAAACAGTGGCAAGGAATTGAGGCAATGACAAGATGTACTGTAAAAAAACAACAACATTAAATTAAGTGAACAATAGAAAGCCATAAAACACTTTCATTATTATTCTAGTCTTATCTGTGTACACTCACCGGCCACTTTATTAGGTACACCTGTCCAACTGCTCGTTAACACTTAATTTCTAAGCAGCCAATCACATGGCGGCAACTCAGTGCATTTAGGCATGTAGACATGGTCAAGACAATCTCCTGCAGTTCAAACCGAGCATCAGTATGGGGAAGAAAGTTGATTTGAGTGACTTTGAACGTGGCATGATTGTTGGTGCCAGAAGGGCTGGTCTGAGTATTTCAGAAACTGCTAATCTACTGGGATTTTCACGCACAACCATCTCTAGGGTTTACAGAGAATGGTCCGAAAAAGAAAAAACATCCAGTGAGCGGCAGTTCTGTGGGCGGAAATGCCTTGTTGATGCCAGAGGTCAGAGGAGAATGGCCAGACTGGTTCGAGCTGATAGAAGGGCAACAGTGACTGAAATAACCACTCGTTACAACCGAGGTATGCAGCAAAGCATTTGTGAAGCCACAACACGCACAACCTTGAGGCGGATGGGCTACAACAGCAGAAGACTCCACCGGGTACCACTCATCTCCACTACAAATAGGAAAAAGAGGCTACAATTTGCAAGAGCTCACCAAAATTGAACAGTTGAAGACTGGAAAAATGTTGCCTGGTCTGATGAGTCTCGATTTCTGTTGAGACATTCAGATGTTAGAGTCAGAATTTGGCGTAAACAGAATGAGAACATGGAACCATCATGCCTTGTTACCACTGTGCAGGCTGGTGGTGGTGGTGTAATGGTGTGGGGGATGTTTTCCTGGCACACTTTAGGCCCCTTAGTGCCAATTGGGCATCGTTTAAATGCCACGGCCTACCTGAGCATTGTTTCTGACCATGTCCATCCCTTTATGGCCACCATGTACCCATCCTCTGATGGCTACTTCCACCATGTCACAAAGCTCTAATCATTTCAAATTGGTTTCTTGAACATGACAATGAGTTCACTGTACTAAAATGGCCTCCACAGTCACCAGATCTCAACCCAATAGAGCATCTTTGGGATGTGGTGGAACGGGAGATTCGCATCATGGATGTGCAGCCGACAAATCTGCGGCAACTGTGTGATGCCATCATGTCAATATGGACCAAACTCCCTGAGGAATGCTTCCAGCACCTTGTTGAATCTATGCCACGAAGAATTGAGGCAGTTCTGAAGGCAAAAGGGGGTCCAACCCGTTACTAGCATGGGGTACCTAATAAAGTGGCCGGTGAGTGTATAATAAACCAGAGAAATGCCATAGCAGCAATGAAGCTCAAAATATCAACTAAAGGAGGCCATTTTGACCTCAGGACAAACAGGGAGACTCGCATACCCACGGGAATCACATTGGCAATGCTGTAAGCTGTTTAGTCCCTTTGACTGTGAATGTTACATGATATAAAATCTGGAAGAGTTGAACAAGTGCTGCCTTCGTCATACATTTCAGATGAAAATGATCACTTTTCTTTTAATATCTCAGCAAATTATCAATGAAATCCCATGAAAAGTCACCAGCCACAATTACCAAACTCCTGCATTTGGCCAATGAGGTCTATAATACCTGAGGGGAAAAAAGCTGTTAGCATTCTCTTTTATAATGATGGCAGTTGCTTGGCTTGCTAATCTATGAAATATTTGTTATTTACACTACTGGGAAACGTTTGGAGTAGTTACGATTTTTTTTATGTTTATGAAATAAGTCTCTTCTGCTCACCAAAGCTGCATTTATTTGATTAAAAATAAAGTAAACCAGTAACATTTTAAATTGAAGTCTTTTTTTTTATGCCCTATACCCTCGCTAACTTTCCTCTGTCTCGTTCAATCGGATGTAAGACATTGCTTACGTTGCACAAGTGCCCACTACTGGCGGAACCCTTGCGACGTGTTTAAATGGAACACCCTAAGCCCTTGATCACTTGGAATCCACAATGGAGCTGATTTATTATTTACAGTTTTATTCCTTATGAATTGTATACACCATTCTATAGACCTGTATTCTTGGGCTGTTGGAGAAAATATAAAAAAATGACACGCGAAAATTAGAACAAAACAATAAATTATAATAGTCATCTTAAAGTAGCTACAAGTATTATGCTGTAAATGTCAAAATAACTCAAATATCATACACTAGAGTTGTGTGGAGTGGGGGTAAATTAAGCGTGATCTGCTGTGACGTCACAATCATTTTGCAGTGTGGTCTGGATCTGCCTGATTTGGTCAAAGTCGAGGGTCTGTCCAAATAAACTTCCCTCATTGACGAAGTTGAATGCACTTGAAAATGGCGGTGGGGATTCCCCCGAGGGGAAGTGCTTAGGGAATGTTGCGAGTGTGTCTAAAAGTGGAGTTCCATGCAGCCCTGGACGTCTTTTATGAGGTCAGCTCTATTATTGGGACCATTGCAAAAAACAAAACAAAAAAAAACGTGTCCTGTGATTAATGCCGTTAATCATCTCATCATTCCACTTTAACAGGACATTTCTCAAATGTTTATCACATTTTCCCCACAGCTTGACTGCATCTCAATTTCCCAAATCAGTTTATTACAATATAATCATATTAGGCTAAACAGGACTTCCAGTGCATGCTAACTGAATTTTTCAGCTGTGTAGTGAAGGCTAGTTTTCACCACTTTTACAGAATATGCAGAATATCTCCGCATTCAAGGTTGTATTTCACAAACGCGCTCAAAGCATTTTTCAGCCTTGTGTACTCAAATATGCTGAGCATCCATGCTATTTGTCAAAAAGACCACCTTGAAGCTAATATTTTGCTGTAAACAACTGCACAGATTTTAAGTCTTTGTTGTCGCATCAAAAATGTCATCCTGTCAGTTCTAAGAAATGCATTGCAGTTCAAGTTGTTTTTGTTTGTGAATGAAAATTGCATAAAAAGACCAAAGAGTGGCTTTTTATAGTTGTGAGAGAATTGGTATGCAAATGGTGATGCAACCCTCTGTTTTTCTCTGTTTCCCTCTATAAATAGCTGGAGGCTCTTCTAATGTCTCCTCTGTTTGGACAGAGCTTTAGATCTGCAGTGAAGTTGGCTGTATCTTGCTTGGCTTCTGTCCGACCATCCGTACTCTCACAGTGAATCATCCAGCACTGTCACACTGCGACTGACTCACTGGAGCCAATCACCTGTGATGGATAAACAGGTAATGGAAGTTGAGTTAAAGCTGATCAGACTCAGTGCCGCCAAATCCTGTGGAAAGATGCAATGCAGAAAGGTTTACCAAAACATGTCAGTGACCCATCAAATGGTGCTTTGGTTCTGTGTAAATCAAATGCAGCTTCGGAGCGGTCTTGTTGTTTGAGCATGGGCGATGTTTCATAATTTATGCTCTTTCATGAATAACATACAAAATAGGGACATTTTTCAGCCAATGGTCTCTAACAGGATGTTTAACCTACAGAAAATACTTGTCAACCTCAGGGGGGGTTGACATAGTCTAAATAAAGTTTAGACGTTTTTAGTTTTCTTTCCGTCATGCTGTGATACTTTCTAAGTGTCACAATTTTAATGAATGTCTTGGAGACTGAATGTTAACTATAATATAATAGAATTTTCATTCTTCATTTCATGTTTAGTTCACTATATTTAAAGAGTAACTCTTTATTTCTAGTTTACTTTAGACATTCTACTAAGTAACATTGCAGCTATGATGCTCCCCAACAGACATTCTACTGGTTATAAGTAACTTTTCAAATGCATGTCAACAAATTCTACTAACCCTAACAGTCTACTAATACACTAATGAGAGTTGGTTGAAATGTAGTTGCAAAGTTACTTCTAGTTAGTAGGATATCTAAAAAGGACTATTGAAATAAAGTGTAACCCAATTATTTCTGCAATTGTATATACACTTATGCTGCCTTTGTGTAGCAATCAGGGGGGTCACTAGGCCCTTTTTAGGGGGGCTTCAGCCAAGCCCCCCTAAAAATGTGAGATTAATGTAGGCTACACAAATTCGTGTTCGCTTCAGTCTTGTTATAATCAGATTCAGCACGTTCTCAATCCACAGCTGCGCCGTGCAGAGAGCACGTCAGAAACAGAGGACAGGGTGTGTGTTTATTTGTGTGTTCATCTGAGCCTCATTGGTCTGTCACTGCTCGTCAATGTCAGAGACGACCAATCAAATCAAAGTAGGCGGGCTTTATGTTCACAGACGCTGCTGAGCACGAATTTTAACAGTGCGACACGACCATTTTTTACAGTCTATGGACTCGACGCGTACGGTCAAGTGCGAGATAAGATGTAAGTAGCTAAACTTAACATTTCATATTTTACTTTTTTTAGGTCATAAATGTTAAACGAATGACAAAAAATAATCAGGCAAACTAATATAGTTTTGTCTAATTTCGCCATTTTGAACTGAAAATAGGCCTATACACTCATGTAACTCATGTAATGTAATAATTAGTTTACAAGAAACATTAACAAAGCCGTTTTCATCATGTTAGGCACAAGATTAATAATGAATGTGTACATATTGAGAATATAATACAAATTGTAGCCTTTAGTAAATTAAAAAAGCTCAGCTTTAGGAGGGGAAGAGAAAGGGAAGAGACTGAGAAAAAAAGGAAGAGTGATGGAGATGAGAGGAGGTATTGACAAATAATCTGCCCACTGACATGGTTTTAAAGCTATTTCTTATCCTTTTTTTTTTTGGTCTTCAAACGTCTTGAAATGCACATATCAGAAATAAAAAATTTGAACCCCCTACCAATCTCAAATAAATTTAGGACCTCTGTGATTATAAAGCCCTGTCTACGGCCCTGTATTAGGCATAAGATCAATAATAAATGTGTAGCCTACATATTGTGAATGCATTTAATAAACTTAATTCCCTTTAGTAGCTTTCAGTAAATAAACGCGTCTGAGAAAATGATTCATAGGCAAAATCAACCTATCAGTTGACCCTATGTTTACTTTCTTCACTGACAGACAAAAATGAAAAGCCTATATCAGTCAAAGCTCAGCTTTAGGAGGGGAAGAGACAGGGCAAGAGAAAAACAAAGAGAAAAAAAGTGATGCTGCTGAGGAGAAGAGAAAATTGTCAGCTGCCCACTATCCAAGTTTTTTGGCCTTCAGAACATCTTAAAATGCACATATGTAGATCAGAGAAATCAATTTTCTCGAACCCCCCTATTTGCCCTGCCTCACATTTGGGACCACAGTTATTATAAAACCGTGCCTTTGCATCGTAATGAAAATGGTTAATAGTGATCTTTAGATCCTAAACTAAAGTGTTACCTTTTTTTATAATTTGTTTAAAAATCATATTGGGGGCTTAGCCCCCCTAAAATGAAAACCCTAGTGACGCCCCTGTGTAGCATTATGCATTCTGTGCAAATTTGATTTGAATGAACGCAGTCCTTAACCAACAAAAGTTGGAAAGTGTTACTTTTTGTTTTTAAAGTTGATAAGCCTATCACCATTTTCCAAACAAGCCTGCGTTTTAAAGTATGACTGGCACTTATGGTTTGGGGAAATTCCACACAAAAAAAAATACTAAAACAAATTATTTAAAATAATAAGGTTGTGCTTCAAACAATCCTTATCTGTCAGTTGTAAATGTCCATTCATTCTCCATTTGTATCCGTCTGGAAATAATAGAACACTTGGTATTTTAATACGACATTGCTATCACAAGAATATTAATGGCAAGAGCTCTTTTCAGTCAGCTGTGTTCTGTTCCTCCTGATTATTTTCTTTGTATTTTGATGTAACTGTATGAAAAAGACAACAGACACTGCACATTTGTGGTCTCCTCTCCCATTTAATAACTGACACATCCTATGAATAATTCAATGGAAGGCACTAAAAGGACGTCTAATTTTTCACCCCAAATCCTCATCTCTTTTCTGGTTTGTTTTCACATGGGCACTTTAAAAAATAATATTCTGTTCTTGTTCATATTGGAAGTGTTGAGTCTAATGTTTCTAAAGCAGAGGAATACAATATTTTTATGTTAAAGGAATAGCTCACCCAAAAATGAAAATGATCCCACAATATACTGACCCTCAAGCCATTTAGGTGTAAATGACTGACTTCTTTCAGCTGAACAAAATTGGAGTTATATTAAAGATATCCTGGCTCTTCCCAGCTTTGTAATCCTTGAAGCTCCAAAAGGTGCATCCATCCATCATAAAAGTAATCCATACAATTTAGGTGGGTTAATAAATGCCTTCTAAAGCAAAGTGATGGGTTTTTGTAAGACATATATCCACATTTAAAACTTTATAATGAGAGAACACTTTTTAATATCCATGCATATTCCAGTTAATGAACATATTTTGATTAACGAAACACGTATGTTACATAATATAGACATATATGTATTACTAGAGTAATGATCACATCCATATCTGAGCTGTTGGGGTTATTCATGTTCTGCTAAAAGTATTTGTTAACACTTTTACACTTAAGTTTCCTTTTGATGTATAGGAGAATAATGTCACCTCATTGTACCCAGTTTTTTGAAAATGCTTATTGCATTAATCGAACAAACAGTTAAACGGGTTCATTGTTCATGGTTTGCAGTTGAACAGAATTTCCTCATAATTTGTGCAAAGCGTCATGGGGCGGAAAAGGCATATGCAGTTGTGCTTTAATACTGACCTATTATTTTTTATCCCCCTGCTGGCCGTGGCCCAATCAGAATAGATTTGCAACATTTTTATTTATTTATTTGTTCATCACCCACCAGTTGGGCTGTGCTTGTCAAATAGATACCAGTAATGTTATGCTTGGGTATAAAATTCAGAAAGATTCTTGCATAGCTGTGCTTTATCCCAATGTACTGCTGAACTGACTGCAAGGTAATTTAAACAAAAGCAAAAAAATAGAAAAGCAAAAACATAAATAAAAAAAATAAACTCGATTTAAATGTGTCACTCAAATGAAAGGAAAATTCAATCTGGCACGCTTGATTACACACCCACCATAATCAAACCAACTCTTCTGAAGCTCAGTTTTATATGCACATATATTATACACTGATTACTGAAATATTTTAAACATAGTTTAGTATTAACCTTTTACTACACTTGGCAAAGGCAGACCAGTTTAGAACATTTCATTTATAAATGTCCCTTGCTAAAAGCCATAAAACATGCTGTTGTTTCCCATAAAATGACCAGAGGCTGGATTCTCCAAATATTCCAAGATTTGTTTTTGGAAGGCATATGCATTGCTCATGCTTCTCATGCATCATATTGAGTTTCAACTCTGAACCTCATTCTGTCTACCGCCATTATGATCTCTATCTCAGTTTACCACAACGGTGTACAGATATTCACAAAATATTTATGTATCGGAGGAGTAGTGAAAACTGAATGCCGGAGCCAGGAGCTCAAACTGCTGGTATTTGTGTGATGGCAGTATTGTGAACTCTAAGCCATCCTGTTTTCTTAGTTTGAAGTAGCTCCCATCGCATTTGTGCAGATTGTACAGAGCAGCATTTTCTGGTGAACTGCGTTTGCTGACTATGTCAGACACAGCATCTCTTTCATGTCACTACCAATATCGATTTTTCAGTCTTTGTTACAAAGCATTGAAGATATAACCCTCATTGAGCGGGAATACTAATCAGATGTTTCATCTGCTTCCTTGGGAACCTGGTGGGCAATCCAACACTGTCCAAAAATCTATACAGAAATAGCAGGTAATGTAAGACATCAATATATTTTGATTCAACATCCTCTATTAGGTTAAGCTTCCGTTAGGATTTAGGCTATTTCCACATTTGTGACAAGGTTCCAAAAATGACACACAGCAAGTAAATCATTGACTGTAAGATGCCTTCATTGTATTTTATCTCCAGAACTTCATGCGATATGTCAATTTTGGATTGCATTAAGCCAACACGCATGCACAAACACACATAAATAAATAAAGTAAATGGATGATAATGGGCCACACATTGTGATTTGTTTTTGCCACTTTCACAGAGATGAAGACTACATCTTATATACACTACTGGTCCAAAGTTGTGAATAATTAGATTTTTTTAAATGTTTTTTAAGTCTCTTCTGCTCACCAAGGCTGCATTTAATTGATAAATACAGTAAAAAACAGTAATATTGTGAAATGTTACAATTTAAAATAACAGTTGTTTTAATTTTAGGGTTAGTTGATAGAATTTACCATTTGTACAGTAAAAAAAAGAATGAAAAAAAAAAAAAAAAATATATATATATATATACTGTATATATGGAAACCAAGTTATAGAGGGTTTGTAAGTATGACATAAATTATAGCAATTTTAATTTTTGAGTGAAGGATGCAACATAGGATCACTGGAAAAACATGCCTCTTCCTACATTTTTGAAAACTCGAAAAACGTACCTATACGTATAATTCACCTCAGTTCCCAGCTTAAAGTGTGTATGTCAGGTTAAATTTGTAATTATGATTAACACAAAATAGTTAGGGGAAATACACGTTTGACAAGTTGATGTATTGTTTTGTATGTTTTTCGATACCTAAAGGCAGAATGTAAGATGAAAAAGTTCGTTATTTTCAGTACTCACTTAAAACTGCTCCTCCCCCCAAACGAATCGTTTGACGTCATAAGAGGGATACGTCTCCCCAGGTCGCTGAGAAAGTGAGTTTGTGAGCTGAGTGATAGAGCGAGAGAATTAGTGATTATGATATTTATTTATTTAGTTAGTTAGGTATACGCAGGCGTATTTTCACGATGGTAAATTACTGCGTTTGTGCTGGGTGCAAAAAACACCGTTAAAACCGGTCACAGAGACCACTTTTCCCCAAAAAGCAGGTCTGTGTTCCGTGCCTGGGTCAACTTTGTTCGGACCAAACGCGCTGACTTCAGTGCTGCTTCGGTATCCAAGACTTCGGTCATTTGCAGCGCCTATTTCTTCCAGTTTTTATGTTTCCACTGTTCGATCGTGCCCGCGCCTCTCTCTCTCTCTCTCTCTCTCTCTCTCTCTCTCTCTCTCTCTCTCTCTCTCTCTCTCTCTCTCTCTCTCTCTCTCTCTCTCTCTCTCTCTCTCTCCCTCCCTCTCTCTCTCACACACACACATTCCAGCATTGCAATCTTGACATCGCAGCCTGTTCATTATAGCCACAGAGCTTTAGAGCTAAGGTGGAGGTACAGATTAGGTGTCCCTAAATAACCCGCGTATCTAACAGTACTTCCGCATTAATTAATTTCCACGCGAGTTTTATTTATTTTTATACCGTGTATTCTCTGTGTATATTCATGCTCCGAACCGTGACGCCCGTACCGTTTCGTTTCAATACGAATACATGTACCGTTCCACCTCTAAGTTATGCCTATACCCTACTTACCAAGACACCTGACCAACTCCACTGGTTCTCTTCACACCAGATATTTATGTTTCTTCGATAGAAATTATTTAAATTTGTGTTTGGCGGCTCATCTGTCTCACGCCTGGGAGGCTCAAAATTGTATGGCTGTGGGCCATCGTAGCTTTGAAGGGGATTTTGGATCTCCTTGGACTCAAAACTCTCCATACTTGTCAGAAGAGGGAGACGTGCCAAAAAAGTTCTATTCGTCACAGCTCAGCTGTGTTTTAAAAATATGATCTTGACAGAAATGGCTATAAAGCTTACTGTAGGGCAATTACAGTAATAATTTTAATGATAATTACATTTTCACTCAGAGATCTAACCCTTATTTAACCCTCTGGGGTCTGAGGTGTTTTTGGGGCCCTTGAGATGTTTTGACATGCCCTGACATTTGTGCTTATTTCAGCTACTTAAAACATAGGCTACCATTTGCCAATATATAAATTTGCTGTATTCAGCACAAACCCTGCTACAATAATATGTGAGCAAAATGGATGTACATGTTTACATTTTATAGAAAAAAATATTATGCGTGGTTAGTACGTTTTGGGGAAAAAATGTCACCGCAATAAGGCCATTTAACACATACTGAATAATTGTCCACAAGACTTTTGAGTTACTATTCTTGTAGGCTAGAATTTTTACTTCAAAATGAAGTGAAAATCATTCTGACCACTCTTTCACAACAATATAATGATTTAAATTTCTTACGTCAGTTTTTGGTCAGCACTGCTGTATGCGTGGGAGTGTGAATGGCCATGAATATTAATGTGATTTACATCTGGGAAGACTAAAGACACTCCCCCAATGGCCCATCAAGGTGCTGTGAGGCAGCCTGAACTAAGAATGATTCACTGATGAATAAAAAGTTAAAAAGAACAGCATTTATTCAAAATAGAAATCTTTCCTAAGAACGTAAAGACTTAAAGTCATTACTATCACTTAACACATCCTTTCAAAAAAACAAACATAAAAAAGTGGACTGCCTGTTGCTTGCCTGCTTGTTTGCCTTGGCTCTCTTCGGAACTGGTGGATGGACGTGTTCATTGTCACATCTGTTAATAAAAGAAAAAAAAGCATGAGCATGCTGATAACACAATCAAATAAACTGTATTATTATCATTATCAATCACTAATTGCCATGGATATATATTTTTTTGTTGTTGTTGTAATTTCACACAAGAATAGGTAGCCTACTTTTACATTATGACGATGTAAACACAATTAGGCTAAATTTCGTCTGTAAAATATTACGTCTGTGCACTTACTCAGTATGATTCTCGATCGCACTGAGAACTGAACGACACCTGCATGTCCCTCTGAGGTGCTGGCGAAGGAGAGCATGATGCAGACACATTCCTAAGAATAATTAAAAAAAAACTGTTAGCATACATTATCCAAAGAAAACTGATGGACAATTAATGGGTATGGATGCACAATGTATGTATATATCTGTTGATGGGCCATGGGACCGAGAAATATCTGTTGATGGCCCATATAGACCGCACGCATTTAGTGATAGGACTACACGCAATGAACGGATCGTTCGCGAACGACACATCACTACATTTCAAACATTTACACCTGTATTCAGTTATTTACGCATGATAGTGTCATAGGCTAACCAAAACTGAACATTTAATTATATAAAAAAAATATATTGTATTTAGACCTCTTTTACCGGAGCCTGAAATATTTCTCGTTATATAACCTAAGTTATTCACAAACAAAATACATTACGCATAAGGCACTATTTTAGCATAAGTAGTGTCATAGGCTAACCAAAACTCAACATTTTTATATAAAAAATATATTGTATTTAGACAGTATCACACATTTTACCGGAGGCTGGAATATATTTCACTAAATCAATAGGCTATACCTAAACATGCAGTTATTCGCAAACAAAATACATAACGCATAAGGCAGTATTTTAGCATGATAATCAGTGTCATAAGCTAATCAAAACTATATATTTAATATACAAATATGTTTAGAGAGTAATATCACATTTAAAAAGTTTACACGAGCGTATACACGAATGTTAGGGATATTGTGAGGCAATCTTTTCTGTAAGATGTCAAAAGCTAGGCAAAATTTAGTCTGAAAAGTCATTTGAGCTCTATCCGATCAGAAAAGAAATTATAAAACACTAAACAACTTACTCCGAACTTGTATCCTCGGTGGGATCAATTCGTTCTTCAAAATGCAGCCGTTCCTCGTCCGAGTTATAATCTTCCTCTGAGGAAAAGGTGAATTCTTCCTCGCTGTCCAGAATCATCTCAAGGGCCTCTTTGTCGGAGTACCGTGCCATCCTCAAAACGCAATGAATCTATCAGTGAAGAAACTTCGTGTTTTTATGCCATTGATCGCTGGGCGTGTGCTATGCATAACGTTAGATCACCTATTTACCATGTGAAAAGCGCTGGCGGCGTGGCGGCCTCAGCTAATTAAAGATAATGAACTGAGAACAAAAAAAAACTGTACCTCTCAGTGGTTTCAAACGGATTACATAAACTGGAAATATTTTTTTTTTTAATAAATTACTTCATTTAAAAGAAGAGAATACAAGCTTTAAAAAGACACATGTCTCGTATCTCTGTGACAAGTATTGACTTTGTTACAGTTCATTTTTCGGACGAGTTTCAGAATGGACTTCACTGACAGAGAGAACGCAGAACGCGCATCATGTTTATTTTTCTTTATTTGACGAAAAGCACAACACTTTGTTTTTATTGTGAGGTTCCACAAAAAAAATACAAACTTAACAGGATCGAATGATGTACAACACTTATATGTAAGATCAAAATCAACAGAGTAATTTGAGTCTCTTTTGCACTGATGAGTGAGCTGGTTTCGCCGGCGATACCGCCGACCCCAGAGGGTTAATATCTAAAGAAAAAAAAAATTAACCTGACATACACACTTTAAATGAACACTAGGGGCAGTAAAACATCGACAAATTTGATTTCTTTTTCAAACAACTTTTATTTACAGGGGCAGATTATCGATTAATAAAGATTTCACATAGTGCATTTGCATAATATATGATTTTTTGTTAGTAAAGGGCAATGTGTCTGAGCCTTGACATTACATGGCTACAGACCTGCCAAAAAAATGAAATAAAAATATAAAATATACAATAGATGAATGTAATGTCCTGGAAAAAAAGGTTTCACGAGTTTGTTATGCAGGCCTTTCTTGGTCTATTTGAGGCCCAACTGCCCACTAAAGATAAGCCTCCTTGCAAGTGGAACAGAAGCATGTCCCTTCAACTCTGAACGACACAATACATCATTTCATCGTACAATTGAGCTCCACTTGACTTCAGGAGATGAGTAACGAGAATGGTGCATTAGGCAGTGCAAGTCATTTCCAACCAGCAGAACAGACATGGTCTTACCTGAAAGGAGTTTGGCTCACTTCCTCTCTCTCAGCAAAACAAGTTTCTGTCTGTCTCTCTCTCTCTCTGTGTGTGTGTGTGTGAAGAATGTCTATTAATGGAAATTCTGTCATGTTCTGTTATAAACCTATGACTTTCTAGCTTTAATGCATGTTCTTTTACATGCAATTACATGGGTAGTGGAGATTTCAATATCAAAAAGAATGCAGATGCACAATAGAAATACTGCAAAAGTAGTCCATATAACTTGTGCATTCTATTTCAAATCTTCTGAAGAAATATGATAGTTTCGGGTGAGAACCAGACCTAAATGTATTACTTGTTGTTAACCACGGCCAATTAATTGTATTCAAGAACTGGATCAAAACAACAATTTGATGTCAGTGTCTTTTTTCCTTTTTTTTTTTTAAGTGAACTGTTCCTTTAAAAGAAAAATAGCGGGTGTAGAATACATTTGCTGTCATTTACCCCCATAAATATTTGAACCGTAGCTACTTGCAACCTCTTTTATGAATGCGAATACTTTTTGAAACCCCCATGAAATCAGCATTAGTGAGACTCTGATCTCTTTCCCCTGTTATTTTTCTCTCTCATCTCTTCTCCAGTTCTATCTGTCACACTTGTCTGGCAGCATGGTGATTCTGAATAATGCTGACTAATTCTCCTTCTGCTATTTCCTGCAGCAAGCTCCAGGGCTCAGCGTTCCGTTCTATTACTTTGCTTCTCAGTGTCTTTCACGTCTGCTACTCTGCAAGCCTCCAGGATCAAACATTTCACCATGGGTTTGTATCTCCTGGTTCTATCCAGGGGAATAGAAGCCCTCTGATCTTTTGTCATTTGTGTATGTAATGTGAACATGGTGTGAATGCCTTTCAAAACTATTTTATTCTTCACTCCTGTGAATTCAATACTTGCCTCTAACAATACTTGCCTATTGTAGTTTTAGAAGCAAAAGGGCATTTCACACTACTCTTAACCCCGGGTTATCCTCATTCTAAGCACCCTTTTAACCCCAGTTAAAGGAACGGTTCACACTTGTAATTTAGTACCGGGGTTAGCACCGCTTTTTTACCTGGGGTTATGAAACCCTGTTCTGGAGTGACAAACTTGTACAGTGTAAAACGATGTGGTGTTGGAATGTTGCGACAGCGTAGCAATCGACAACCAATGGTCTGCCTCATATTCACATGCTTTGGACAGTCACGAAAACACAGTGCATTGTATAAACAGTACTTTCAGCGTTTGAGGGGAAAATGTCAAACGGCGACAGAAAATGTGACAATTGGAACGAAAAAAAATGTCATTCTTATCTTTATAAAATAAGGATAAACTTGATAGTTCAGTTGGCAAATTCTGCAATATATAATATGAGGATGCATAATGCTAGAGCCCTTTATGTAAGCATATTGCATGCGGCGTTCGTCCAATCAGTGACACTTGACACTTTTGGTGTGCTGGTTTGGTGTCATTGGCGCCAAATTGGCATTGATTCTCATGTGTCGTAGTCGGTTGTGAATTGGGGAAAGAGGAACTGCAGAAAAGAGGAATATTTTTGGTAAATAACTTCAGTTTTGGTGTTTTCTTCACACAAAGCTATCATGTGGATTCAGAAGACTTAAAATATAGTACACTTTAAAAAAGGGTGGGTTAATTTGGTAACAGTCAAAACAACCCAGTGGTCGGTTTGTCCATGTTTGACCCAATGCTGGGTTGCCAAAATTAACCCAAGGTTTGGTTAAATGTTAGGTTAAACATTGGGTTAAATGACTACAGTACCGGAAACAGTATTAATCAAAGGTGATTTTTCTTTTTTGGTAAGCAAGAATACCTATAAATGGACAAAAAATATAAGCAAAAGTAAAAATATGTACACGTTTTATGTGAATTATGAATGATTAACTTATAAGCAAGACCAAATTTGAATAGTTATTTTGTTTATGCTTTCTTCTGCCAACGAAAATACATCCACTATGGCCACTCCACCTTTGAGTGCCACCAAGAAAAACAGAATGAAAGCCTGTAATAAACAATAATAAAACTGTGTAGTGCTTTTAATTACTCCTCGCAAACGTCATTGAGGAATTTTCAATTCCTGCTCACCAGTCATTAGTTGCCACACGAGTGATATGTGAGAAAACACTCGAACAAAACTCTCCAATTTTAAAAGAACACACTCTTCGCTTACAGGCATTTCTAAGTGCTCTCTCTCCACTTCAGTTAGTTTACTTCTATTTTCCTCACATATTCCTGTCAGTGCCACAAATGGATAGGCAAACTGGTATCAACACTTAGAGTATAGTTGGAACTTGCGCAATGTACATATTTTCTTTCTCATCCACAAAGCAGCAACGTTGGGTGACTGATTATCAACCCAAAATGGCCCAACAGTCTCAACTCAGCATTTGGGTTAAAATAGCCCTATGTAATGCAGAGATTATATGGTCTACTTGAATTTCATATGAGTAGTTAATGAGGGAAGCAAGACTGTGGTTAATTGCGTGAAAGGTGGATTATACCTAATATAACTAATTTAGTGCTAAGAGAACTAAGCCATAAGCAGTTAGATCAATTAATCAGAGGAAAGTAATAACACTGAAAAACCGAAATAAGAGAACTAATTAAAGAACAGACATATGACAACATATAATATAGCTAGCTTAAAGGGCTTGAGGTCCTTGATCTTTTTATAGATAAAAGCGTTTGATATATCTTGAAATCATGTTGCAACTTTCAGACCATACACAACTAAACTTATTATCTGGTCAAAAAAAAAACATCTACTTAAACTAAGCTATACAAAAAGCTTGTTCTGAAATCTCTGAAACCATAACATCGACACATTAACAAATGAAACGCATTAATACATTTTAAAACTTGCGGTAATATAGAGGAAGTAAGAGAGAGCTTAATATTTAGTGGAACTAACGGTATGAGTACAATTTGGCTGTGTGTAGCACCTACAGCTCTGCAGAATCCCAATACAGTGAAATAAGTGACTGAAGTTTATCGGTCACAAAATACAGTATATGATAAGTTTTTGGAGCATAGTATTTCTTATTAAGGGGATAGCACCAATAATAATAATACTTCTAAGAGTCAGAAGAGGGTACAAGCTTTTCATGAAACACTAACTTCTGTAAAATTCTACAAACATTGTAATGTTGAAAAGAATAAGTGATAAAACAGGATATGATCTTTTTTTTTGTGGGGCCCAAAGCAATATTTAGCCAGGGGGCCCAGAATTCTTCACGGCCCTTTTGGGAAGTGGAACTTTAAATCAAAGGAAACTGTTCAGAAGTTTCAGAGCATGAATAAGTGTTAAATAAAAACAAGAAATGGAGGAAAATAGCAGATCCGAGGATGGAGACATTTCCTACAGCAGTGACATCTTGATGGAACTTTGGTTCCCTGTAGGGCAGATTTCTAGTAGATGATTTATGGTCAGCCCAGTACTTTTGTCAAGCTGATAATACCACCCCACATCTATGTTGTTAGATTTCCACAGTCCATCTCACTGATGGATCACAAGTGCACCTAAAGATTGTTGCCTTCTGTCTGCACGCTTGGAATAAAACAATCCAGGAGCAACTAGGGGCACAGAATCCATTAGAGCTGCATCAGGATCCTGTGTCCCTCTGCAAATCTAACATGGTTATATTTCATGTCTGTGTCTTCAGTGAGAGAACCCATCTTCTCTGACTGCGGAGGAAATGCTGCGTTGGCTGTTCTCTTGTGGCTTGACACATGACTAGTTTGAGACTCTGGGCAGAAGAGGAAAATCTTAATGTCAATTTTTGATAAATGTGAGAAATGTATGTCCAATACTAAGAATCGCACCACTTATTTTTCTTTTTGATTCAAAGTTAGAGGGGAGACTGGGCCTATAACTAGTTTTTAGACAAACGTGTGTTGGTTTCAAACGTCTACCTCTTCAGTTAATTTTGTGAATGCTATCTCCCAAGTAAGATTTTAATAAGTTATTAATTTAACTTTCTCTTGGTCAAAACAAAAGCCAAACTTTTCCATTTTTTAGTTTCCTGGATGATTTTGCAGTGTTTTATTGTTTAAATTTGGCCGAAAATCCAATAAATGGCCCATACTACATTTTAAATACATACTTTGTGCAATGTACTTTTAGGTATTGTACCATTTTTTTTTTTCAAACATTTCTCAGATCAGTGTTGATAAACAGTATGTTCTCAGGGTTCTCTCAAAATTTTGAATATGTTCTTCCAGTAATGTTCATTAAAGGGTTAGTTCACCCAAAAATTAAAATTCTGTCAGTAATTACTCACCCTCATGTTGTTCCAACCCCGTAAGACTTTCGTTCATCTTCGGAACACAAATGAAGATATTTTTGATTAAATCTGAGAGCTGGATCACTCCATAGGCTTCTTAAGGGATCGAAACTTGCCGGCCCAAAAGTTATGAAAGACATCGTTAAAATAGTCCGAGTGATTACACTGGCTCAATCTTAAGTTTATCAAGCGACGAGAATACTTTTTGTGTGCAAAAAACAAACAAAAATAACGACTTTATTCAACTAATCATTTCCTTCTCTGTTCGGCCGTGATATTTCACGTAGTAAAACTACGCAAAGCTTCTAGGTTGTACGTCACGCATCACACACATGACCGGCGTCGGCCAATAGTGAGCCTACGTGTGACGTGCAACCTAGAAGCTTTGCGCAATATCACTACGTGAAATATCACGGCCCACAGCGAAGGAAATGATTAGTTGAATAAAGCCGTTATTTTTGTTTGTTTTTTTGCGCACAAAAAGTATTCTCTTCGCTTGATAAACTTAAGATTGAGCCACTGTAGTCACTCGGACTATTTTAACGATGTCTTTCATAACTTTTGGGCCGGTCAGTTTCGATCCCTTAAGAAGCCTATGGAGTGATCCAGCTCTCAGATTTAATCAAAAATATCTTAAGTTGTGTTCCGAAGATGAACGAAAGTCTTACGGGGTTGGAACAACATGAGGGTGAACTAACCTTTTAAACCTTTCCTCAAAGTTATCTGGTCTTTAATAACATTAGCAAACATTAGCACCAAAATGTTATTTATGCATCATTCATGGAATGTTTTTCTGACACATTTTAGTTTGATGCTGGTCTAATGTTTTTTTAAAGGGTACACGTACATGTCCCTGACCAAACGGTCTGCTAATATTCTAATGAGAGTTAGTTGACATGTCATTTCAAAGTTACCTATAGTTATTGGAATGTCTAAAGTGGACTATCGAAATAAAGTTTAACGAGATATCTTTTCTATCCTTTCAGTTTTCCTTAATCACTCCCTCACCATACATTTTGGGACCAGGAAAAAAGAAACCTCAATGTTAAGGTTTCAAAAGAAATCACAAATGCTTTCAAGCTAAAATAAATCTCCTAAAACATATTTTTATGCTTAAAACTGTTAGCCCTTTTACACACACAGTTACTGTACTGTGCCGTCTGTGTATGTGGCACATGAACAATGTGCATATACTGTATTTCGTTGCCCACCTTACCAAGTTAGAGCATTCAAAGTTGAGCAAGTAGAGTTTTGGCACTATAAACCCATTTATCAACACAAGATTTTGCAATATACTGTATACATTTATGAAGCAACATGGAGAAAACTGGTAAAAACAAATGAAGAAAAAGGTTGGACTTCATGCAAGTTAAACAGGCACAATTTTGTTCAGTAAACCTGACAGAAACTAAACGACTGAAGCCGTTTTAGCTATATATAGCTATATACACTTTATTAATGTGTGCTTATTAGAAAGTTTTACCCAATTCTTATACATTTACTGCAAAGTATTCTTTTATACTTCTCAGGTTTTTATAATACAACCGGATTAAATTAGTAGTTTACACATTTGTTCTGTTAAACTGACAACCATCAGTAAAGACAATTATGATCATTAAAAACATCAAATTATCATCTTTTTCTTTTTCACGCGTGAATCACTTCAATTTTAAAGTCATACACACATTATCAAATTATCTATATCAGAAAGTAATCGAATATGACCAAAACAGATATATATCTGTTATCAATAATTCTAGAATGAAGTTAAAGCAACTCTCCTCAAGCGTATATAACCCTCCATGATAACGGGTATTTTTTAGATAAGGAAATTAAATAAAAGAATGTTTTGTTGTTCTGTCACGTTGATTGAAAATTGCAGGTAAACGCACAGCGAGCGGTTAGCCTGAGGGGTGGGTGGGAAAAATGTGCACCAGAAACTCCTGAGATAAACACAAACAAACTCTGGCTTGATAAAAAACCCAATCCAGAGTGAATTAGGATACAACTGCATTTTTATCCCTCACTGTCTCCTTTCTGTGATATGAAATAAATAAGTAAACAAGAATCCTTTTGCAGAAACCTGTCACAAGAGCTTTACGATTAGGCAGGGATGAGGGCACACTGTGACATGCTACCTGATAACAATGATAGAGTGAAATGGAAATTTTTATTTCCTTCCCTCAGCGAAAGTAAGAAGGGAGAAAACATAAGGGTAATTTTTTGACATTTTGTACCCAAACCTGTCTCTTGCTTTGTGCTAAAGTGATTTTTCCAGACGAAAATGCTAGCGTATGGACACATACCAAATATACACCTAACTCGTCTTAAACCCTATCTCAGCGTTCAAACGCCCACGCGCAGAAAAAGCTCTAAACCCCAACGGCAGCATCATAAAGTTATCTTCAGTCAAACACATGTGAGGATTGGAATACCGGATGTTTTTTTCTTTCTTCTTCCTCTCTTCTTGCTCACCGCTGATGATTTCTTCCTCAGTAACCTGTGACAAACCTTTAAAGAGCTTTTAGCCTGTAATGTCATTGCAGTCATCACTTGCTCACTCACAAGGAAAAAAAAACATTCCCAGCAGGAAACAATACATAAAATACTAAATCAAGTATCTTAAAAGTAATTTCAGAACAGCAAGGCTTTGTTAACCCAGCTGTGCAGGATTTACGGGCTGATGTGTGTGGTTAATGGAATGATGAATGGCGTGCCAGGTATTATTTTCAAACAAGCATATGGCTATCTATTAATTATTAATGTGTTCCATTTTTACGAGAACTGCAGCTAGAATGGTAATTCTCTTACTCAGGGCACAGTGCAGTGGAGGCAGAACTCAAACTCAAAGGTTTGTCCCTTGGCCTCTCTTTTTTGGGGTGGTGGGGGGTGTTTTCGGATGTTTTGATAGCTAATAGGACATTTACTGACAACGGCTGAACACAGGGCCACAATAGACACTGAGGGCCCTTGGCGAATCTTGCACTCGGCGCAAATGACTTTGTACACTGACGCATGTATCATTCCTATTTTGCACCCGCGCAAAGCGGGCTTTTCCCTCCACAGACACACGTCGGTTAACTAAGAAATACACTTGCGCTCCCCGGGGCGGTTCAGCGCAAAGAGGAGGCGTGTTCCGGCGCAAACTTTCCCTCATGCTATTTTGCTGTTCTATAAAACAAATGCGCCACTGACCAGAAAAAAACTAGTCTAAAGTCAGTGGCGCGTTGCGCGTTGTTCATTATGCTATTTTAAGGGCGCATGCTTGGCCATAATCAATGTAGCGTGTGCAACGCGCATACACTTTGATTCTCTCATCTAAGCAGCAGTTTTCATTTTTGCAAATCATACATTATTACGATAGATAGATAGATAGATAGATAGATAGATAGATAGATAGATAGATAGATAGATAGATAGATAGATAGATAGATAGATAGATAGATAGACAATTTATTATAAAAGCATACATGTAGCTTACACATTTACCCAAATTATCATACGCCTGTTTAACAGAAGTTAATTTGGGTGGGTTTCTCCATCCCCAATGTCACTTCTCTGTGTTTTACGGCCCTGACGAGAAAGTTGCTCTCCTCGGCTGTGAACCGCTCCTGGCGCGCACCTGGCAAATCCGCCGTTATAATAGGAATCCGCTTTAGAACAAGCGCGCCTGCTCTTAAAGGGAATGTGAGATGACGCTCTGATTGGTTTATTTCACGTTACGCCCAAACCACACCTATGAATAATGAAGCTACTTCAGACCAACCCCTTTTAGATTTGCGCCAGGCGCAAGAGGCATTTATCCCGCCGGGAAAATAGCAACAGCGCCGGGGTTTCCGCCCACAAAGTTACTTGCGCTTTGCGCTTTGACACTTGCGTTTCAGATCGTTAAAATAGGGCCCTGAGAGGGGACAAGTCCTCCCCACAATATTTAGAAATGGCCAAATATTTGATCCCCCAATATCAATGGACTTTTAAGGTACTCTGCTAACCCTGCTAGTTCTTTTTATTGGTACACTGTACAAAATAAATCTTGGGTCTTGGGTTTTTTTCATTTAAAAAAGTGTATATATTTTATTAAGATTTTTGTGGCTCTGTGTTGTATAGAAAACTGTAACTTATACATGAATTTCTCGGCGACGTCATCACTGCTTGCGCACGCAACCAGGAGGCAAAAGACTTGCAGTCTTCGTACCGGAGTAAAGGCTAGTAGCATAGTGGTGGTGTTGTCGCTAGTCAAAATGCCAAGGAGTTGTTGCGTGGTCAATTGTACCAACCGAGCCAGTGCTGGGTGCCAGATGTTCAACGTTCCTAGGGGGAAGCATGGTTTTGCCAAAAACCGGCGGAGGTTATGGCTTCAAGCCATAAGAAGGGCAGATTGGGGTCCGTAGTTGTATGCATCAAGGGATTTGTACGCTCTAATCATTTCTCTTGTACACACACTTGGTGTCTGAATTAGATAATTATATATATCAGGCCATACAATTTCTGGCCACTTCTTGTCATCCACAATCCAAAGATTGTCAGGTATTGCGTAGGGATCCGGCAAGATCTCACCATTGCTGAGAGTAAGTTTTTTTTAATATAATCGCCACGGTCGGAGGTACTAAGGCTTCCCACATAATCCATTGTCAAATCTTTGATTTACAGTAAAGTAACGTTATATGTGTGCAGTCATGATATGTTGGAGGTCGTAAAGTAACGTAAACAAGGTTAACTTATATAAAAGCAAATTCGGGCTCTATAGAGGCTATTACATTACTAACTTAGTCTAACATGATAATTCATACATGCATCACAGTATGTCCGGATTTTGATTCGTAAACAGTTGGACGTTTTACATAATGTTATATTAATATGAAACAAAAAACAAACAGATCCAACTCTGAAATTGCAGTTTATTATTGAGTCAACAAGAAATTACAAACAATGCTAAATCTACGTTAATTACATTGTTCTTTTACAGAACTCGGCATAACAGATAGCGGTTTTTTGCCTCCTGGATGCGCGCGCATCCGGTATTGTTTGTATACAAGAAACCCGTGTATAAAACCAAGATAATTATATTCCAATTTTTTTTAAGGAAACATTTTTTTTCAGTTTTGAGGCTTGAATTGAGGAACCGATTAAGCTGATAAAATGAAGGAAAAAAGGCTACCTACTTTATTTTTAAAAGAATTAGTTAAATTATGCCATTTAGTTTAGAGACACCATTGTTAGTTCCCAGCATGCTTTGCATATGGCTGGAAATGGAGATTAAATATTGAAATGAAGTGTTGTTTTATGTGTTTTTGAGTGAAGGGAAACATCTGTTAATGTATACTGTTCAGTTATGTTTGACATTTTAAAAAAGAGTTTCTGTTATGTTGAATGTTGATCGTTTCCATTTGCAGAAGAGTAGAGCTGACGGTTAGGTTGTGAATACTGTTCTAATATTATGAAGCAAGTTGCTTTGTTCAATAAGTAATAACTTTGCTAGTGCCAGGGCAGTAGCAAGTTTGTTCCTACTTGTGCTTTGCTAGCAGCATACAGCCTTTTAATTGTTGTACAATATTACACAGTCAAATATACAGGTCTCATTTTCATTGGTTATGCTCATCTTTCTGCTCCTTTGAAGATATCTTGAGTAAAATAGCTCTATATTTAATGAAGAACAAATGAAAAAACCTGAAGCGATGCAACCTGTTTTACAGAATATGGATGTTTTTTTGCGCAAAACCCCCATAAGGCGAGTCTTACTCTTCACAGAAGACGAGTGCAAATTCCAACGTGTAACTTTAGTTTCAAATGGTGAAACAGTGTGTAGTAAGATGTAAATAGCTAAACATTTAATATTTGAATTGTTTTACGAGAATATAAAAAAGTTGGTTCCCCCAATATTCAAGATATGGAAAATTTTACTATGCAAAAAATTATAGAAAAACAAAGCTCACAAGAGAAAGCGTACAGTCAGGTGTATGTTCCGTTGTTACAGAACAGAGACTCAAGACAGAGATAAAGTCAATAGAAGTTTCTTTATTGAACAGATGAGCAATAAGTGATGCAGGTGAGAATTGGAAGACGGTGATTGTAGTTTGAAGGTGAAATTGGAAAGATAGGCTACTAACAGTCTCTGAATTACAGATAGAGTGGAGATTGTGGATAGAAGTTAGAGCACAACACAGAACAGGAGACGCTGGAGAAAATGTGGAATAGGAAGGCGATGGAGAAACGCTGGAGACGGGTAACAATACTTCAGGAATTTCAAGTCAACAGGTAAGTGAGTCTTAGCTCAAAACAAGACCAGACAACTATGAAGAGTATTTTGCAGGCTTGTGTGGTGTGGAGCTGATGAGTGGGATAGATTGCAGGTGCAGATGATGATGATGATGATGGAGTGTGCAGGTAGGAGCCAGGAAGGATTCCGTGTTATGGACTCTTGTTTTGATACTGTTTTATTTCCTTTAGTTTCTGTTTCCCTGAATTGTTCAGTTTCGGTCTCCTTGAATAGTGATTGGCTGCTTCGAAAGCTTAAAAGTGCTGGCTTCGGATGACGATTTGGGAAGGCAGTATAGATGTATCCTTCGCTGCCTTTGATATCCCACAATCCTGTGGGTTTCATTCTGTGACAGTTGAGTTAAAAAATAAAGATGCATCTGAAAGTTGTGGTTGGTGATCAATGTGTATGCAAATAAACGTTTTTGACCAGCGTTTTCAACTCAACTTCATTTCTAGCGAGAAATTACTATTGTAGTCATTACATATTTGCTTAGTTATCACCAAAGCTCTCTCTATTTTGTTGTACTGTAGATCATTAAACCGCTATGCTGCCAGTCAGAAGTCTTTCCAAAATCAGTTTGAAGAGGTACCTTCCTGTGTACATGCTCCCTGCAAAAGTCTTAGCCTGATAAGGCAGCGAGGCAACAAAGTCCTAGATGTCGTCTTGGTTATTTATTATTATCACCTGTGTATCGTTATGTTTGCCATGTAGGGCATATTCCAATCGTAAGTGAGCATCCTTATGCCCTGCTCACTCCGAAGGGCAGAGCCCTTGAAGTGGGGACTTTGGAGGGAGCAGGGCACTTGTGTGTCATAATGAATCCGTTTGGAGTGCACTTGGCGAAGGGAGAAATGAAAGACCCCGTAATTTCCTCATTAGCTTCACGTGGAATTTTACCGCGACAAAGCTAGGCAGCGACGTCAGGAATATCTTATTATTGCTGTTAAGGATACAGATAAATGTACATTTATAATTACGTTTTTAGTATAGACCTATGCTTTAATATGTGTGTTCCTGATCTGTCCTTAACTTTATAAGTTAAGCATTAAACATTTCTTACCTGTAAAACTTTTTAAAACTTAAATTACACAGATTCTCGTCATGCATTTTATATTATCACAACAAAATAAGCAACTTGAATTATTCTGTTTATACGTTAACTACTACTCTCCCGCCATATATAGCTTTAATATGATTCGTCTCCCTGGGTCACGTGACCATAAACTATTCAATTGCTTCCTTGAAGTGACCATCGCGTGTTCCCTTCGCCAACAGACTTTTGGAAGGGCCGTTCGTGAAGGGATAGAGTTTTGAACGCCCCTACAAATGACGTGCCCTTCAAGGGTGCAAAAACGCCATTTGGAATTCGCCCGTATATATATACCCATGTCCTTTTGCTCGAGGATAAAATCCCAGACATGTAAACCATAAAAGAGCTTGTTCTTGAGCAGTTTGAAGTGTCATACTGTAGCTGGTGAACACATGTTTTCTCCCCATAATGCAAGCAATCCATAATCACAGAGTATAGATTTCCTTTAGTGTTAACCTGGTTAAATTATGATTTGTTTGTTTTTTTGTGTACAATGCTTATTGAGGGAACACAAGTAACCTTGTTTTCATCATCTCACAAATCTAAAAGCAGCAAAATAAACCGAGCTCTTCCCTTCTGCGTGTGTCCTCAGGGTCAACAGCCCCAAAAGAGGAATCACCCTCATTTTAGCCTTGTCACTTTACAAATGACCTTATGCATCACTGCAACAAAGTAATGCACACACCAAATAGAAAATATCATAAAAGGTTATTTATTTATTTTTGCTAGATATAAATTAAGTTATTTATTATTAGGTTTTAACTCAGCAATGGTTAAAAATAGTAGGCTACACATTTTGCAGATACTTAATGTCCAGGCCAACTGTGTTATTAAAGTCACCCATCTTACTATGATCTGCATTCCCACGAGGCCTGGTAAGGGCACAGTAAGAAAAGAAAGACAAATGTAGAGTTTGAATTGTGGATTTAGTAGGTTGCACAGAGTTTTATTTATTCCATTTGCATTATGCTTTAGTTGCAACATGGAAACTCATCTACTAATAAAGATAAGGAAACAAGACCAGACTAGATCAGATGACAAGATGTGACGAGAGTAGACACACAAAAATGGAGGAAATTACAAGACTGACATGAGTAGAACAGCAAAGAATGAGCACAGGCACTGTATTGTGATGCTGTAGCTAGGGCTTGCTCATATATATATATATATATATATATATATTAGTGCTGTCAAACGATTAAAACATTTAATCGTGCTGTCAAACGATTAAAATATTTAATCGTGATTAATCGCATTAATGTCATAGTTAACTCGTGATTAATCGCACATTTTTATCTATTCTAAATATCTCTTGATTTCTTTTTGTCCCATTATTTTTTCTCATTTTAATGCTCTTATCAACATGGAAAAGTGGATCGGCTTGCTTTGTGCAAATGTTTTTTTATTGAAAACAACATTGGCATTTACTGTTCAATTTCACACTAACATTCTCACTTGGAGCAAATAATTTCTCACACAATGTAACACTGTCCATCAATAAAAGGGTGAAAGAAATACTGACGAGGTCCTGATATTGACGAGGGGGCGGAGAATTCGCATCAGCTGTGTGTGTGCTTGGCCATCAAGTGGTATTTCAGACTGGACCATAGACAGTATAAGAAGTGGACAAAACCATCTCATTGGAACTCAGTTGAGACAGTTGAAGCCCATTTTTAGCGATTTCTGAGCACTTCCGTTCCTGACGCGCAGACTCAAACCGGCTCAAACTAAGCTTGATGACGTGAGCAACCTGTCTGACAGACGTTACTCTTCTAGTAGCTGTGCGTGAAAATTGCCAACGTTAATCTTGCAGAGACGGGGAACTTGAGCAAAGAGTTCTTTGGCGTGAGTGAGCAGGAGTAAGTATTCCGTTGCTTTTATGGACTCATTATCTATGGGCTTCTCCCTTGATGGGACGCCCCCCCCCCGATTGCCTGTGAGCTTCTTCTCCTGTCTGTACGGTCATTTATGTACAGCGCGACAGAGAGTCGAGTGGTTATGACGCAATCGTTAGCCTATTTTTATTAAATCTGTTTCTACGGGGCCATAATGTAACATAGAAGGTAATGGAGCCCTTTATACATTGTCGTGTTTCTTTAGAAATAAACAATGGACAAATGGAGTCTTTAAACGCCTCAGATGTAAAGTTATTCTCTGTCAAAGTGACGCCAAAATGAATGGGAGTCAATAGAAATGCTAACGCGAGTGGAGTTCTGCTACAACATGGCGGCACCCGGCCGGCTTCAACTTCCGGTCGATGGATTACCCCCTTGGACTGGACGTGCTGCGATGACGATAGCTCAGTTCACAACGACAAAACACACAGATCACTTTGGTTTTGTCAATGGAACCATTTGGCAACTTTTTAAAAGTAAACTTTCCATTCAGAATCTTATTGGCATCCATTTCGGCGTCTCGCGCTCGTCATCCATCAAAACGTAACGTTAACCAACTATTTGGCCCAAACAAGTGTGTGCGGTGTGCCTGTTGTTTTGTTTCCGGTCTAGCTAGATCCGCTTGCGCTTTGGTCGACGAAGCAACAAAACGTCCTCGCGCGGCGCAAGCCATTGAAATGAATGGGTTTCATAGCGCATGCCGCGTCCTGTTGCAAAAGCATGTGAAAAAAACTACAAAGTTTGCTAAGCCAAAGAGACCATTAATTGCGCGATAAAAAAAAAATTACGCCGTTAATAACGCAGTTAACTGACAGCCCTAATATATATAGTTGTACTGTACAATATGTGCAGTACATCCCGATTTTAATATGTGACAAATACCATGGTGAACTTCCATGAACATTTTTGAGTTATGAAACAAACAACTGACTCTGATTCATGAAAATAAAATATTTCAAAAATAATAATAAAAAATTCATAGTCTGTAATATTTTTTTAAATGTTTTTAATGAAGTTGAATTTGTTCACCAAAGCTGCATTTATTTGATCAAAAATACAGTAAAAACAGTAATATTGTAAAAATATTATTACCTGCTTCCAATTTTGAATATATTTTAAAAAGTAATTTATTTTTGTGATGGCAAAGCTGAATTTTCAGCATGATCACTCCAGTGTCACACGATCTTTCATAAATCATTCTAATATGCTAATTTGGTGCTCAATAAACATTTCTTATTATTATCATCACAATTGAAAACAGTTGTGCTGCTTAATATATTTGTGGAAACGGGGAAAGGAGCCAAAACTCTGGAATGCTTTGCCTACTGATTTAAAACTAGAGACCGATGGCAAAGCTTTTAACAGAGGACTTAAACAATGGCTAAAAACTAAACAGCAGTGCTCGCATGAATAACTAATCTCTGACTCTGATGCTTCTGCTTTATAATTTATGTATGCAATTTGTTTTTTTCTTTTTTCTGTAATTATATGGTATATTTCAGCAATCCTTCTCTGTTAGTATTTTAGTATTATTTTGCTTACTAGTCTTGTTATTGTATTTGATTTCCAAAAGCCTCCCGTGGACATGTTGAAAATTAGCATTTGTGCTAAAACACTTAAACAAATGCATATGGTTCGTCCAATGTAATTGTATGTCCATGTCAAATAAATAAATAAATAAATACAAAATAAAAACCATGATATATATTTTTTCAGGATTCTTTGATCAATAGAATGTTGTGGGGACATGACCAGAGCAAAGCCAGGAGACACTTTCAAATTTTCATTGACTTCAGAAAAAGAATAACAAATCAAAAATAACATAAACAAAGACAGTAAAGGTGACCATCCTCACGGAGGTCCCTCACCAGAACTGACTCGAACAGACAAAATAAATGATTTTATACTGAAAGGTTCAACCATTTCATATTAATAGGGAATTTAAATAATATGTACACATACAGCTGCACGCCAGCAGAGAATGAACGTTATGTTTAGTATAAAATGGGGCTAGTAATCCCCATTTTCTCCCCATTGTCACTAGTAAGTGGCATCTCATCAAGTCAATACAATTACTTCAAAAAGCACAAAGAATGAAGTTAGAATCAGTTCAGACTTGTCACTGTCCATGCCTGCAGGAAATGTTACGTGACCTCCTGACTTCTCTGCACAGTCAAAAAAAACATTTCACTCTGACAGAAAAAAAAAAAAATCTTTATCTCAGCAGGACTGTTAATTCAGCACTAAAAGTCTCCCATGCTGACTGGGGAAACCAGCAGCCACTTAAACGTCTACCTTTCTCCTATTTCATGAATTTTAAACCGAGCTTCACATCTGCCAACTGCTGCTACACCTCAGCTAACTGTACATTAAGTATTTTTATTATATTATATTATTATATTACAATTAGCATATGAATTTACCACTGAATGTTCTTTTCAATAGTGTCTTCATTATAGGTATTACTCAATAGAGCTGATTTCAATGGGGTTCCATAACTTAAAATGATATTCTTTAATGATCTTTAATGGCAAATGGCATTAGCAGTACATTCTGCACTGACAGGCACAATTATGCTTTAGAAAGTTTTTCACTGATTTGATAATAATGTTTTCATTAAACAATAACTCTTTTTTTTTTTCTCTCATGTCCAGACTTGACATAAATGGGAGGTAATTACTGATTGTTCAAGAATAGCTGAAAAGTCAGATTTCAGCAGTTGCAGTCTGTGTGTGTGTGTGTGTGTGTGTGTGTGTGTGTGTGTGTGTGTGTGTGTGTGTGTGTGTGTGTGTGTGTGTGTGTGTGTGTGTGTGTGTGTGTGTGTGTGTGTGTGTGTGTGTGTGTGTGTGTGTGTGTGTGTGTATTTGAAAATAATGGCTTGCATTCACATCCAAAAGCCATTATCTCAGTAATTATATGGTTTACGGATACATTCTCAAACTTGACATTTAGGTCAACCATTCAACATGTTAGCATAGTAAGTGGTTCACAAAATCACATAATGAGATTTTTAAATGATTAAAAGAAAACTTGACACAGCATTGTCCTTTTCAATGGGCTCTAATGAGAGATCTATAGTGAAATATTATCAAACTGCGGTGCTTTTCTAAATTTCACATCCTGCGAAACATTACCTCCTCATCAGACATGGACAGAATGCTCAATGAACAGGACAGATTCTTTGCAGAAAGTTGTAAAGCAATATGTCACAACAATATGCCATAACAGAATCACTCCAGTAAGCTCATAACTAATATTGTGTCCATGTGTCAGCACAGTAGCAAGCATATAGGCTGAATTCCTCCAGAGGAGTGACTCATTTGCATTTTTATAACCGTGCCGGGCCGGCGCTTCTAGCTCTAATGACAGATCCTGTACACGGTACAAGGTGATTGGTCGGCAAAGTGGCTCAATTACAAGACAGTGAAAAGATACAATGTTAATAAATAATGTAAAATAAACTGTCCACTCTCTTTACACCAAACACCTCTCTGCACACATTTAGGTGACTGCAGCATGATTCGAATATGTGGTTGATTTATGAACTAACCATAGAAATACAGCAAAAGGAAGGTTAACAATTTTGACTAACAAGCAAACATTATATGTGATGAGTTATGTGAATTCATGTAATTCTATTTACAGTTTAGATTAGCATCAATGTCTTCTGTATCAAAATGCCTGTTTGTTAATATTAGAAAAATAAATATTGTAATAATCTACTGTATATACAATAAATCCTAAACAGATGCAAGACATTTGTTCAAACGGTCTTATAGAATTCCAGTGGGAGTTTTCGGTAACAATTTACAATAAGGTTCCATTTGTTAAAGGGGACCTATTATGTTTTTATTTTTTTATTTTTTATTATATTTTAACTTTTGCTTTAGTGTGTAATATAGCTGTTTGTGCGTGTAAACAATATGCAAAGTTACGAAGCACAAAGTCAATGGAAAAGGGAGTTAATCTTACCAACAGAAAAGACCTGCCAAAAATAATCATGTTTGTAGACCTGACATTTTTTCTGTGACGTAGTTATGTATCACATTTTCTTCATGTCTTCCTGCTGGTTTCTTTTGCTTGCCCTCAAACAAAAGTAGAAGGTGAGTTCAACATAATGCGGAACTACGCAGACCGATCGGGGCCTGACAAACACAATGCATTTGGGTTAGAAAGTTTGTCCGACTATAATGGGCGCCGCTGCCGCGTTACGATCACGTGTGCCATCAGATCTCATCCATCGTCGGAAGCCTAGTTCAACTCGAACACACCTAAGCTGTTATATATCAAAAATCACCATGTATTCATAATGATTACACAAGTGTTTTAATTACTTGTCTATTTGGCCATTTCCTGAAGACCATGGGCCCTATTTTAACGATCTAAGCGCATGGTCTAAAGCGCACGGGGCAAGTACACTTACTTGGAATCGGCTATAAAGTCCGATTCCACTTTTGCTAGTTTAACGAAGGGAAAAATGGTCGGCGTTCCCGGTGCATGGCCTATAAGGGTTGTTCCTATTTTCTTAATGAGTAATGGGTGTGTTTTGGGCGTAACGTGCAATAAACCAATCAGAGTCTCATCTCCCATTCCCTTTAAAAGCCAGTTGCGCTCGCGCCACGGCGGATTCGCTATTTACATGACGGAATTTGCAAGTTGAAAGACTGAACGCTTCTCCAAAAAGGAAAACAGATCTGCTCGTGCGCGAGGTTAAAGCGCGCAAGCAGACCATCTACGGGACAGACCGGATACCACCATATCTTTATGTACACAATAACAATATTTTCCTTTTTTAATCCTTTTATTTTTAATATTTGGCATGTTTGTGCGTCCCTGTGTGGTTAATAAGCAGAGTGTACGCACGTTGTGGACCCGCCTATACAGTAGGTGCATATTACTAATGCACCCTTTAAATAACAAAACAAATTCTGTGCCATTGACTTTAGACCAGGTTTCAGTTGGTCAATGGTGGAGTCTATTTCAGTTGCCTCAAAATGGCAATGTGCCAACAATGTGCCTGAACACACCTTGTTTTCAGACCAGCACACCCATGGGTGCACAAATGGGCGCAAATGTTTTTGCTATTTAAACAACGTGGCGCAGGACATGAAAATGATAACTGTGTCGGGCTGAAACTAGCAAAAAACACTTGCGTCGGGCTTGGCGCTGCATTGTGCGGGGTGTATGATAGGGCCCCATAAAGTCAGTTAATTTAGATTATTGTCACTATCACTATTATTAAAATGATGGGTTACACTTTATTTTAATGTGCTCCTGTTACAGTGCAATTATACTGTACATTCAAGCTTTATTGTGTTCTCAACATTTTCTGCTTTTCACCACTCAACTGCTTCTAGAACCATGCAGTTCGATGCAGGTCAGTCTGTAAAGGACAAACGGTAGTTACCGTGATGTAAAGAAATGACAGCATAGGCTATAAAGTTAAGTCTTGCAGAAGTCGTGCTTACAAAGGTGTTTCGGGTAAATCAGCTTGTTTTTCTTGTCAAAACTATTGGACTTCCTGTTAGAGCTTTTTCCACTGTGAACAGCAAATGCTGAGGTTGGCTGGCAGGATTTTACAAGACCCTTCAGATGTCCTTTTTTCTGTGTTTGAGTGGCTACCCTCAGGGTGACGGCTTCGCTGTCCAGGCTGTAGGACACAAAGAAGGAAGGCAAACTTTGCTCCTAAAGTAGTGAAGCTTTTAAATTCCCAACCATCTCTTACCCCTCATTTACCATGTGACTTTCGCCCCTCTTACTTATGTTTTTAATTGCATTCAGTTATATACATACATATACATATTTATTCACTAGTTCTTTTACATGGTGTCTGTTTTGGATAGTATTATTGGGTATCTGCCTGTAGAAGATGTAAGCCAGCATGTTTAGAGAATCACGTTATTAGCTTAGGAACAATGGAAACCTCTACTGAAATCAGTCTCCTGTGCATTTTGCTGTTGTTATGCTGCTGTCTGCATAACGTGTTTTAAATCAGAAACTTACAGTAACCAGACAGCAACATAGTGTCGGCCCAGATCCGGCCCACATCTGGTATGCGTTGAATCCACATGTACCAGATGTGGCCCGGATCTGGGCCGACACCATGTTGCTGTCTGGGATTAGGCTCCATTTCAGTTAAGATCCTGCCAGCTATGTAGGTTGTAAGTTTTGGAATAATGTCTTAGATTTGAGTTAGACGCCTTTGGATATGACATCAGAAGAAATTTTATTAAAATATTTCAGGATTTTAATGTACATATAGCTCCACATGGGATTTCTCTGAAATGTCCAGTAATAATATTACTCATTATTCCCATTTAACCCAAGTAGGGATCTGTAAAATACTACATATATCCCAATAGGATTCCATGAGTCAAATAAGATTCTATTGAAAAACTGGAATTTTAAACTGGCAGTTTGCTGAAAGATGTAGAAACTCTGCAGTATGGAGTGATGTTGTGTTTATGTTGGAAATTCTATATGAATTAAAGATCAGATTATTTGTATCCACTTATGTAATCCACTTGTGAAATTGTATATCTTACATTAGCTCTGCAACAGAGGGGGGTAGCAAGAGCGAGACGTCCAGAGAGAAATGGCTCCACTCAATTTTCAGTTTTTCCAGTTGAGCGCCCTGTGAAGGACACATGGAGGCTGATTAGATGTGGCACTCGTTGGACACAGTCCTTCCCGGCGTTTGTTCAGCTCCCCACACAGACTGAGTCCATATGCAGTGTCTCCAGCCTTCAAATATGCCACTATAGTGGCCCACATTAGGGTCATTCCTGCTAAGCGTTCATATATACAGTGGGTACGGAAAGTATTCAGACCCCCTTAAATTTTTCGCTCTTTGTCAAATTGCAGCCATTTGCTAAAATCATTTAAGTTCATTTTTTTCCTCATTATTGTACACACAGCACCCCATATTGACAGAAAAACACAGAATTGTTGACATTTTTACACATTTATTAAAAAAGAAAAACTGAAATATCACATGGTGCAAAGTATTCAGACCCTTTGCTCAGTATTTAGTAGAAGCACCCTTTTGATCTAACACAGGCATGAGTCTTTTTGGGAAAGATGCAACAAGTTTTTCACATCTGGATTTGGGTATCCTCTGCCATTCCTCCTTGCAGATCCTCTCCAGTTCTGTCAGGTTGGACGGTAAACGTTGGTGGACAGCCATTTTCAGGTCTCTCCAGAGATGCTCAATTGGGTTTAAGTCAGAGCTCTGGCTGGGCCATTCAAGAACAGTCACGGAGTTGTTGTGAAGCCACTCCTTCGTTATTTTAGCGGTGTGCTTAGGGTCATTTTCTTGTTGGAAGGTGAACCTTCGGCCCAGTCTGAGGTCCAGAGCACTCTGGAGAAGGTTTTCGTCCAGGATATCGCTGTACTTGGCCGCATTCATCTTTCCCTCGATTGCAACCATGTCCCTGCAGCTGAAAAACACCCCCACAGCATGATGCTGCCACCACCATGCTTCGCTGTTGAGACTGTATTGGACAGGTGATGAGCAGTGCCTGGTTTTCTCCACACATAAAGCTTAGAATTAAGGCCAAAAAGTTATATCTTGGTCTCATCAGACCAGAGAATCTTATTTATCACCATCTTGGAGTCCTTCAGGTGTTTTTTTAGCAAACTCCATGCGGGCTTTCATGTGTCTTGCACTGAGGAGAGGCTTCTGTCGGGCCACTCTGCCATAAAGCCCCGACTGGTGGTTGGCTGCAGTGATGGTTGACTTACTACAACTTTCTCCCATCTCTGGAGCTCAGCCACAGTGATCTTTGGGTTCTTCTTTACCTCTCTCACCAAGGCTCTTCTCCCCCGATAGCTCAGTTTGGCCGGACGGCCAGCTCTAGGTTCTGGTCGTCCCAAACGTCTTCCATTTAAGGATTATGGAGGCCACTGTGCTCTTAGGAACCTTAAGTGCAACAGAATTTTTTTTTGTAACCTTGGCCAGATCTGTGCCTTGCCACAATTCTGTCTCTGAGCTCTTCAGGCAGTTCCTTTGACCTCATGATTCTCATTTGCTCTTACATGCACTGTGAGCTGTAAGGTCTTATATAGACAGGTGTGTGGCTTTCCTAATCAAGTCCAATCAGTATAATCAAACACAGCTGGACTCAAATGAAGGTGTAGAACCATATCAAGGATGATCAGAAGAAATGGACAGCACCTGAGTTAAATATATGAGTGTCACAGCAAAGGGTCTGAATAAGGGCTGTCAGTTAAACGCGTTATAACGGCGTCAATTTTTTTATCGCGCGATTAACGGTCTTTTTGGCCTAGAAAACGTTGTAGTTTTTTTCACATGCTTTTGCAACAGGACGCGGCATGCGTCAGGACGTTTTGTTGCTTCGTCGACCAAAGCGCAAGCGGATCTAGCTAAACCGGAAACAAAACAACAGGCACGCCGCACACACTTGTTTGGGCTTGCGAGCCGGCCAAATAGTTGGTTAACGTTACGTTTTGAGTGGATGACGAGCGCGAGACGCCAAAATGAAAGCCAATAAGATTCTGAATGGAAAGTTTACTTTTAAAAAGTTGCCAAATGGTTCCATTGACAAGACCAAAGTGACCTTATTGTTTTGTCGTTGTGAACTGAGCTATCGCGACCCCTCGTCAATATCAGGGCCTCGCCACCCTTTTATTGATGGATAGTGTTACATTGTGTGAGAGATTATTTCCTACAAGTGATAATGTTAGTGTGAAATTGAACAGTACATGCCAATGTTGTTTTCAATAAAAAAACATTTGCACAAAGCAAGCCGAGCCACTTTACCATGTTGATAAGAGCATTAAAAAAGAGAAAAAATAATGCGACAAAAAGAAATCAAGAGACATTTAGAATAGATAAAAATGTATGATTAATTGCGATTAATCGCGAGTTAACTTTGACATTAATGCAATTAATCGCGATTAAATAGTTTGATCGTTTGACAGCACTAGTCTGAATACTTAGGACCATGTGATATTTCAGTTTTTCTTTTTTAATAAATGTGCAAAAATGTCAACAATTCTGTGTTTTTCTGTCAATATGGGGTGCTGTGTGTACAATGAGGAAAACAAATGAACTTAAATGATTTTAGCAAATGGCTGCAATATAACAAAGAGTGAAAAATGTAAGGGGGTCTGAATACTTTCCGTACCCACTGTATATAGTTGCAAAACTCAAGCAAAATCCAGTCATTTCAAAAGGATTTCATGTGGAGATTTGCGTGAGGCGAAAAAGTTCAGCTACACAGATTTGGCTCATGATGATGTTGATCACGCACATTCACAGCGAAAGCTTTAAAAGGGACTTCATAATTTGCTAATATTGACAATGGACCTTTTTCTGTCTTGGATCTGTTAAAGAGGACTCAACTGCAGAATGAGTTTTGCAGGTTTATTGACAAGACAGCAGACTAAACAAAGAGATGGTAGGCGAGGAGGTGGCAACAGTCCAAACAGTAGGCAGGGAACAATCCACAATAACAGGCAGGCAGAGAGAGCGGCCGCTGAGACTAGCCCAAGATGACAATAGGCTGGTGAGCAGTGATGGTCAGGCATGAAGTCAAAGCACAATAGACTATACACTCAGGTATCTCAGGTACTGCACCGGTCTTGCTGCTAGGCAGGGAGTGTAAGCGGCCAGGCAAGCTCAAGATTGCAGGACAGGACTAGAACAAATAAGAGACACAACAAACACGAGACAAGACAACTAGACAGAGACTAAAGCTAAGCAGTAGCTAGAAAGGAAATACAACTAAAGAAGTGAGCTAATAAAGAGAGGAGAACTAATGTTAGCGATAAAGAGAAAACTTTATCAAGAGAAAACTAATATAATAATGGTTGAAGGCAGACTACTATGGATAATAAGGGAAAACAACTAAATACTAATGTAACTCTAGAATAAGCAGATAAAACAACGGGCAAAAATACAAAACAAATAGCAACTGGAACAGAAGGCAGATCAAGACACAACTAGAGTACCATACTACTACTACCTACACTGCTACCACTACTTACTAGTGATAGGTCATTCAATGAACGTTCATTGCGTCTGTCACGTGACAAATTAACAAAAGACTCGGAAGGTAAAGTAATTATTATAATGCAGCCAAAAATAATTTACAGGGAACATTAATAATTTCTTAATTCAGAATATGATCAAGATTGCGTAGGTGGATCTGTTCAGGGAATTTGGCTTTTAAATGAACGAAATGACTCGAAAAAAGATTTGTTCATTTTGATGAACGAGATCGAATGAGAGAGTCTGTAAAATGATCCAAACTTTCCATCACTACTACCTACTACTAGCAAACAACTAACTTTAACGCAGCACTTTATGAAAGTCTACATTGCTATTGCAGATGGAATATAACACGGATAACATTAAATATATATATATTTTTTTTTATCAGGTTAAACTTGGATTGGTCAATCAAACCTTTATCTGAACCTCTAACCGTCGGTCGCGCCCATCCACCATGTTTTGTAGTTTTTTAACACTTTTTGTGTTTTTAGTTCTTCCTCCAAAGCGCAATGGGTTATGGGCAATATTAGCCTTCAGAGTGTGCACGGGTCCACACTTCGAAAATCCATCGGAAATAGTAGATCATCCGGGGACTTCTGGCATCCTCTTTTCAACATACTATGCTTTGGGACACCCTTATTATAATCTCACATACTGTTTAGGATGGATAGTATGAACATTGAGATGCAGAACAGGTGAGACAAATGAGGACTCAACAAGCCAAGGACTAAACAAGGTGGCATGGTAATTGAAAAAAAGGAGCGGGACTAGAGAGCACATGGCCAACACAAACAAAACAGAGCCATGTGATCAAGCACAATACAAACAAAGAGACATTGAACAATAACATGACAGACAAAACTGTCAGAGGAGAACCCTGACATTTGCCTGCAAATTGAACTAATGTAAACCGAGCATTAACTCGGCTCTCCAGAACCGATATATGCGCTGCTCACAAAGCTATTAGGCTGCATAAATTAGGTCAGCCGGAACCGGGAACACTTCCTATAGCACCCGTGACCCGATGTACTCGTTACATCATAAGAAGAATGGCATCTGCGCTAATGTTAGTCTTTCTGCTTATTCCGAGGATTACTGTAATCAGCTGGATCTGGGCCGTATCCAGATCAGATGGTGGACCTGCGCCTTGACACGACCACAACGCATGATGTAGTCAGCTGGATCCGGGCCGTATCCAGATCAGATGGTGGACCTGCGCCTGACACGACCACAACGCATGATGTAATCAGCCGGATCCGGACCGTATCCAGATCAGATGGAGGACCTGCGCCTAGACACGACCACAGCGCATGATGTAGTCAGCCGGATCCGGGCCTTATCCAGATCAGATGGAGGAACTGCGCCTAGACACGACCACAACGCATGATGTAATCAGCCGGATCCGGACCGTATCCAGATCAGATGGAGGACCTGCGCCTAGACACGACCACAACGCATGATGTAGTCAGCCGGATCCGGGCCTTATTCAGATCAGATGGAGGACCTGCGCCTAGACACAACCACAACACATGATGTAGTCAGCCGGATCCGGGCCTTATGCAGATCAGATGGAGGACCTGCGCCTAGACACGACCACAACGCATGATGTAGTCAGCCGGATCCGGGCCTTATCCAGATCAGATGGAGGACCTGCGCCTAGACACGACCACAACACATGATGTAGTGAGCCGGATCCGGGCCTATCCAGATCAGATGGAGGACCTGCGCCTAGACACGACCACAACACATCCCTGAAGTGTCAGCAGAGATTGTGTCAACTAGACTCTCCCCTGTGAAGGCCTCATCGACACGACAGCCATCGGCACTGATCCTCAACAAACCAGTCTCCATACCGGTGTGATGACTCCGATCTTCAACCAGATGGAACTGGATAATATTCTGATTGTTCCAATCCAATCTGGCTTCTGACCTGTAATGCTGCTTGAATCATAATCATGTTCATTGGTCAGAGGAGAACTGACCCCCCGACTGAGCCTGGTTTCTCCCAAGGTTTTTTTCTCCATTCTGCCACCTGATGGAGTTTTGGTTCTTTGCCACTGTCGCCTTTTTCACCTTTCTCACTCTTGCCATTGGCATTTGGCTTGCTCAGTTTGGGACATTAAATTTAACATATTTCATTTTCAACAATGATATTGATATGCCTGACACGATTATATGAGAACTGAACTGAGCTGGACGATGACATCGCGGTTTTCTCCAGAGTGGCTATATACTGTATACAAATTAACTAAATTAATAACTTTTTTACAACAAAAATTAAACATCACAGAACTTACTTAAGTTGGACTGTTATTTTCTTCTGGAAACAAACTTTGTTGCATTATGTTCCTGTTATCTCTGTAAAGCTGCTTTGAAACAGTCTGTATTGTAAAAAGTGCTATATAAATAAATGTTACTTGACTTGACTTGATTAGTAATAACTTTTTACCTAAAAAAGTTAATTTTAATTGAACCACTCCTTTTGTTTGCCTAACTTCATCATATTTCATAAAAACACATACATTAGTAAGATAATATAAAAATTTCCGTGGACTAAACATTTCAAGCAATAACTGTTACGGTACACGGTGGTAGGAAGCACGAGGAGACGAAGAATAGAAGTAAACAGGATTTAATTCCAAACTCAGGACAACACTGTAACTTTACACACCAAACACAAACGTACATACGAACGAGAACCGACAAGGAGTGAGGGAGAACACAGGGTTTACATACACAGAGAACAGATTAGGGAAACAAGGCACAGCTGGGGCAAATGAACTAGACACAGGTGAATAAACTAAACACTAACGAGGAGCGGGAAACTGGAAACAGGACTGAACCAAATACACAAAGAACGGGGAAAACACAGGACATACATGTCACAATAACTTTGTTCTTTAGCTCTTTATTTCTATCTTATTGATATAATAGTCAAGTTATATTTAATAACATTTAAGTGTCTGAGTTTGACCATGTCATATTTCTGAAAAGGCTGCTTCACATACACAAAAAATATGTCCTTAAATTACACAGGCACATTTACTGTTTATAAAAAGCCACTGCAAAACAGATTAAAAAGTACTGGATAACATAAATAACCCATTTATGCTCACACAAGCCTTGTAACCTTTCCATGAACACAGTCCTGTCTTTCTCTTTATAACTGATAATATCTATTTAGAGTCAAATTAATGCAGCTGTTTCTCCCAGAACCAAGGAAAAATAATGGCTTTCCTCAACACTTATTCTGCTTTTGTCTTGTAGGACCAGCTGTGCAGGAAGTTATCTTAAAGTGAACTGGGAATGAACAGCATGCATTTAATGTACAAAGAGCAATTAAGAGCCATTGTTGAATTATGAATATGACAGTGTATTAATTTTCTATGGGCATTGATGACTCATGAATTGATGATTGATTGCAACCTTATTTAGGATGAGAGTTCCAACGAGAATTAAAAATAATTAATTACATGTAATCACAACATCTGACTTCTTTATCATTTAAAGGGGTAGTTAACCCAAAAATGAAAATTCCTCATCTCTTGCCAAATCAATAAACTTTGGTTAATCTTCAAAAATACAAATGAAGATATTTTTAATGTAACCTGAGAGGTTCTGTGTTTACCATCTGTGATGTGCTCTGTATTTATAGATTTGAAACAGTTTGGTGAGTAATTGAGGACAGAATTTTTGGATGAATGAAAAACGAGGAGAATTTTTTTTTTTTCTAGCAGGTGTCCTGAATTCTCCCATTTTCATTGGTCAAAGTTTTGAAGTTATAACACCTTTTTAACACCTCTTCCATAATCACCTTTCGACATCCTTGCTCCTTTTCCCCAGGATGGAATTACCAGAGTAATTTAGTATAATCAGCCTTTGACTGATATTCGCCTCTCTGTTTTTTTCTTGGTTGGATGAGGATTGATGAGGTGTGGTGAATATTTGGGCCATTTTATGGGTTGGAGATTTGGTTCCATAACTTATGAGAATTACACCAAACGAAAGTTTACTAAGGGTTACAGTTGATTTTCTACCTTTTCTTTTCTGCACATTGATAGTAAATTACTACCTAGGGATCCTAACAATCAGCCAACCTCTGTGAATGGCTTTGTAAAAAAAAGAAAAAAAAGTCATCGGATGACCCATTTTGATCCCAACCTTTTGAACAAATTTTCTTTAAAAAAATTTCTAAAAATCAGAAAGTATTGCAATAACGGAAGGCTAACACAATGCACCATTAAACAACTGTTATGTAAGCAATTAAAGTTAACTGATTATGGTTAAGGTTTTTGGACAATTTTTATGTACTTTAGATATAGTGGCAATAATAAAGCATACATTGTCACGTACGCAAATACTTGAATATAGCAATCTATTTTAAAGTAACAATTGAAATATATACTTATTGAAAATAACCTCTTCAGCACGTTTTGTAGTAAAAACATGTAAGGCGCTGTTCACACGGAACTTGTTTTTCCATTCCAACACGCTACTTTTCCATTGTTTTTCAATGTAAACACGCTAGATGGACATCTTCAACCGCTGTGCTCTGGTCTCGCACGACACAGCATTCTAAAAATGCAGCGCTCAAGTTGAAAGAAGTTCAACTTTTAAGCAATACGTTTGAAGACCTTGTGCTTTTTTCAATCCACTGACCTGCATCACATATTTCTATCAGCAAAAACGTGTTTGGTGTGAACTGGCACTTAGTGGTCGTCCACGCAGAACGCATTTTTGCTTCCCACTGAACTATTTTTCCATTGTTTCTTAATGTAAGCACGCACTAGCTTGACGCGTTTGAACGTTGTGCTCACATCTAATGTCTTTTGCCTTTTTGCATCTCACCATCTCGCACATGATATGGCATTCTAAAAACATGGCGCTCAACTTTTAAAAAATGCATCATTGGACTTTGCACGTTTTTCATTCCACTGACTTGCATCTTGCATTTGTAATAGTCCAGCCCGTTCTCATCCCAAGGCGTCATACATGTGACGCTTTGGACATTTCGTCGAAATCTTACGCACATGGCATCCTTTAGCATCAATATGAGACGCAGAACCCACGGCGTCATACAGGTGACGCTCGTCTAAATCCGACGCACATGGCATCGTTTAGCGTCAATATGAGACGCAGATCCCAAGGCGTCATAACCGTACCCTACCCCAGACCTAAACCTACCCATAACAGTGCGTGTTATATTGACGCTAAAGGATGCCATGTGCGTAAGATTTCGACGAAATGTCATATGGCGCCACCTATATGACGCCAAAGGATGAGAATGCGTTGAATAGTCAAAACACATTCTGTGTGAACAGGCCCTTATTCTGCTTTTAGTAAATTGACTCTTGGGGCCCTATCATACACCAGCCGCAATGCTGCGCCAGGCGCGACTCAAGTGTTTTTTGCTAGTTTCAGCCTAACGCAGTTATCATTGTCACGTTCTGCGCCACGTTGTTTAAATGGCAAATGCATTTGTGCCCATTTGTGCACTCATAGGCATGCTGGTCTGAAAACAAGGTGTGTTCAGGCACATTGTTGGCGTGTTGCTAATTTGAGGCAACTGAAATAGACTATACTTATAGACAATATTTTTTTTTGTTATTTAAAGGGTGCATTAGTAATATGCACCTATAGGTGGGTCCACAACTCATGTACACTTTGTTTACACTTTTTTACAATACTATTTTCAGAACCTTTATGTCATTTTTCCCAACTCTAGACACAAAACTCACAACCAATGATCAAAATGCACATTTTTCAAAACTCTAACCCTTTTCTCAATTGCTTGGATACAATACACATAAAACTTAGATAATTTGTTCATTCAACAAAAATCACCTGTTCAATATGACACAACTTAACATCAAAGTACTACTATTTCAAAAGGCAATTCACACATTACATTTCCTTACAATGATCTAACTATCAATTGACAACTGCTCAAAATGATAAGTAACTGTTGCATTACTCTTAATGCATATTTGTATGGAAACAGACACACAATCTTCCATGTTTACAGTAAATCATGAAAGTTTCAAGATAACGAGATTCATTGTCACCAATTAGCGTGGAGCATGAACCAATTAGACTACAATATCCATGGATGTAGCCTACAGTAATATTTTATATTTTTGCTTTGATTCCAATAAACCTATGTTGTGATTGTACTGTAGTGTTTTGCATCAATATATTACAAACTTTGTTCAATGATTCCACTATGTCTGTATTCTCTCTACTACTGCAGTACTGTTACAGAGATGTATTTGCTGTACATGTTGTGCCATAATGAAACCTGTATCACCTATTTTGTTCTACAATATTTAATGATTGTACGAACAATGACACAGTGAAACTATCGGTTGCTTGTGTGTGGGTGATCTATAGTTATGTTTCAATGGTATTTCACAGTAAATTAGTTTTTTGAACCAATGATTGTGCAAGTGCAAGATTTATTTAAAGATGTGAATGCACAATGCAATGTTTTGAACATTAGACAGCCTGTGTTACAAGTGATAACCGTCTAGAGCAGCGGTCCCCAACCTTTTTTGCGCCACGGACCGGTTTAATGTCAGACAATATTTTCACGGACCGGCCTTTAAGGTGCTCCTAAAAACGCGTAGAAAACGCTAGGCGCGAGGTTGCACTCCGGAGACGTCTGTCGTTGCTAAGCAACCATCAGCTACGCTCTCCGTTACAGCAAGGAAATTTCAGCAATGGATTTCCACCACCGAAAAGCCCTTGCTGTAACTCTGTTACAAGATTTATTTACTAAGAAGAGTAAAAAAAAAAAACGCTGCAGTGTTTGGGTGCAAGACCGTGCAACCGATACTACAAAATTTGTAGTAGATTCAGACATGACCTAAGTGCACTTGCGCTTAGATTGTTAAAATAGGGCCCTTGGATAATTAATACATCAGGCATGTTTCACTAACGAATCAATCTCCATTGTGAGTGGGACCATTAATATTGGACTACTTTGTACTTCCTTCACACCAAATCCACTCAAATTCACATTTTATACAATTGTAATATTTTTAATCAATTTCAGATCAATGCAATCAACTTTTAGATCAATTTACCAATTACACCCTGTACATGAATCAAATACATTCCCATGTTTTCACTAACCAAGTGATGACCTCAGACAGGATCTAGCCTATCTTGCCATGTTGAAAAGCAACGTTAAAAATTTCCAAATTAAAAGGAGAACTGAATACGAGCACCAGGTGATATGTATAACCACGTTTGAAAGTCACCCAAAGCAGATTCCAAAAGATAAATATGTAAAAGCGCCCTACGTTGCAATTTCAGATCAAAAACACAGGTTTACACAGCAGGTACAATCTCCCAAGTCTCTTTTTCTCTTTGACCCAAGTCAAGCTGACATCCTCACCTCCTATTAGTAGTCTATTTCTGGAAGAGTGTAAGTCATGCTGACACTACTGCTCCTGGGGAGTGGAAGCTTCATTCCTGTTGCTTTGGCTGCAGTAACTTATCTAGCTAGCATTTGTCCAAAAAAAAAAAAAAAATATATATATATATATATATATATATATATAATATTTTATGTTGTTATTGGCAAGTATAGAAACAGTAAACACTTCAGAATATCATTAATAAATTAATACATATAATATATTACATAGAATTACATATTATTAGCCTTATTGATAACACATGATAAAAAAAATCTACAGTTTTTTTTTTTTTTTTTTTGTCCCTTCATACTTTTGCATTGTAAATATTTCCTCTTATACAGACAGGAACATTTCAAATCTTGCTTAACGACAACTGATTTTCCATTACATATGCACGACAACGGCAGATGCAATGTCAAATTCAATAAATCATGCGTGGCTTGCGCTCTGAGTGTGAAGTTTCTGAGAGTACATTGCTGTGAGGAGCTTTGCTGTGAATTATTGTGTACCTAACTGTCTTCAGACTTATAAAACATTTCTATAAACAGCTCAAAGGCAGGTGATAACTGGGCAGCGATGCCAAATCTCATGGGAAACTATTATTCTTTTCATCCTGCGAGAAAATAACATGCCACCGGTTCTACCCTGTTTCAATATTTGTGCTATAATCAGAGATTCAACCTTTACGAAGCTATTATCCTAGTGCTGAAAATGAAAACATACACAATGTTATGCAGCGTTCTGTTGATAGTCTTTTTCACACTGTGTTAACAAAGGAACCCTTCTAAATTTTCACTTTTACGGAGAAACAATTGGGCCCATTTTCTGGTCATATTTTTTTTATCTGTATTGGAGGGTAATGTACCCTGTGCAGTCATAAATTAGCATAATAACCATTGTCTGGCATATGCTTCAGTTGGGTGACTCTCTCTCCTCTTCTTCGTTTTGTAACATATGAAATGCAATAAGTAGCCAAAAGTATATGGACACTCCAAACACTTACACATTCATGTTGAAATTTTAATTTCAAACAACGGGTGATAATTGGCAGTTGGCCTTTTGTGAATAAGCAGATCATAACTTAACATAGGAGGATTTTTCTTTTCCATTTAACACTGAAAGCGAATGGGATTAACAATATAATCACTTTTATTCAGCATATGTGTTATTTAGTTTTGTGGCATCATGACTTAAGGTTTCAAACTTTTTCTGCAAATGTCTGCTATAGTTATTTATTATTTTTTATGTAGTAATATTTTAATGTACTTTTTCATATTAGTGGTATGTTTTAAATAATTATGTCCTTTTTTATGAGATTGCTGTGCATATTGACGATGTTTTAACCTATTCTCACCTTTGCAAATAGTTCTTGTTGTATGTTTACATAGATATTTCATACACTGAATAAACTAAAGGGCCATGTGGATAGTTGATATGAAACATCAATATGACAGCAATGTTAAATGGTTAAACATCTTTAAAAAAAGATAAATAAGAAATAAAATACACCTTGTCTACACAAGACGCAAGTAGCACAATGTGACATGACAAAAGCAAGTATAACCCATTGTTTAAATTTTTTGCAATATAATTTTTTGCAATATAATTTTGCAAAACTATTATTACAGGGGCAGATTATTGATTAATAAAGACTTATATTCATGCGGTTCCTTGCACAATACTATATTATTACCTCAAAACACCTTTACCATAGTGCATGATTTGTAAAATGCATCACATAACCAGTTCCATAAGTTCCTAGACTTGCTCGGTAGCCCACCCGGTGCAGAATTGTACTTGCGATGTGAAATGTGCAAGAGTCCTGTGAAATATGAGTAATGATAAAAGAGCTCAAAGACTCTTCGAATCAAGCTAAAATGGCATGGTTGCTTCAGCAAATGTATTTAATGTCACATTCGCTTCTAAAATCGTATTCCGCCCTATAGTAGGCTATGCGAAAAACAGTACACCAACAGATTAGTATGTCCAAATACATAGTATTCGAAAGCAGTAGGCAAAAAGTACGTTCAATGGGTCTCATTCATGAAACACGAGCAGAACGAATTTTTGTGTAAATCGTGTGTAAAGTGGTTCTGGCGTAAATTTTCGGATTCATTAAAATGTTCGTATTTTCCAAATGTTAGTTGGTACACAAGAAATCTCCACCTGCTCCCAGCCACGCGTAAATAGTGCGCTTAACACCCGAACGTTTTGCTCATTAATAAGGCTGCATTTTAATTCACCTTAATCGGGTACATATTTACACAGCATTTTGAAAAATTATTATATATAGTAATTACATACGTTTTTTCTTATTATGAGAGCCATTAGCATCTGCGATGGTGGTCCTTCTCCAGTTTGAATACTATTTTTCCGAAGTTAACTAATTCGTTTTTTGCTCTCAAGCTTAATGTCGAACCATTTTCTTCTCACTTCTGGGAATGTTCGATTAACAGATGAAACTCCATTAACTGCATCTGTAATATGCTGCCAAGCTTCCTTTTTTTTAGGACCCGATACGCCACGATGTATGCTTGAAAATAAATTGTGGCGTTTTGAATGAACTTCTGATAATATAACTTCAATTTCTGCATCTGAAATTTTTTTTTTTTCATTCGCATTCATGTCATAATATGATGCCCATATATAGTTGTCAGTCGGATTTAATGGGCGGGATTTATGGTAATTGAGAATGAACGTGCACGCGCATCCCATTTAGGACTGATTGGAATTCATTAACACACACACACATTTCACTATCACATCTGACGTTTACGAAGTATTTGTGAATCAGGAGAAGAGTTTTCGGGAAGGTCTGCGCAAATCACTCGCATATTTACTCGTATATTTACGAATGTTTCATGAATGAGACCCAATGTTACTTATAGTCAACAGAATGTGTTAAAGGGACCATCAAAATAAAGTGAAACCAAAAAATTTAATAAAGTGCAGTGGGATTTCGAACACCGAGCTCCTTGTTACAATGACAGGAGCCATTGTAACTCAGAGCATGCAATTTTTGCAAATTCACTGTAATTTTAACTAGAAATTGAAGTAATTATCACCTTTAGTATCCTACTGTACTGATACTTTACTGTAGTGATATTGAATAATAAAATGAATTTTAAATGTTAATAAAAAGTTACATTAAATGAATGGTATGTTTGAATTAATAATATTATAAAATGTATATATTATTATTAATCAGAACAAATTATTCTGCCAGGTGATAATTAATTAGCCTGCTATAGGCTGTGTGTGTGTGAGCATTTTACAGTGGCTTTGATCATGCATCATCCAATCAGAGTTCAGGGTCTGAACTATCCATTTTATACGGCTTCGTTTTCCAATGCTGTCCTGATTGTCACAGTTATTTCAGAAGATCTGGGATCATCTGACTGTACACAGGTTTCTTGGCATCTCTGTCTGGCCTTTATGTTCAGGTCATTTCTACATTAATTTTCCAACATTCATGACAAAAATGCTTAAATGTAGCTAAATAGATGTTGCTTGATTGATAGTTGTTGATTCCCCGATGACATCTTTCCTTCTCCATCTGCATCCTTACACTTACCATCACCGCGTCGGCCCTGATTTGCCTTTTAATTCCCATCAGTGGTGAAGAGCAAACAGACGGATGCATTTGTAAACAACTGTCTCGCCGCTTTCTACCTCACTGCCTTGATGCGACCCGGAGGTGTAGCTGACAGTTTTTTTTTCCTCTCCCTAATCTGCAGGTTTATCTCTCTCTTGCTCTCTCTCTCTCTCTCTCTCTCTCTCTCTCTCTCTCTCTCTCTCTCTCTCTCTCTCTCTTTTGCATCTGAATAAATCACTCTGACAGTCCTCCCTTTTTTGTTATCCACTGCTGGACCTGAATGCATCCCTCCATATATGGCACACTGCCCCGGATCTTGTGCTATGATGCGAAACTTGACAAGGTGCCTTAGAGGCAATGAATCGCATACATGTAATTTGCTAATGTTGCACGCCCAGGCGAAGGGCTGCCCTTAGATGAACACTGATTCATCCCTCTCGCTCTGTATCTTAAAAGGTTGGAGTTATCTGAAGCCTTTTAAAATGAACTAGGTGAATTCCCACTGGGAATTTTCAGATAACAATCTTTATTTTTGCCATTCAAATAGTGGCGCAAAAATGACACTCTTAAACCTTTAACAGATGAATCTAGAATAATTCCTTGGGTGGTAAACACTTCTAGACTGTACTCAAAGAATCAGTGCTATTCAAATGATTTGTGCTTTTTCCGAAAGTACGAGGGTAAGTGAATACACGGAAACGTCTTTCTTGCAAACTGCTTTGAAACGCCTCAGGCTCTTGGATGACTTCATATCTATTCCACGTGTTTGCCTTGGCAGATTGCTATGATTTGGACATGATGTACTGACTAAGGCAGGGACCCATCTGTTCCCAAGAAAATTCAGTGCTTATATTCAAGTAGAAGATGAGGGAGAACAGGAAAGAGAGAGGGCGAGGAAAAGACAACACACAGAGAGGAGCAAAACAACTGCAGGTGTGTCCAGAGGATCATCCAGTATTGAATGAAAATAAGAGCTTATTAATGTGTGTCTTCAGATGCTCTGAATGAGGAATGCCACCAATGAGTCCATGCAGGCTCTCACATGAGAGGATGAATTTGCCTGGAACACAATCTGTCTTGAACATGCACTGAATATTAGTGAAACATAGATAATATCACAACAGTGCCATCATGTAATGAAAACCACAGTAGCATCATATGAATAAATTAAATGTTTAATTATAGAAGATGGTTTTAAACTCCTAGGTAACACTTTAGAATACTGTTCCTCCATTAATTAATAATTCAACGCATTCTCATCCTTTGGCGTCATATAGGTGACGCCATATGACATTTCGTCGAAATCTTACGCACATGGCATCCTTTAGCGTCAATATAACACGCACTGTTATGGGTAGGTTTAGGTCTGGGGTAGGGTACGGTTATGACGCCTTGGGATCTGCGTCTCATATTGACGCTAAACGATGCCATGTGGGTCGGATTTAGACGAGCGTCACCTGTATGACGCCTTGAGTTCTGCGTCTCATATTGATGCTAAAGGATGCCATGTGCGTAAGATTTCAACGAAATGTCCAAAGCGTCACATGTATGACGCCAAAGGATGAGAACGGGCTGAAAAATTACACAGGAACAAATGAGTAACACACCATTAACATTCTAGTAACTACTATTAACTAACAAATCAGTAAGTAATAGCACTGGTAGTTAACTATTAGCTAATCAGTAACTACTGCTATTACTACTAGATACAAGTTCAAAATTAACATGAATAATGCATCATTTATATTAAAAGGTAATGGTAACCCATGTAATGACTCAAGTGTTACATCCTCCTAAAGGAACTACTAATTATTTGGATTCAAAAGTGAAAGTATTCTAAAGTGAAAAACATAACTACCTAATATTGACTAAAGTCACTGTAAGCTTTTGAGGTTTTTGTGAGATTTTACCATCAATAGTAGCCTGGTTAAAACCAGACCATTCTCAGTTGTAACTGAGTTATGGTCTGGCAAAGCGTCATAGACAAATCATTTCCAGAGGGGCGTCACCAATGGACGTCGCGGATAGACCTAAAACCAATCAGAGCGATGAAGGAGATGGCGTATGCAGAGCGGCGGAGAAACATCTCCGAGTGTTGTTCTTTGCTCGGTTTTTAACAAAAAGGAAACGTTCAAATCGCTTAAAACAGACGCGATAGCTGATTCGAACGAGTGATGTTCGACGGCGGCATCCATCTTTGTAATGTAGCCTACAAGATCTGCTTCAAAATCCCAGCGCTGTCGTCATCGTGTAAAGCCCGCCCCAACGTTTCTGATTGGTGCCGCGATTTCGACGGATTGGAAATGGGCTTGAATGAGCTCTTTGCCAGACTAACTTTCAGAGCAAATCTAAATTTGCCGGAAGTTGTCTGGGTTTTCACAGGCTACGTCAATAGTAGTTACTCATTAATTAATTAAAGGAATAGTATTCTAAAGTGTTACCAACTCCTATGTATGCTGGAAAGTCAGTAAGTTCTGCTCCTATAAGACTGGATGTCATATGCTCAGTCTGAAGCCAGTGTCAGTCAGCTATAGCAAAGTGCGATCACTGCTCAAAGCCAGCAGTTTCAAAGTGATTCCCCAGATTGTTTGGTGTATGGAGTTTGCTCCTTGGTAGTGTAGAACAACAGGGAATTGCAGCACAACAGAGCCGGAGGCAAAATTTTACTCTCTAGTCACAGGAAGACCACAGCATGTCTAAGAGTTTGCCATTATATAAAAAGAAACTGCTTAAATATAATTGTGTGTGAATCCTTTGATCATGTGAGTAATGAAATACACTGTAATTAAAATAATAATAATAAAAAAAATCGAGGAGAATTAGAGTGATTATCAGATCCTCCAAGACCCAGAGCACAACACCTCTCGAGGCTGAGATCCAGTCCAAGACCTGTCAGTCCAAAAACAAGGCTGACCATTCTAATGACCTGAAATGATGAAAATGTTTTACATAATTCATTTTGTTGGAAAGAAAAATCACCTCTCCTTGAGTCTCTCATATGTTCCTCCTGAGAAAAGACTCTCCTCAATAAATCAACAGTAAATCTCTACTCAGATTTACCAAAGCCTGAAATCACAAGCCATACAGTCGTGGCCAACTAAAAGTATTTTTGTGTTTCGCTCATAAATTTAGTGTTTCGCATTTTTCATTTTAAGATCAGACTGATTGCTCAAATTAGGGAAGAAGTGCTTCCAATCATTGTGTTCTTGTGTTAGCAATGGTTAATTCCAAAGAAAGATGTGCAGCCATCATTGTTTTTGCATCAAAATGGCCTCACGTGCAAGGAAATTGTTGCAAAGAATGAGAGCACTATGACCGTCTCCTCTTGAAGAGTCAGCTACGGAATCGTGCCAGCACCAGTGCAGAGCTGCTCATGAATAAAGAATGGTATCGAAAAGTCCTGCAAGAGCAACTTCTCAATGACCAAGGAGCAATTTGGTGATGATCTGTGCATTTTTTCAGCATGATGAAACACCATGTCACATAGCAAGAGTGATAATGAAGTGACTCAGGGATCATTAAAATTTTGGATCCATTGCCAGGCAAGATTAATCCCATAAAGAACCTGTAGTCAATCCTCAAAAAGCGAGTGGACAAGGACAAGCCCACAATTTGTGATCAACTCCAAGAACTAATAAGTCAAGAATTGCAGTTTTTGTCAATAAAAGCTTTTAAAAATACGTATCATTGTTTTCCAATATACCATAGAAACATGTGAAAAAAAATGATCTACAAATACTAAAGCAGCAAACTTTGCAAAACACAAAATGTATGTCATTTGAACAGTAAATCTTAATAGGCCTATATACATATATATATACTGCATTTATCCAAGACCAAGATCCAATAATCTGAGTTGCTATCTACATTAATTTTAAAGCTCTGTAGTCTTACTTTTGGTCAACACTTGTGTCATTTGTCTGTTTTTTATTGTGTTTCTCCCCAGGGATTTCAGGAGAAACATCTGAGATGACGTTATACTTCAGTGAAACCACTGAGAACTCCAAGTCTCCTGAGCTATGAAATCCACTGGGATTTCGAACATTAAGCTACTTGTAACAATGGCAGAGTAGGCATTCTGAGCCATGCAATTCTTGCAAATTCACTGTAATGTTAGAGATTACTTGCTAACTAGTAATTGAAGTAATTATCACCTTTGGTATACTGGAAATAGACTGCAGTCGAGACACGGACCACGACACAAAGTAACGACAACTAGACCCAGAAAAGTCTGTGTGTCACGGGAAGAATGATTGAGTATTTATTTATTTTTTAACAGTTTTGCATTTGTACTCACAGGACCGTGGCTTTGGGGATAATCGATGCTGCATCACTGCAGTTGCTCCTGTGTGGATAGAAAGATAGCAGATATTGCCATGCTAACTTCCAGATCAACAGGAGCACTGGATAAGTAACCCTAAAGAGATACATGGCGACTAAACATTACACATCCCTGCCTTTTTAGTTATTGCAATGACATTTCAATTATTTTTAGGAATTTTAGGAAGAGGCAAACAACAAAATAAATATCAATAACAACACAGCTGGAGTGAAATTTAAATGCATTAAACCATCCATTGTTCATTTACCAGTGTGACATTTTGCGTTGAACTTTATGTTGTAACTCCTCATGTGTCGTCTTCTGCCTTCTCTTGGCCTCTAATCTTCTGTTCGGTTGACGGGTCAGACCTGCCTCTGTCTCTGCGTGCTCTCGCGCTCTGCAAGCTCTTTGATAAAAGGTTGTTTGAACTACAAAGCGAAAGGTTGAGATCACATTCATGTCTATGCATGGATAGCTTTGTAGGGCACCCTTACTGTCATCTGTTGAAGGCAGTTGTTAGAAAAAATGGCTGTGATCTATTAGAAACAACAGCATTGCAGACAACTAGCAATTTGTGATGTCAGCAGTGGGCTGAGTGCCCTCCCATGATCCTCCTCTTTGAGTCACGAAGGAAACACTGTGTGGTCTATATGAGGAGATGCGCATCGAATTAACCCTTTCACACGTAAGTTTAAAATATTCTTACTGACCCCCCAGCGTGAGTTTTTCAAGGCGACCGTTATTTAGAACCTGTCACTTTAAAGTTTCCATGGTGACGTGTCATTTCTTGTCACGTGACACAGCGCAATCACAACACAGAGCTGAATGAATAATGATCTGCTTTTATGTCTTTTTTCCTTTTCTATTCAAAATATTAACAAATGTATTAGCTATAACATGAAACACTGATATTCCGATTGTCAAATGTGTGCAAGTGGATGTGTTTTGTTGTTTAAACACCTTTATAACGATCGCGTTAGTTGAGCTGTATGCGCGATGGGCTGCGCCATGTTAGTTTGTGTCACAGTTCAGAGAATCGAAACTGTTGCTTCTCACGAAATACATGAAAGTAAGTGGCCAGTGAACTGGGAGAAGAATAGCGTAAAATGTAAAGATACTTACACAATGTGTATCTGATATGAATAAAACGTTTCGTCTTATTATAATGGAAAGGATTATTATTGCCGCTTCCATAGACATCAGTGTGTATATTACAAACTCAAAATCATTGTTTTGCTATACTTATGTGTATTTAAATGTCTGAAATCTAAAATAAACATTATGTGGTTTAAAATACTCAATAGTTGTGATATATGACAGCACTGAGTGCATCCGTCTCTGGCTCAACGCCAGCCAACGCGCGAAAGCACGTTTGAATTTAGCAGTTGATCACGTGATGCACTGACCGTTCTAATCACACCGGTGTGATCGTACGCGTGAAAGGGTTAAGAGCAAATAATGGCACTTCATTCATCGTTTTCAAAGCGAAAACGAGTGGAGGATGACTGAAAACAGACTAAATAAAATTGAGGATTCTCAGTTTTGGACTTTTATTTTGAAGTCCTTGACTTTTGGGTAATTTTGCCCTGACCACCTTGGTGTTTTTGTCCTGTCCAATCTAAGTATTGTGTAGCCAGGATTTTGACTTGTGACATAAAGTCTGGTTTACACTGTATTTTATACTGGCCAAGAAGAAATATTATGTATTGAAGTTTGTTTCCGCGACAGAATAAAAAATAAAAAAGGAAATCGAGACTTTTTATCTCACAATTCTGACTTTTTTTTTCCTCACGATTTCGAGTTTACGAGTCAGAATTGCGTGAAATAAAGTCGCAATTGTGTATTATAAAGTCAGAATCGTGAGATATAAACTCGCAATTCTGACTTTTTTTCTCAGAAATGCATGTTTACATCGCAATTCTGACTTTATAACACGCAATTGGGAGATATAAAGTCAGAATTGCATGATATAAACTCACAATTGCGAGAAAAATAACTAATATACACGTGGTGATAACCTAAATGATGAACAGCTATGATGATTAGTGTCCATGGTTACTGATGAGTGGCGGGAAAATCAAACAAATGAGCACATGTGATGAATGACAACAAACTGAAAGTCCATGAAATGACATAGGGACAAACACAACTGAGTGAGTGTGACAATATCTGACGAAAAAAAGTACATTTATTTTATCAACGTTAATAACGACCAACTAACGAAAATTTGTTTGATTTTATGTGTTGTTTGGGGGTGAGGGTTCATATTATGCCCTTTTTACGAAGACTTGGTTTAGTTTTTGGGGTGTACCAGAATATGTTTTTTTTGCTTGATTGTTAAAAAACACACATTATTTTACACATATTTGTAAGGAACTTAGCTATAGGAAATATTAATAATCAATAATAACTTGTTATGATTAATTATTAATTAATTCTGTCAGTTAATTGGATTAACTTGACATGGCTAAATTAATATTACAATCAATTAATCAGTTCGTCCAACGAACTCTTTTGATTGTTAATTTATTCTAAGAAAAGGGTATCTTCAATGGCCACAGAAGAATAATTATTTCTTAGCATGTACAGCGCTTTGAGCATGTAGCAAGATCAAGATCGTAAAAGAGACTTTGTTTGCAAGCAGTGAATCAGAACCAAATACATAAAGTGCACAAGTTTTATTAACTAAATCATAAACATGAATAAACTAAACAAACATACATAAATACATAAATACATGTGTAGGAAAAAGGAGTGAGAGATGGAATGATGTAACGATGGAGAAGATCCATCTAACTATGAGAAGAACCAACAGCATTTCATTTTCACATTTCATTGAATTGAATTCTTGCATTTGTAGTGGGAACAATTCTTGAAGTTGTGGAAAATTGAAGTCGTTGAGGGTTCCGGCAGTGGCAAGTGGCAGTTGTTTGAAAGCTATCTTTCTCCATGAGCACATTTGGTCAAGGCCTGGGGTCCTGGGCCCTGTTGAGGCCATGTCGAGCACCCGGAGAAGTGAGGAAGTCAGAAGAGTGGGTGATTGGAGTCGTTGTTGGTTGGAGTCCTGGTCACAAACTCCTGAGATTGTCCTTGGTTCTTTGTGAGAGAGTCTTCTCTCTCCTGCATGACTGCATGACTCCTGGTTGGATCAAGGCCTGCTGAGCCGTGGGCCCCCGTGGAGGGGGAGGGGGTTCCCCAGTATCACCAGAAACAGTGTTGCGGCTGGATGAAAAACTAAGAGAGCGAGGTCACATGTGGACTGTCCCTAATAAAGCCTGAGAAAAGATCCAACCCCTAAGGGTTGACTGGACCAATAAGCAAAGTGAAATGTCCGAGTGGAAAGTTACTCTAGTTAATTTACGAGTCTTTGTCCCAAGCAAGGTTACCTTCATTAATGCTCAGATAGATATAACACATCCACACTGCATTCTAGAAGAAGGTGATGTACATCAAAGTGTGAGTCATTAAATGAGGATTAATTAGGTAGGAGGCATGATACATGTGAGGTTACATTGACCGTTAGTTGGTTGTATACCAGGGTACATACCATAATATATACATAATAGTACACAAGACAGTAAATCATTTACACAATGCTATGAAGCATGTTCATTTATAGATCAGTTAGTCTATGATTAATGCAGCAAAGTCTGTTTTAAAGAGGGTTTCTGTCTCCCCATTGTCTCTCTCTTGTGCACGTGGCCACATTCCTGAGGAGGTCGTAAAAATCTTGTTATCAGCCCTGTAATATGACACTGTTTCCGCCCTTGTGTTCGTTTCATTTGGGATGTTAGTTTTGGAGTTTCATAAACCTTTGTATATAATGAATAATTAGTGTGTGTCTGATGGGTCCAGACTCTACATATTTTACATTATTACAGCACCTCACTCACTCCCCAGTCTTCGGTGAAGCCCCTCCTTCCAAGATACGAAAAGTGCTGTGATTGGTTAGCTGGCCCAATGTGTTGTGCTTGCCGTGTGTCCGGGGAAATGTTGCGCGCCTCCATAACTGCGAGTTCTTCTCAAGTGTAAATCTGAATAAGGATGGCGTCAATTTCAAACCAATTTGACCCCGATTCAGACCCTGACAATGTTAATGAACAAGAGGAGAGTGCAGAACGGATTTCATGCACAGACTTTGCAAGCACAGATTTCACAGGACGTTTGTCATTTTCTTATACATTATAGATACAATGTTCACAACGATCACAAAATCATGGCTAATTTTCTAAGGAGCTATTTAAAGGAGCTAAGGAAGCGGTAAACCGCAAGCGGAAAAATAAAGGAGCGGTAAACCATCTTACAAAAGTGAGAGCTTACAAAAGCAACAGAAAACAAGCCGATCTCCATTAAATGTGCAGCGCAGAGACAAATGTTTAGGTTTTAATGTTCAGGAACAGTGTTTAAAATAAATTTTAACCTCTCAAAGTACGTCAGCCTTAGGAAGGTCAAATGTTGTGGGAAAAAAACAGTGTCTCTTTGACATAGCGACAACACTGTCTTCTCTAATGCACCTCAACTAGGACTCGTCCCTTTTTTGAGTATTCTGTGGGCGGGGATTATTTAAATGAGGAACATTATGACCACAAATGAGTTACTAGGAGTGCTACTTGGGTGTTGAGAGGTGTGTTCCTTTGGTGCTCTTCAGTTAAAAGCTTCGGCCTCTTTGGCCTTCCTCAGGGCAGGGGAAGGCCAAAGAGACCGAAACATGTTGGTATATGTTTTTTAATGGAATGCCAAGTTTAAATAAAGGCTTTTTAAACTTATTTACTTTTGAGTGCCTCAGAATTACTGTTTATTTGAGGAACATTATGACTTCATAGTTTCCTGTTCATACCATAACAATAGAATAGGGTGAGGGATAAAACGATAATGATAAAAAAAAAGCTTAATACTAAAACTTACAGAATGACTTGAGGCATATCTAGAGACCAGTATATCACAGAGACTTTGACTGGGGCAAATAAGCAACCAAGCATAACACCTGTGAGATGGTCAGTGAATGGACTGCGGGCAGACTATTCTGTAATGTTTTGTCTTTGGATTTGTAAGTCACGCCATTGTGTTTGGAATATTGGACTATTTTACTTTGTCATTGTTCATATTAAATTGCACAGGGGCTTATCATCACAATTCATTGTGTTACAAGAGCGGACAGTTCTAGATGTTGTTAAAGTCTTAATGACCTGCAGAATGTGACTGTCATTTCATAGTGAAATCTTCTCTGATCTTTCTTCAGTACAATGCCTCATATGACCATATTGACCGAGTCTGAAATGGAAAGTTGTCCAGAGTGGAAAATCCATTGGTGACAATCAAAAACTTTGATGAATGATTTAACTATCAATATACAATACATTCAGTCCCTGATTTTCTTCAACCACAGCTAGCCATCTTATGAAACATAAATTACATGTAAACAAAGAAAAGCAAGTTTGAAACACCAATACTGATTAACTACACTGGAGTTGTGGCTGTTTGCGTTATGCAAAGGGATCCATTATCTGGTAGATCAAGCAGCAAGCACCTCTGCCAAGGTAGTTCAGTAAAAACTTCTGTTTTAAACTATTGTGCTGTTTTAGCATTCATGTGCATCAGTCAAGCATTTCAAATGCATTTCATGGGTCATGGATGTTCAATGTGTGTATATAATTATGGCAGCTGGCAAGCAGTTAATGGTGCTTTAACAAAGCATGCATCGGAACAACAACAACACTCATGTATACTATAGAGTTCCAGGTATGGCACTAATCTAATATAAGTGCTAACACATCTAAACACTTTAGCAATCCACAGCTAAGTGGCTGTAAATTTCCAGATAATTCTTAGCAGATAGTGTGTATCAAGGCATATGCTGAAGAGGCAGCAAAACTTAAGGATTTGAATAGAGAGAGAAACCTGTTGTTAGGAAGGCCTGTCAGGAATCAATTAGCTCTCCATCTCAGACGCAATGAATGGCAAGGTGCGAGGGAATTTGGGAAATCGCTGTCTAATTCCCAGAGGTGCTCTGTCAGTTGATGGCCTATCAATTGTGCATCCACTCTTGTCCTTCAGTAAATGAGGTGTATAGATGACTCAAACAGTGCTGGAAAAAAACTCATTTAGCAAAACATCTGCTTGTCAGGTAAGAAATCATTTGACAGACAGTAAGTGGAACTCATCAATTAAAGGAACGAGTAGACATGAGCAGATAAAATGTCCGGCATGCTGATTATTTATTAATGCGTGTATGCATGAATGTGTCGGTTTAGCTTCATAGGCGCATTGGAAAAATAGGCCTCTATTTTGCAAAGCTCAAAACTATGAGGTGCCCCTAGGGACATTATTCAGAATTACCTTGCATATACATGTACTTTTCCTCTCACATACACATATAAAACCAAATTCATTCACATACTATAATGAAATGCTCACACACATACAAGTGAAATGCTTTGACAACCACAACTGAAACGCTCTCATACATACAACTGAAAATATTACGCTCACACACACAACTGAAACGCTCACACACACACAACTGAAATGCTCTCATACATACAACTGAAAATATTATGCTCACACACATAACTGAAACACTCACACACACACAACTGAAATGCTCACACACATACAAGTGAAATGCTTTTACAAACACAACTGAAACACTCTCATTCATACAACTGAAAATATTACGCTCACACACACAACTGAAATGCTCACACACACACAACTGAAATGCTCACACACATACAAGTGAAATGCTTTTACAAACACAACTGAAACGCTCACATACATACAACTGAAAATATTACGCTCACACACACAACTGAAACGCTCACACACACACAACTGAAATGCTCACACACATACAAGTGAAATGCTCTCACACACACAAGTGAAATGCTCACACACATACAAGTGAAATGCTTTTACAAACATAACTGAAACGCTCTCACTCACACAACTGAAAATCATTTCAGTATGTTGTATGCAAGCATTTCAGTATGTTGTATGCAAGCATTTCAGTTGAAACGGAAGCACATTTCAGTTGAAACGGAAGGTGGTTAGAGTCCCCGCCCACTCCAGCAGGGTTGCCAGATGCCAAGGTTTTCCATCACAAAACCTCGCCAAAAACTGCGAGAATGCACAAAAAAACGCCCAAATTTGTTTTGACTTGTTTCTCGTTTAAACACAGTGAAATTATTAACAAGCTTCAAAATTACCCATGGTCCGTGTACATTTGCGTCCATTCGTTTTTCCCTTTTTAACCCGTGATTGAAAAACGAAAAATGGTTGTTGTAGGCCCTATTTTTAAAACGCAAAGTTGAACACCAAAATTTGAATTTGAATTGTATACACCAAAGGGCTCGACATTAAGGCTTGTCCGGGACAAGTGGATTTTTTGTAGGACAAGTAGCCTAGAAGAGAAAATTAGTTGTCCGACCAGACAAGTTAAATTTCAAACAAAATAAAATGCCATGTTACTTCACGTTATGTGCCACTCGTTACGTCTATTTTACAGATTTAATTTTACCGATTTGAAACGAACACATTTTTTCGCGCTGCCTGTGAATGTCCTGAATGTGACTCACAGAAAGACGCGCGCCAGTATAATGCGCATGCACAGACCGCGCGCCAGAAGTTCTCTTTTGCGCTTGAACGAACATCAACAACACACACAATTAAGCCAAAATGTCATTTGTCGAGTATCTTCATAACATAAGAACAGTCTTATGATGGACATAAAGAGTTGTGACTCGTGAGAGAATGAGGCGCGTGTGATATCCGCGTCTCTGTCCACAGCGGCTGCTCTTAAAGGGCCAGCTACCAATAAAGCGTTCTGTCAGTAAAGTTACTGAAAGAACAAAGGGAACAGAGAAAATTACTCACTGCTCTTGACTAAAGAACTTGTGTAGCTTCAATAAGTAGTAGTCTATATATAATTTATAATTTGTGCAGCCCAGACTGTTTGATAACTTTGTTCAACTTCTGTATATGTCCTACCTGTTAGACAGTTAATTTTTATCCAGACATCAATGGCTTATTGATCATTGTAGGTGTTATCAATCATTTAGTTGTTATTGCTAATTTCAGAATTATCACTAATCTGTGTGTGCATTTGGTTTAGAACCAAACAAGTTAACTCATGAAACCATTTGTTTATTCGCAATTGCATATCACAACCGCAATATTGAACTCAATAATCCCAATATGACATTTTCCCCAAATCGTGCAGCCCTAGATAAAATTATAAATCTTTACCCGGACAAGTGACTTTTGTGCATGGACAAGAGAAACATAAATTTACTTGTCCGAAGGACAAGTGCCTCAAAAAGTTAATGTCAAGCCCTGCACCAAATGCTACGCAAAAAAATAAATGTTGAAGTATTTTCCGATTTTTGTATGTGACTTTTTGCCCCTTTATTAAACATTTAAAATATTCACAAATTAATATGCAAAAAAATTGATTTTACTGGTTTTCTAACTAAGGCCAAACCAGGAAATTATATTTTTCCCGCAGTGCTGAATGAAAAGAGCCATAGCCTACTCTCTAACCATACAGAGAGGTGATTTAGGCTATAGGTGATCTGAAAAAATAACGAGGCTATACCTCCATCTCCGCTGTAAGGATGGGCCTTTAGAGAGAAATTCATATGGATTACATTATCAGACGGTATTTGCTTTCGATTCGAATTGGTTCTTTAAAAGTGGACATTTCAAGCTTTAGCCTACATAGGCTATATTTTGTTTCAGTTCATTTTTGAGACGCGATCACGGAGACCATGAAAGCTCGCCTGATTGTTTTATTTTATTTTACAAAAGCACAACGTTTTCTTGTTATTGTAAGTTTACACAAATAAAAGTAGTTGCGAATGATGTATTATTATTTTCTGTATGACCAGAAATTATAGAGTATTTTAAGTTTTTTCCACTGCTGATAGGAAAACGCAAGTGTTCGCGCCTCCGTGCCATGCAGTGCGCGCTCCACACTCGCACAAACCCTTGGATAAGCGTCACAATTTTTTGTTTATTTGTAATAATCTTAGCCCTGTATTATTATTGTCTAACCTGTATTATGACTGACATTTGACGAATGCTTTGTTCCTTTTTTGGATAAAACCGTCTTCTAGCCTAAATGTAGGATAATAATAATAATAATAATAATAATGGCAATTATTATTTGCGGTTATAACTATAAATGAGTTCACTTAAGACAGTAATTATGTTTCTCATAAAAAAATTTATTAATGTTTTATTTTTTATATAACCTGACATTTTACAGTTTTTGAAATGTTTTTGTTTTATGTTTATTTTTTATATGTGAAGTCTTTTCTTTTAATTATTATTATATTATACTGAGCTTTTTCCTCCCCCCCCCAAAAAATGACTTTAAAGATGTAAATGTTGTTTTTTAGAAAATTCAAGAAATTACCAATTATCAAATGTCAGTCATAATACAGGTTAGACAATAATAATACAGGGCTAAGATTATTACAAATAAACAAAAGATTGTGACGCTTATCCAAGGGTTTGTGCGAGTGTGGAGCGCGCACTGCATGGCACGGAGGCGCGAACACTTGCGTTTTCCTATCAGCAGTGGAAACTACTTAAAATACTCTATAATTTCTGGTCATACAGAAAATAATAATACATCATTCGCAACTACTTTTATTTGTGTAAACTTACAATAACAAGAAAACGTTGTGCTTTTGTAAAATAAAATAAAACAATCAGGCGAGCTTTCATGGTCTCCGTGATCGCGTCTCAAAAATGAACTGAAACAAAATATAGCCTATGTAGGCTAAAGCTTGAAATGTCCACTTTTAAAGAACCAATTCGAATCGAAAGCAAATACCGTCTGATAATGTAATCCATATGAATTTCTCTCTAAAGGCCCATCCTTACAGCGGAGATGGAGGTATAGCCTCGTTATTTTTTCAGATCACCTATAGCCTAAATCACCTCTCTGTATGGTTAGAGAGTAGGCTATGGCTCTTTTCATTCAGCACTGCGGGGAAAATATAATTTCCTGGTTTGGCCTTAGTTAGAAAACCAGTAAAATCAATTTTTTTTGCATATTAATTTGTAAATATTTTAAATGTTTAATAAAGGGGCAAAAAGTCACATACAAAAATCGGAAAATACTTCAACATTTATTTTTTTGCGTAGCATTTGGTGCAGGGCTTGACATTAACTTTTTGAGGCACTTGTCCTTCGGACAAGTACATTTATGTTTCTCTTGTCCATGCACAAAAGTCACTTGTCCGGGTAAAGATTTATAATTTTATCTAGGGCTGCACGATTTGGGGAAAATGTCATATTGCGATTATTGAGTTCAATATTGCGGTTGTGATATGCAATTGCGAATAAACAAATGGTTTCATGAGTTAACTTGTTTGGTTCTAAACCAAATGCACACACAGATTAGTGATAATTCTGAAATTAGCAATAACAACTAAATGATTGATAACACCTACAATGATCAATAAGCCATTGATGTCTGGATAAAAATTAACTGTCTAACAGGTAGGACATATACAGAAGTTGAATAAAGTTATCAAACAGTCTGGGCTGCATAAATTATACATTATATATAGACTACTACTTATTGAAGCTACACAAGTTCTTTAGTCAAGAGCAGTGAGTAATTTTCTCTGTTCCCTTTGTTCTTTCAGTAACTTTACTGACAGAACGCTTTATTGGTAGCTGGCCCTTTAAGAGCAGCCGCTGTGGACAGAGACGCGGATATCACACGCGCCTCATTCTCTCACGAGTCACAACTCTTTATGTCCATCATAAGACTGTTCTTATGTTATGAAGATACTCGACAAATGACATTTTGGCTTAATTGTGTGTGTTGTTGATGTTCGTTCAAGCGCGAAAGAGAACTTCTGGCGCGCGGTCTGTGCATGCGCATTATACTGGCGCGCGTCTTTCTGTGAGTCACATTCAGGACATTCACAGGCAGCGCGAAAAAATTTGTTCGTTTCAAATCGGTAAAATTAAATCTGTAAAATAGACGTAACGAGTGGCACGTAACGTGAAGTAACATGGCATTTTATTTTGTTTGAAATTTAACTTGTCCGGTCGGACAACTAATTTTCTCTTCTAGGCTACTTGTCCTACAAAAAATCCACTTGTCCCGGACAAGCCTTAATGTCGAGCCCTCTGGTGTATACAATTCAAATTCAAATTTTGGTGTTCAACTTTGCGTTTTAAAAATAGGGCCTACAACAACCATTTTTCGTTTTTCAATCACGGGTTAAAAAGGGAAAAACGAATGGACGCAAATGTACACGGACCATGGGTAATTTTGAAGCTTGTTAATGATTTCACTGTGTTTAAACGAGAAACAAGCCAAAACAAATGTGGGCGTTTTTTTGTGCATTCTCGCAGTTTTTGGCGAGGTTTTGTGATGGAAAATTTTGGCATCTGGCAACCCTGCTGGAGTGGGCGGGGACTCTAACCACCTTCCGTTTCAACTGAAATGTGCTTCCGTTTCAACTGAAATGCTTGCATACAACATACTGAAATGCTTGCATACAACATACTGAAATGATTTTCAGTTGTGTGAGTGAGAGCGTTTCAGTTATGTTTGTAAAAGCATTTCACTTGTATGTGTGTGAGCATTTCACTTGTGTGTGTGAGAGCATTTCACTTGTATGTGTGTGAGCATTTCAGTTGTGTGTGTGTGAGCGTTTCAGTTGTGTGTGTGAGCGTAATATTTTCAGTTGTATGTATGTGAGCGTTTCAGTTGTGTTTGTAAAAGCATTTCACTTGTATGTGTGTGAGCATTTCAGTTGTGTGTGTGTGAGCATTTCAGTTGTGTGTGTGAGCGTAATATTTTCAGTTGTATGTATGAGAGCGTTTCAGTTGTGTTTGTAAAAGCATTTCACTTGTATGTGTGTGAGCATTTCAGTTGTGTGTGTGTGAGTGTTTCAGTTATGTGTGTGAGCATAATATTTTCAGTTGTATGTATGAGAGCATTTCAGTTGTGTGTGTGTGAGCGTTTCAGTTGTGTGTGTGAGCGTAATATTTTCAGTTGTATGTATGAGAGCGTTTCAGTTGTGGTTGTCAAAGCATTTCACTTGTATGTGTGTGAGCATTTCATTATAGTATGTGAATGAATTTGGTTTTATATGTGTATGTGAGAGGAAAAGTACATGTATATGCAAGGTAATTCTGAATAATGTCCCTAGGGGCACCTCATACTAAACTGCAGTTTCTGTCTGAAATGAACACTAGTGGCAGTAAAACACCAACAACTTTAATTCCTTTTCACACATATTATGATTACAGGGGTAGATTATTGATGAACGAAGGATTATTTTTTTCCTTTTCCTTCCTAGCTTTTGTTCCTTTTAAGTAGTGCTTGCTAATATAACAATGTATTTGTTTATTGTGCTTGCACTTATTTTGTAACTTTTGAAATAGTGAATTATACAGTTAAATATTATATTAGTTTAATACAAATGATACAAATAATTGTTTTAACGATGCAAAGTAACGTTTTAAGCCAATCTCAGAATTTGGATTGCATCATTAAAAGCAATTATTTTATTTTATTATTTTATTCTAATAATATAATATTTAGTTTTACTTGATTATTACATTCATAGTACTATGAATCCATGCATGCTAATCTGTAGTTATACCTACTAATGAAATCACAAACTATGAACCTACATTTGATTACATGAAACATGCCACTGTGGTAAAGTGAATTCAAATATGACACAGCCGGTGATAACTTGACCACAACAACAATATAATGGCCAAATCAACAACATTAAACCAATTAAACATCAGCCGGTTCAAGTCATTCTGGCCTTTAACTTTGCAATTTGGTTTAATGGGTGAGGCTTGACTCACTGAGACCACAGCTGTCCTTGACTATTAATGTGTCACACCGAGTGGGATGAAAAATAATAGCTGTGATTTCGAAATGTTTCCAGCCAGCGAGGTTAAAAGGAACACAACACTATTTGAATGTCTGTCAGCTCTTTAATTAAATATTCTGTTTTGCACCATCCATAATTATTCTCTTATGGTGTTTTAAAGGGGAATATTAGACAGTCACAAGCTGGCACAGCTCAAGTAAAGCCATTGTGGCTTACAAAACAATGTAATTGTTTATGACGTCAGAAACAGAGAACTGAGAATCTAATGAAAGTCTCACTAAAGCCCTATTTTCTAATTTTAATGAAGAATGTGCAGAATGGCAGAATAACATGAATGCTCATCTCCTATTCATAGTACTGTCATTGCCTCACTGATGCTCAACAGTATGGTAGAGATGCCTTCAGCAAAAAAAAGTTATTATTATCCACAACATTGTGACTCTCTGAATATTCAAAGACACTTGATTGTTCTTTTGAAATTAATCTACTGCCATATTAATCATCTCCCTGTCCAAACACAGCTGTTTCAAGGGGCAACAACAAATTCATCAATTATTGTGGCCCAAGAAGTATTTGGACTTAAAATGTATGGAGAAAATATCATCATAAAGTGATTGGCATTTATTTTTAAGTAATATGGCACACTTTCAGGCAATATATTTCACCAAATGATAAATAAATAAACAAACAAACAAAACTCACGGTTCGGATCATATTACGTTTTTTTTATTTTGAGTCATGGATTGGATCATTTTTTCAGATCAGCAAGTGTAACTTTGCTTTCCATTTATTACTTAAAGCACACTTTGAGTACTTTGATACCACAGCAAAAACTACTAGCCTAGCCAATAAAGTTCCAACATTATTAAAGACAAATGAAGAGTCAGTAATAAAATAAGAACAAATGCACTAATTACAAGCATAGATAAATACAATATAACAAAGTTACAAATAAAGTAACAGTAGTATTCTGGTACAGAAATGTAAAGTGTAAAATAACAATGTTCACTGTATAAATTAAATATAGATGTATCTTTGTTGAAGCTTTTGTTGTTTGATTGACATTGCCACAGACAGCGGCAGGTATTTATAGGCTGCTGTCACTTTAAGACCTAATGCACGGATCCAAAATATGATGCACATCCTATTTCTTCCTTAACTATTTACATTCACTTAAGACATAACCGACTGTGTTTACTAGAATACTTGCCGAAATCAGTATTTTGACCATTTTAATTATCTGTTCAAGTGCAAGGAGACGCAAAAGAATAATCAATTCGTTCACGATTCGTTGTTCACAATTCTGAAACGCGTCTCTCTTTGTATGCACACTTTGAGTGGCTGTGCATACAGAAAACAGTGCACATTCTCTTTTGCCTCTTCTTGCACTTCAATGGTTTAAAATCGCTTGAATGTTTAAATTGGCCAGACAAAACGCATGCAAATTATAAACTTTCACTCTGTGATGGTTAAACTTTGCGATTATTCCGCGAATCACATGCTAATGTACCATGGGTTCTAGTCCATACGGATCACGGATCAACTACGATCCGTTGTGCCCCTACTCTTTATTCAGTTACTGTGGCAGGCAGATGTCTCTCTGTGTTCCTATTGGTTGTTGCCGCATTGCACCTCTGCTTATTTGCATAAAGTTGAACTCTGGTCAACTGTGTCACATTTTCAACATGATCACCCTCAAATTCTTATCGCATAGGCTTTGTTGCTGTAATGATCCCAGCCTGTTTTCCCCTGTCTTGTGTGTTCCTGGACTCTTATGTTACCCTGTCTTGCATCATGTTTTGTAGTTCTTTGTAGTTTTTCATGTTGATGTTCATGTTCATGATTTATGTTCAAGTTCATGTTGATTAGTCTCCCAGGTTCTCTTATTATCTATGCCCCCTGTTATCTTGTTAAGCTTGTCTGCCTGTTTATATATAGCCCTTGTGTTTCACTTGTTCTCTATCAGTCGTTGAATGCACGTTCTCTGGTTTATCGTGTTTCTTCCTGTTCCGTGGTTTCATTTGTTTACGCCGGTTACCTTGTGTTCTGTAACCTAAACCTTCATGTGGATCTGCTTCCCAGCCCGAATGTCTCACCATGTTACAGTTGCTTTGTTGCTGCAAATTACTGTCATTGTGAACACCTTTAGGGAGATGTTTGGGTTAGAGTATGCGTGATACATGTCAATATTACACGCAATGCTGTTAGCTACTTGTACAGCTCACCTAATAAACTAGCAACTGCATATCCATCCTCTGAAATCCATGTAAATAATGTTTTCCTTCCCTGAATGACAAATGAGAACAAGCCATAAAACAGACACTTGTCATTCAGAACTTTAAATTGCAACCTGGAAGCGTAGCAGCGTGGAGGTTTTGCATTAGCTCACGACTTGTAGACTGCATTTGTGTGGTCTTGTTAAGAGCAAGAAGGCTGCTCTGTATTTCTGCATAAGTCAATATAATGTGATTGAAAAAAAACAACGTCTGTACCATAAGAAACAGCTAGGAGAAGTCACTGAACCCCTAACACCGTGTTTATAGTCATTTGAATTGCAATCACAAATTGCTGGACATAAATAGTGTAAAATAAGCATTACCCTGGTGCAACACAGTAATAAATACAGAAAATTGGCACTAATAGTGTGATCAGAACATGATCTACAGCTCATTGTAGGCTACACACTTTCAGCAGTTTCATGTACTGACTTAGGATCAATAAAAAAAGCTATAGACAATTCCTCTTTAAGCTATTTTCCCTACCACAGTAAAACCTGTGTTGATGTTATTTAAAGACATTAGAGTTGAGGTTTGAGCTGGGTGAATGCAGTCAATCTACATATAACATATTTCTGATATGTCTTTGATTGCTTGCACATCTTACAAACTGACAGTTTCAAACCCATCTGCAGAAATCCCTGTAAATTAATTTTTCATTGGATCAATTAGACTTTATAGTGACCCATCTCTTTTTATGTTAACATCTGCCTAATAAACCCAGAGGGCCTGTGATACTTGAATGCAGTGAGTCGTATAAGTTGCCTCCACTTGGATGAATTTAGTCTTAGTCAAAGAATTGAGGAGACCGGGGCAAGTGTTCAACCTTTATAGTAAGGGTTGGAAATAAATTTCTGTACAGACACAGAGAGAGGTTTGAAAGATTTACACCGAGGGGATGCATTTATTTAATCAAGTATGTGGAGCAAGTTGTCACAAATGGAACTTTTAAGTAAAATGTTCTGTGAAGTGGTTTGAAAATTACTAATATTACACTGTATTTACTAAAGATTATACACCTTTTTGGCAAAAAACTACAATCATAGTATAGTCTAGTGGTTCTCAATTGGTTTTAGTTTGGATTCCTAAAGTTTTTTTTTTTATTTTCTTACAAAACATTACACATTTGGTTCAAAGCCTTATAGTTGTTGAGTTATAGCCCATGTGACAATGTTTCTAGTCTTCCCTTTATGTCTCTTTAACCTGCAGAACAGGAACAATGGTGCATTTTGAGCTTTAGATTGAATGAATCCAGAATCCACTGGAAATAGAATCATACTGAATCAAGACACCAAGACACGTGCCATTACCAGTCAACTGTGTAATTAAATGGAAGCTCTTCTGCATTTGGATAGAGAAACAGAGAACGGCCCAATATTGAAATAGTGCACTAATGCATATGGAATCAGTGAAAAGGATGAACTGAATTTGTGCAAAATGTAATACATTTAGAATGAATGTTGAGAAAATAGAGTAGATAAAAAGAAAAAAAAAATATGCATAGTATCGATTCTCTGCCTTTCTGAGCTGAGATAAGGAAAATGAGCTTTACTTTTTCCTTTAAGCGGATTAAGAAAAATCACCATCCTCTTTCCTTTTCTCCCAAATGTAAGTCTGATAATCGGACCAGTGTTTCGGAGCTTCCGTTTGCAGTCTTTGCTTCGTGTGCATGTTAGGCTGATTAGAGGTCTGGTTCTGAGGTTAAGCCTGTTTTATGCAGCTAGAGTCTTGTAGTAGGCTACCACACATGTTGCTCTGCCGCTGGTAAGAATGTGCACGTCCAAACTTGATTGACACATCAAGGCCTAAAAAAGTTATTAAAAGAATCATATCACAAGAAATAAAATGTCCCTTTATCTTTAGAAATTAGAACGCAAAACGTCCTACAAACCAGAGAGTCATCAAATTAAAGAAATTGTTCACCTAAAAATTTGATTTTTTTTTTTGATTATGTATCTAGTTATAGGTATTACACTCTAGGTATTTTACTGTCTTTCAAGGAAACATTAAGGTTTTGGAAGGAAACATTCCAGGATATTCCTCCATCTAATGCAAGTGAACGTTGCTCAACGTAGACCATTTTTAACGGTCCAAAATTCATGTTAGGCAGCTTCAAAGGGGCCTTGCTAACTAAACGATCAGTCATTTTCAGAAGAAAAAAATGATATACTTTTTAACTAAAAATGCTCACCATGGTTCAGCTCTGAGAAGCACGTTCACGAGACGGCTGAGTTCACGTTGGGAAGGTCACGCATGATGTAGGCACCAAGAACTGTTAAAAAAAATGAGGAGAAGGAGCATTGTCCAAAACAAATGGTCATTGCTGTATTGTTTCAGTTTAACCTTTCTCACGTAAGTTGAAGCTGCCAAAATATGGATTTTGGACCGTCAAAAATGGTCTTCATTCAAATTTACTTGCATACGATTTTGAGCTGTCCCAACGTAAGATGTCCAATCGTGGCGATTTCTGTGGTCGTGGCTCTTAAACGGTGGTCCTACGTCGGACAGTGAGAGAGGTTCAAAGATGGCCGTTGTCACGGTATTGGGACCAAAGATAGCATGCGATCATTTTCTTACAGTGTTAGAAATTTATCATGATCATTTCAAAGTGTGTTTGCTGCCACGACCTACGTCTACTGACTAGCCAATAAAAATGTGACATGAAATGGCATATTGATCAAAATGAAATGGCACTAAAACTTAAAACTAATTACCTCATGCTCCATTTGCAAAATTAGCATGCCAAGTTAACCTCTTTTCCCTAGCCATGACCGCATCCATATTCTCCTCATCTGCTTCCTCCTCTTTTTTTCAGCACACATAAAAACCACAGTTGCCAACGTGCGATTCATCTTGCTCTATTTGTTTACCACTAGCGCATGCTGATGATGTTTTATTCTTCTATACTAACTTGAGTCATAGCCAATGATTCAATATGTGTCCTCATCATACAGTCTACATACACGTCGTACCAAATTTTATTACATCAGTGTCGTACAGTGCGATTTGTAATGATCTTATAGGATTGGCGAAGATTGTAGCCAGCATTAGATGGAGAAAAGTCCTGAAATGTCTTTCCTCCAAAACATTGATTTCTCTTCGGCTGAAGAAACAACCGCCCCCCCCCCCCCCCCCCCCCCTCCTCTTTTTTCAAAATGAATGCATATACAGGCAAATGTAAAACTTACATAAACAGTTGAAAGGCCTTCCACAATCACAAGTGCAATCTATTTCCATCACAGTCGTCTGTATTGACAGTGTTCATCTGGCGAGTGTTTGGCTATGATTAACTCTTCACCCATGCCAGCAAGCACCTGCCAGTGTTTATTGAGCCCTGCGCTACAAAAATGACAATGTTCTCGCCTGGAATAGCTTTTGAAAGCTTGTTTGATAGAGCCAAGATTTCCATTTTCTTGTTTCTGTCTCACTCTCGCTCTTTCTCTTTTGAAGACAAGAGCATCAAAATGTCATCTGTTCTGGCAGCCTGTGAGGACTATGTGCTGCCCTGACCCTGAGAACAGTGGATACCGGCCCGCTGCCATGCCAGCTCCCCAAGATCGGCGGGGAACCAAAGTTAAAACGGGTTGAGGATTTTTCCTTTAAACCCATGGTGAAAGAGCACTGGCTAAAATATCAGGCAAAACTGAACAGATTTCATTCTCCTTTTCACAAAAAGTAAGTGAGTTAACCTCGGTCACAGCACAACTATTCTTTTTAGTATTTCTTTTTGCCATGTCCTCTGGCTTGAGCAAAGATGACTCCGTCGGTCTGGTCCAGTTACTGTTTAGCTGTATTTTCAGGGACTGTCTCTGAAATTGGCCAATTAATCCTTCCAAAACAAATCTGTTTCGATTTGTTTTCCTCTATTTTAATCGACTGCTTAGCATGTCTGCAGCACTATAATTGGCAAAATGAAGGAATCATTAATCAATGTATTAATTAACAGTTTTTTAATTGTTTATCTGTTTATGTAGTTAATATTTATGTTAGCTATAAATATCAATACAATTATACTTTAAAAACTACATAAAAATGGCTAACTATTTCTTCATTGATTTGCTAGTCGAGAAAAAACGAATGTAATTGGTCAGTGCATTTGTGAGAGGACTGAACGAACTTATGAACCCGTTAAATTAAACAACCTAAAGGCTTCACTGATCGTATAAAACAGATTTTAATGCAAGATTATCTCTTAAATTGGTCATATGATGTGTTTTATGTTTTCCTTTTTCGTCAGTGTGTTAATGTTTGTGCATGTATAAGATCTGCAAAGTTACAAAGCTCAAAGTCTCCCTCAAAAAGATTTATTTTATCTAAAAGAGAAGGCAGACCCAGACCTAGGTAAATGACTCGATCGGAAGTATTTGCATAATGCCACACAAACGGCATTATTCGGCCAACCACAAAACGCACTGGTTCAGCTGGCCAATTAGAGCACACTGCGCTTTTCGGAAAGAGGGACTCTGTAGAAATTGATGCGTGAAAGACTGGGCATGGAGGAGCTACAATAATGTACAGTGTGGGGGAATTTTTTTTATTTTTGAACATTAAAGCATTTTAACATATTCTATTACACCCAATACACAAAAAAATAATGATATTTGGAAATAGTATCATATGACCTCTTTAAGCACCATTGTCAATATTCTGAGATGCATTTGTCAGTTTTTATTTTTAGGTGGCATTTCTGGTCCTTTTTCAAGATATGGAAAAAGACAATAACCACCTCCATAAATTAATTATGTGTCTGAATAATTTCTTGTACCTCAATATGGCCATCAGACATTATTACGCCAGTCTTCTGCATCTTTCTCTCTTTGAGAAAAACACTCGTTCAGTGTAGGGCATATTCTTTCAGTAGAATGATTTGTTCATAAACATCAATTCGTTCATGACCAATGCGCCATGACTTTGCACCCAAACATCAAGCTTTATGTTTAGACTGGATAACTTGGGCTGTACAATCTCCAGATACAGAGAGTGGGATAGTTCAGTTTAATTCATCTTGGGTAAGAGGATAATACATGAACATGCCAGAAGATATCATGGAATTTCCTCATCTGTAGTGGTTAAATCAGCAGATCCGTAATGCTGAGGAGAGGCAGACCATAATCAATATCATGCAATGGATGTCTTATCTGCAAAACCAGATGTCTCTCCTGTTATTTATAGATTTGCTTCCTTCTTGTCACATTAGTGTTCAAATTCAGCTGTTGTGGGCAAGGAAGAAATATCTTATTGCTTAATAACTACACAAGGCGGGTTTTAAAGCCAGGGTCGAGAACTGATAACCTCCCACTGTGTCTAGAAGCCATTGTTCAAAGCTACAGCAAGTGGCATGGCAAGAAACTAGAAGCAAAAAAACATATTACTTGCTGCTTACTCTGCATGTATAAGGATGCTGATCTACAAAATCAGCGAAATTGTTGACTGGGATTTTCCAACAAGTGTCATAGTTCATCTTCTCATGTAATCTGATGTCTGAATTGCTGTTATCAGTGGAAACAGACGTTGTTGGGGAAATCTGGGATGCAGAGGTGGACTGAATGCTTATTAACCCTTAAATGCATGAATGTTATACCAATCATTATTACATAGTCTTTAGCGACCCGGGTCTATATCTAACACAAATGGATTTCTACCTTTCGCGATAATATAAAACTATTCCGATATTAGAGTAACAATTACAGAAGAATACAATAAAGCATATGTTGTTACCTTTTAGAGCTTGGAAGGGTTCAGTTTGAGCAGATGATTTTTTATATACTATTATCACTGTCATCGTCAGAGCTCATTTCCCAGTACATTCAGAATATGACTTATATTTGCGATCTCAAACATATTCTCAAAACTATCATTTTCAATATCTTCAAAATCAATTTAATCGCTAACAGCTTTTTTTTCACCATAGCCACCATCAAGTGACAGTGACAAGTGACAGTAATATTTGATTGCGTTCAGTACTTGCTCTGCTGTAAATCGCTGAGCCATTTCAAGGTTTGCTGATGATACTTCCTCTTCTTTTGTTTTCTGCCTGCAGTAACTATGAGTGAAATGTCACTTCATCATTGTGTATCAGACATTGCCACCTTGTGGAATAAAGGTGAATTGAACTTATTCAGTCATTAAAGATTAAATTATTGTTGTACAAAAAATATATATTTACACTGTTACACACCTCGATTAGTTTTTTTCGATTTTTTTTACCAAAAAAGTATGACGTGGTAAAATTACCAACAAAAAAAACCCAGAATATTTTGTAATTGTATTATTTTTTCTTGTTATATTATTTATGTATTGATTGAAGAATACTAAAAAGGTTTAAATCTAACTTTAAAAATGACAGAGGAGGAGGGTAGTGAATGAGGTCTCAGGTCACTAAAAACCCGAGATATGCGCTGTAAGGGTTAATATGAAGTAAAGTGTCATTAGATCCCAGTGACGCTGCTCTGAGACAGACCCCTGCTGTAAGATATGTAGAAGAGCTCATTGAAATTCAGATACTTGCCTCCCATTCGCATTCAATGATAAATCATTTCACTCTTGAGACATGGGGCAAAATGTCCTACAACTTTACCTGCCATTAGTTATAAAATAGCAACATTTCCACGTTGTAATTCATCAGAGATGATCACAAGAATGTTCTTAACACAGATATACCATTTCAGTTTTGAGTTCACCACCCCTAAAACCTATGGACTGTGTTTTGCTCGGAGTAAAAAAAAAGTAATTTTGACGATATATCTTGCAATTGTCACATGTGCACTCTAGACTACATTTCCCAGCACCCCTCCTGGTTCTCACCTGCACTCATTCAGCCATCACCCGCACCTGACACAAATCACTACTCGTCAATAGCACACTTTGCATTCAGTAATTGACCCTTCGCAGGGAGCTTGATTGACAGGTGATCTGACCAATCATACTTCGCCATCCGCCATTTTGTCCGACAAAGCAGTCAGGAGAGTTAGTAGATTAACATGGGAGGATTTGAACTTGAAAAACGGAATGTACTAATGCCTTTCTGCGGTTAAAACAGCATTCCTTCTTATGTTTATTCATGTTTATTTGATGCTATAAATGAACTAGAAGGAAGAGATGATCGGATCATGAGCAGCTTTAACTGATGCTCTACAGCGATCTGTCACGATACATTAAAGAGCCACAAAACGGTATTTATTGTTTAAAATCAGCGTGTTGTCAGTCCGCAATGTATTTCTCACTGCGTGAGAACATGGTGTGTGTGTGTGAGAGCAGCGTAGCTTGTCGGACATAGCGACAGTAACTAAGGGGGGCGGGTCTTTGCGAACGGTCAATTGTCTGGTCACCTAAATGCTTACCTCCAATATCTCCAACATTTCTCCTATGATTCTCCAGCGATCTCCTTCCTGCATCTTGTGTCTCCTATTCCCCAATGATCCTCTTATCTACCAGTAAGTGGCTACCCATACGTATGTAATATGTAACATATGTAATATCTAAATCAAAACATAATATCCATGGTGTCTAAAATGTCCGTTTTTTTTATAAAAAGTACAATATTTCCCTCTGAAAGTTTAATAAAAATCTAAAGTACTATACATTTAGACTTAAATAGAGAGTATAAATGTGAAAATATATGGTCACAGTTATGTTTAACATAAGAAATAAACTAGGTTAACTAATAGTTGCTAATGATATAAAAGTGACATTACACAGTTTAACCCCATATTTAACCAGGTTATGGTCCGGTCTCCCGTCGTCAGTGTTGAAACATATTGAAACAGTGTTGAAACATATCAAAATCCAATAAAAACTCATTAAAAGCAAATAAAAATAAAACCCAACTTTTGTGCATCCATTTCTCTTTTTAAAATCCCCTCACAAACGTCCGCTGTCAGCTGTCACACAGCTCCTAGGCCATTTAACTACACTTGGTTCAGTGTTGCTATGTCTGGAATTGAGCTACTTTTACACTGTTGCTGTGGGTTGCTTGTATAGTCTGCGGGTTGTTGTCTTTACTTTAGCTTTATTTCCCCTTCCCCCCACATTTGGGCTAGTTTTGGCCCTAATCATGCTTCTTTTGATTAGCATTTGGGTGGGTTTTCTTGTGCAGACCTGGCAACCCTGGCCCTCGGTTCGACCTTTGTGCGAGGATGCAGCCTCTGAATTGGGACACAGCAAAAGTCTGGTTTTATCTTTCTATTGCAACTTTCTTGTAATTGCGATTTTCTCTCAGTGAGACTTTTAATCTTGCTATTGCTACTTTGTTTCTTAAATGGGGACTACTTCTCAGAATGGCATTTTGTATCTAACAATGTTACTTTATATCTTGCATTTGCAATACTTTTTGTAATTGTGACTTTATATCTTGTGCCTTTATACCTTGGAGTGTGACTTTGTTTCTTGTAATTGTGGTTATTTCTCATTATTGCAACTTTATATTACGCAATGCGACTTTATATTGCGACTTCGTTTCTCAAATGGGGACCGGTTCTTAGAATGGGATTACTTTGTATCTCACCATGTGACTTTATATCTTACAATTACAACTTCATATCTTGTATTTGTGACTTTTATATCTCATACTATCCCTTTATATCCCACAGTGCGACTTTGTTTCTTGTAATTGCAGTTATTTCTCGTAATTGCACCTTTCTGTCATTCTATTCAACTTTTTAACTTGTATTTGCCGTGACGGTCACTGTGATTTTGCAAGTAAGACATGTTCCTAGTTCAACATATTTTGATCCTGGAACAACATTCCTGTCTGAAAATTAAGATCTAAACTTTTGGGACTAATAACTAATAACTTTTCCCTAAGATCAGAGGGAAATGATCAGTGAATATACACTGTTTTAAAAGCAACTAACCCTGGTTGTGACATAAACTGTAAACTTGTCCCTGGAATCTGATTGGTTGATAGAAATGTTGCATTTTGTACTTGGTGAAATAACATTCACCTTGCTGTGACTTTGTTTCACGTAATTGTGATTTTTATATCTTGCAAATGCGACTTTATAGCTCATTACTCTGACTTCACAATACTTCTCAATATGCCTATATGTCTAGCTATATGACTGACTTCATCTCTCAGATTCGACATTATTTATCGTAATAACATCTTATTTTCTTGCTATTGTGATTTAATATCTCCCAATTGTGACCTTATATTGAATTTATTTTGTGAAAAAGGTTAAAGACCCTTCTTTTTGTAGACTGTTTAAATTGAAAGAGTAAGGCTATTTCTTTGTTTACAAATTTCCCGTGTATATAAGTATGACTGAAACATGAGAACAGGCTGGCAGAGGGCATGCATCAATATTAATTACAAACCTCAGTCATGATCAGGGCAATCACTTCACAGTTAATTCTTCAGCACATGATATCAGTCATTTACCTTACAAAGGCTCTAAAGATCAATGATGGGTGTCCAGGAGAGAATGGTGACAGTGACGTGACATGCCCACAGTATTCTAACAGATACTCTTTCCCTGCTGGAGGCTCTTGCCTAATAGAGGAACAAAAGCAGAAAGATAAGAGCACCACATAAATCATGTCAACTCTCTCAAACCACTGCAGTGTCCTCAGGAACGGGGCTGGAACTGAAACAGATTACCACTATCAAAACCTGTGATGAAAACAATTAACACCTCAGGCTTCTGATACACTCAGCTCTGTGATCGAGACAGTGTTGGTGCAGTTAGGTAATGAATTTACTTCATTGCCATCAAAGCTCTCGATTTCTCACTTAGCTGTTGTACAAAGTATTGCCTGCTGGCAATTTCAAACTGTGTTACTAAATAGTTTCTCGATTGGCCCGCTGGATTGCAAAAAGAAAAAGAAACAGGCAGTCAGTTATCAATTATTTTGTACCAGTGTCCACTGATTTACAAAAGAAAGAAAAAAATCTATTTGCAAACTGCTTTGATGGACTACTGGCTGGAAGCACATCACAAGTGATTAACATCTGTGCGACTCAATTTGCCTGTTTGTGAACGGAGCGCATGGGGCCATCATAGAACCCAGACTGTCCACTCGGCACGGCTAGGAAGCATATGACACCCTCATGGTCACTTTCTCTCTCCATTTGCACCAGGTCTGTTGAACTGTCATTGAACTGAGAGTCTATCTATTTGCTCACTGCAGAAGCAATTTTGCTCCACACACTTTAATGCCAAGAACACAAACTCTGTGACATCTAATATCCTTCTCCTGATGTTTGAAACAGCAGAGAGACAAACTTCAAAGATAACTCTGAATCTCTACTAGCTAGCTGTATATAAATGCTGTTAAGAAGATGATTGGTTTTAACTCCAAAGGCAAAAACTTGCTTCAGTTAGGGTAATAAGCAATAATTTAAGAAAGGCTTCATTTGTTTATGATACAATATGATATATGATATTTTGGATTTTATTATTTGAAACAGTGGTCACACTTTAGATTTTGGTCCAATTCTCACCATTAAAGGGTTAGTTCACCCAAAAATGTAAATTCTGTCAGTAATTACTCACCCTCATGTTGTTCCAACCCCGTAAGACTTTCGTTCGTCTTCGGAACACGAATTAAGATATTTTTGATTAAATCTGAGAGCTGGATCACTTCTCCATAGGCTTCTTAAGGGATCGAAACTGGCCGGCCCAAAAGTTATGAAAGACATCGTTAAAATAGTCCGAGTGACTACAGTGGCTCAATCTTAAGTTTATCAAGCGACGAGAATACTTTTTGTGCGCAAAAAACAAACAAAAATAACGACTTTATTCAACTAATCATTTCCTTCTCTGTTCGGCCTCGAGATTTCACGTAGTGAAACTACGCAAAGCTTCTAGGTTGTACGTCACGCATCACACACATGACCAGCGTCGGCCAATAGTGAGCCTGGGTGTGACGTGCAACCTAGAAGCGTTGCGCAATATCAATGCAATGGGGTCCACCTCCCATTATAAATGAAAATATCTGACTTCCGGCGACGATCGACGCGCGTTCACGGGTGATGGAAGTCGGCGTACGAGGTAGGACGTAGCGTAGGAACCGACGTGACGTAGACGTTGTTTTGCTCTGCTCTCTGGCTGCGCAGGCGCGTTCGTTCTACGTCACGACGGTTCCTACGCTACGTCCTACCTCGTACGCCGACTTCCATCACCCGTGAACGCGCGTCGATCGCTGCCGGAAGTCAGATATTTTCATTTATAAAGTTTTAAATATGTATATTTTTACGACAAAACCGCACGGATTACCCTCAGAAGGCCTTCGTTTATCCCTCTGGAGCCGGATGGATTACTTTTGTGGATTACAACAAACCCAGGGTTGGCACAAACTAAACTGAAACATACCTGCCCTGGTGAAAAAAAATAAAAATACTTTATTGTATTTGAAGTATATTCCCTTTTTCAATAGTACATTGCAAATATACTAACAAAAAAATGTACTATCGGTAAATATATCAAAAGTATATTAGCATCATGCTTTTACCTATTTTCACAACACAATTTTTAACACACTTTAAATTAATTATACTTTAGTATATTTTCTAAAAAAATATATTTACACTTTATTAAAAATATATTTTAGGTAAATTTTGACATAATGCTGGAAATGATAATTGTAAAAATGCATTGAAAGTATACTTTCAAAATGCATTATACAATAGTATTTTGTTCAAAGTATAGGTAAGTATTATTTGTTTATTAATGTTCATTTGTTATTGAAGACAAAGTGTGTAATTTGTAGTATTTCGAATAAGCCAAAGGTATTACTGAGCATATATTTTGTACTCAAATATAATACACTTACGATCAGCGCCGATAGTCTCATGGGCAAGTGCTCCCGGCTCGTTGACCTTTCCCGATCCCGTCCCACCTCTCTCTCCCACCTCACTTCCCCCTTCTCTCTCCCACCTCACTTCCTGTCTAGCTACTGTCCTATCCTAATAAAAGGCAAAAACGCCAAAAATACACTCTTAAAAAAATTATAGATATATATAATACATACATAAATACACTTATGTATACTGTATGTATGGAAGTCACTCGTAGTAAATTTGTAATGTACTTGTAACACAAATAAAGTACACTTCAATATCACTAATCAAGCATGTAATTAGTTCCTACACAGGGATACTTGACAAGCCTGTATTTAAGAACAACATATCTTTCGCTCTAGACAGAAAGTGGAACAAATGTATGTTCTATTGTATGTACACAATAGCTTGTTTTCATATGACGTCACGCCACTGCGTTGCCATGGCGTGAAATGCAAATGGAGGGCAGGAAGTGATTTGCTGTATTTAGAAAGCACTAAAACAAACTCAAAATGTATATGTTTTGTGTCGTTTATGGTTACTTAAATCGATCAAACCACGAGGAGTTTTTATCTTGTACCAAAAGTTGTTGTTCATAAGGGGGGGCAATGCAAGAAATTGACTGAAAAACTCAGTGAAAACGGCTTGCAAACTTATGTCTGCGGTCGGGAGGAGCCGAATGGGAAAATGCCTTTGTGTGCAGTGATCACTTCGTCAAAGGTGAGTTAATACAACTTAAGTGGCTATGTTTGTGTGTAACGTTTCCGAACTTTGTAAAGTCAAAGTATGTCTGTAAGACGAGGTAGTTGCTGATATCTACCGCCTCGATGTCAGGAAAATCTTTCAATTCAGTTGAAAAATCGCTCCTCTTCATAACGTAAGGATCACGTCCAACATATGTTTGATTTTTTTGTTTATATCTTTCTCTTGTAATAGCGTGTAAAGTACAGTACGGACTTTCCTCCATCTCGTCCATTGCGCTCTTCACTCCCTGCCCTCCATCTGAATTTCGCGCGTCATCATAATCACGTGACTGAAACCCAGCTATTGACATGTAGCATTATCTCACATTGTGCATTGTGAGCAAATTCTTTGCGACACTTGAGCTTTGTGTAGGGTGGGTGTTTCATTTCACAGCAGGACCCTCTCCTAACATCACGATGACCGGCACATGGTCTGTGAGAAGAGTGTGGACAAAGTGCACTGATGCATAGTTCAACTCTATGGAGCTCTTTTGGTAATTTTCGGTTTCTTTTCCTCCCCTCGCTCTCGGAAAGCTTTTACTTGGAGAGGTCTGTGAAGTTGAAGGACTGTTATGGGCTGAAGAGAATGGCCGGGGTACAACGGGGCGGGTGGCGTATCTGTAAATCTTTAATTTAAGGCTCAAGCTTCAAAGGACTCACTGCGAGGAATGTGTAAAGTGGCTAACCGGGTGGCCAGCGACACATAGCTTGTCCTATCTTCTGTATATGTGAAAAGAATGGAAGATGACAGGAGTGATGGTCTGCTAGGACTGAATGATGCACTCTGAATTATACAGTCACTTACAGCGAGAAAGAGAGGATGAGGAGGTGATCTAGAGAGATGTCTTTGGCTGTCCACACACTGTATGAGCTGATGTTACTGTTGAACTTTTGGTTGTATGTAGGTTAGTATTATTGACTTTCATGGTGTCCAGTCTCTCCTATAAAGAGCAATCTCTCCTATTAATTTTTTTCTTTTTTCTTTTTCCAACAGCTATTGTTTTATTTAATCAGGGCTTCGAATCATTTCAACTGGCTACACTAAAAAAAAAAAAAAAACTGTGTAGGATTTCGTTTAAAAAAATCACTGTTTCACAAAACAAATTGCAATTAAATTTCACATTTAATTGTAAAGAAACAGCAAGTAACAAAAAAAAAAAAATGTCTTCCTCAGTATTTTGTCTTGTTTTCCAGTACAAATATCTAAACTAAATGAGTTTCAGAAGCAAGATTCAGAAGCTAAAGATTTTAAGTCTTGTTTTTTTATATTAAAAAATCAGAAGAAACAAATCTGCCAATAGGGTAAGAAAAAGAAACTTTATTTAAAGAAAAATAAAAAAATAGTTCTAACTGCATTGGTAATTTGTTTTTCTTGTTTTAATCATAAAGTGATTTCTTTTCTTTCTTTTTTAAAATATTTTTTTCATTAAACAAAATTTAATATAAGTAATTATGCTTGTCAAGTAAATATCAATTCAAGAATATTTACATATTTGTACTGAACAAAAATACTAAGAAAGTGTATGTTCTTATAAAAGCTACAACAAATATATATATATTTTTACATAATAATCTATTCATAATGTAAATGCCAGCAGAAAATGTAAGGTACAGATGAGGATGTCTGGTGAAAATAGGGATTTGCAAGACTGTGGGAGTTTTCATACAAATAAAAAGGGAAATGTTTCTTTTCTCATTGCTGTTTTCTCTACACTAATGTTGCTAAATGAAACCCTATGATGTCAAATCTACAGCAGACACTGTATCACATATGTACATTTTCATGCTAACAGAGTGAGTTATCCCTGTTGAACATACACATCAACAACTGTGATTAGTGTTAACACAACACGGGTCTCCAGGGACTTTTCGAGCATTAACACATCAGCCTTCCTTAATCTGAATTACTGAATCCCGTGTAATGCGCGGTTATCAGAACTACTGTAATGTGCTGCTCCTGGTAGAGCTCTCTCCTCTGCAGTCGTACTCATCAGATTATCTGTGTATTCATCTTTGATAGTGCTGCTTTAATGGACCAGCAAGGTCAGGAGGAAGTAATACATTTTCGAGCAATAAATCTAAAAACTGTAATGCTGTTTGTCTACAGATTTAGCATAAGCTAGGTAGCCTTTCAATCTTGACTGGGATAAAATGATACATTTTGCCGAAATGTGATTTTATGGGAGATGGTGTCATTAGAAGACATCTAGATGCTGAACATAGCGGAGCTGTGGGTTATGGGTTAAATCTTCACTGTGATTGGTTGCTCAGGGACCAATCAGTGACCAGGCATTACTCATGCAATAAAAGCTTAAAATTGTATAAATACTAGTGGGAGCACGCTGGAAAAGCCTATCTCTCCTGATCATTGAGCTTTGGTATCTATATGGAAACCCATTACATCCTCACAGTAAAAAACATAAAGGTTTTTTTGAGATAAAACTTAGTCACATTGTGCGATTTAACTTTCATTACAAAGGAAATAATTTGTGATTAGGACAGTTACAATTATTTATTTTTATTTATTTATTTTACTCTAAGGTGGAAACAGGCTTCCAGGGATGTTATCTGGCATGCCATCCTCTCATTCTCAGGTGCAGCATTCGTCCCAATCTCTAAAATAACATCATTGTTATAGATCACACTGCTGATGAATAAAGTATGAAATATAAGTAGAAGCCAATGAATGGCAATAGAACATGCAAAGAATTTTAACGCTGCATTCTTTTGAAATAAGGAAATGAAAGTTCAGCCTAAGGGTAAAGTCAGGGTTGGATTTTAAATTGGTCATTCTGGGGTTTGACCATTCTAGTCTAATAAAGATGTCTAAGCAATCAGGTTTCATGCAAAACCGCTGGCCTTGTACAAGGGCGTTTGGTTCTCAATCAGGCATTCCAGGTTTTTTTTTTTTTTGCATTTTCATTAATATTCATGTGTATAACTGGAAGTCAAAGTATTTGTAAGCTGCAGAGACAGATTGGGCTTAACAACAAAGCCAAAATTAATTAATCATAGGCACTAATTTTGAACTGAACAAAATACAAAACCCAGACCAAACAGAAAACATGTGCCATGCTTTGTTTTCAAATACAGTATTTCAATTTTAAGAGTGTACATAGGTAGTTTGATAGAAGCTTTGAAGTGGTCTACTGCCATGCAGAGGGCTGGTCCTATTGCTCACTTTGAATGCCTTCATGGTGAGCATTCAAAGACGTCTGTCCAGAGGCCGTAAAGAACCATGATCTCTGGACTAAAGGCCCCGATATGGTAAAGTTTGGGGTAAAAAAAGTTGGAATGCGAAAAAAAAAAAACTCCTAACGAATTTCATTTAGGCCTGGCTTTGTTCTAAATGACATCGCTAGTTTGTTTTTGAATTTTGTTTTAAAGGTTCAGTAAGCGATTTCTGAGAATCAATGTTGAACACTGTTGATACTTGAAACCAACCCAAACAAACACACCCCTCCCTTCATTGTTCCGCATCCAAAATGCTTGAAAATGCAGTGCAAGAGTGGATGTCTCTTTATCATAGCAGTAGCAGAGCTATATATAAAGTTTAATTAAAAACAAACTGCAAACGAAGTTCGTTTTGGCCTGATTTTGTTCGAAATGATGTGACATCAGATTTTGCTTTAAGTATATCAGGGCCTTTAAGCTCACCTTTTACACTCGGGGACTCATTTAAGGGCACGATTTGTAAAGTACGCGCTGCTGGGTCAGGATGCCCTAAGCCAGCATGTGCTAGAGGGCTCTAATGCTTTATGCACTATATGACTGAAGGGTCATGGTGCTCTGCTTTCTTTGACAGTCTCCAAAGCTCAGAGCACACTGGCCAAGTTCATAATAAAGAAAAAAGCAAAGAAATTAGTTTATCTCTATGCGCATGACCATATAATTTTCCCACGTCTGTTCTAAGTGTAAAATGGTCAAAATGTTGAAAGGAACAGCATATTTACTAAAAAATATCGTAATGTTCATTATTTGTGAAATGTCCAAATCTAAAACTAATACCCAAAATCATTTAAATTTTCTGCATGTATACTGTGAATTCTGATCTGATGGTTAGATTTCATATTCTGGGCCCGGTTGTTCAAAAGTAATCTGATCGGATTTCAGCTATTGGATAGGATCAAATCTTGAAAATGGGTGGTTCAAAAAAAAAAAAAAAAAAAAAAAAAGGATTCTGAAATTGGATTAGATACAAAATCCAATCTTGGTTTTAAGCTGGATCAAATCATCAGTTTGTTTTGTTCAAAACTTTTCAGTAAGAGTGGGATACCTTTGATCCAAAAGAATCAAAGGAGTTATCCTGATCCCAGCAGAAAGGTGGCTTTCAGGAACAAATTTACTAAAACTTTAAAACTGGTCAAAAATATACAACATTTGCATATATTTTTAATATATACATATTTAATTAGGGCTGCACAATTAATCGCAATGAAACTGCACACTATCAGTGCAGCGCGGCTGATCGGTAGTAAATGCTGCTCTATCCGAACACCCAACGCATTCTCATCCTTTGGCGTCATAGGTGACGCCATATGACATTTCAGCCCGTTCTCATCCTTTGGCGTCATATAGGTGACGCTATATGACAAAACGTCGAAATACTACGCACATGGCACCCTTTAGCGTGAATATAACACGCGAACCCAAGGCGTCATAAAGTTGACTGGCATCCTTTAGCGTGAATATGAGACGCAGACCCTACCCCACACCTAAACCTACCCATCACTTCGCGTGTTATATTCACGCTAAAGGGTGCCATGTGCGTAGTATTTCGACGTTTTGTCAGGCGTCACCTATATGACGCCAAAGGATGAGAATGTGTTGGACATTTCGTCGAAATCTTACGCACATGGCATCCTTTAGCGTCAATATAACACGCACTGTTATGGGTAGGGTACGGTTATGACGCCTTGGGTTCTGCGTCTCATATTGACACTTAAGGATGCCATGTGTGTAAGATTTCAACTAAATGTCCAAAGCGTCACATATATGACGCCAAAGGATGAGAACGGGCTGAAACACCAGTGGGAGCTCTCACGCGGAGACGCCAAATATGCCCCGCCACAGAAGTATGGTAACGCACATCATTCCAGGAAAATCCCTATCAGGCATCATACTATCACTGTAAGCCAAATTGGTTTTATGTGCGATTCCATGTAAATTGCGATTAATCGTGCAGCCCTACATTTAATATAATATTGAATATACACGGGTTTCATTTTTATTATGCTCTTGATTAGTTTAACCGTTAAAGTAAAGTATAGATATTAGGCTTCCTATCAAGCCTTTCAGTACAGTAAAGTAAAATACATTTTTGTGATGTAAAAAATTAAACAAAAATAAATCATATCAGAACTTTTGCACATTTAATGTAAAAAGTACAACCTGCAATGCCACTGAAAAAAGTACAGTTTCAGAGAAGAAGAAAAAAGAAAACATGGAATAACTAACTGCATAACTTGGTTGAAGAACCCTTTGCTTTTATTACAGCACTGTTTTAACTGGGTTGTGTAGTGCTCTGATAGATAAGATTACCCTATGGTTGTGCTGGTATTTGTATTTCTTTGTATTTTCTTTGTATTTTCTTTGGTATTTGTATAGCACAAACCTTGAAGTCACAATGCCCACTGTAATTTCCACAAAAAACCAAAGATATAACAGATATAAGGCCAAATACAAGAACATTGATGATCTAACATTCTCAGCACCTTCTGGCCTTTGTTGAAAGGATATTTATTTATTTAAAATGTAGTTACTTGTTAGCCTGGGAAAACCCAGACAACTTCCGGCAAATTTAGATTTGCTCTGAAAGTTAGTCTGGCAAAGAGCTCATTCAAGCCCATTTCCAATCCGTCGAAATTGAGGCACCAATCAGAAACGTTGGGGCGGGCTTTACACGATGACGACAGCGCTGGGATTTCGAAGCAGATTTTGTAGCCTACATTACAAAGATGGATGCCGCCGTCGAACATCACTCGTTCGAATCAGCTATCGCGTCTGTTTTAAGCGATTTGAACGTTTCCTTTTAGTTAAAAAACGAGCAAAGAACAACACTCGGAGATGTTTCTCCGCCGCTCGGCATACGTCATCTCCTTCATCGCTCTGATTGGTTTTAGGTCTATCCGCGACGTCCGTTGGTGACGCCCCTCTGGAAATGATTTGTCTATGACGCTTTGCCAGTCCATAACTCAGTTACAACTGAGAATGGTCTGGTTTTAACCAGTTACTTGTCAAATATTATTATAATTTTAACTGAGTGCTCAAAGTTGCTGTAAGTGGATCTGTATTAGCTGACAAACCAGGTCTGATGTGCTGTCTGTTGTCTCACCTGCAATCGCAGGAGATTGTCAAAGCGTTGACCCGACAGTCACACGAGTTCCCCCCCTCAACAGAGACCCAACGGTGGGAAGCTGCAGCACTGATAAACACTCAATAAAGTGATATCAGGGACGCTGAGGTAAATACATCCCAGATGGTGGGTGGTTGAGCGGGCAGATGGCGCTGACTTTGCCTTACAGTCATGGCTAAATAGTCAGACCAACACGGAATATGGTTTCTGTATACTTGTAGACACATTCAAGTTTAATTAATAAGCAGTTGGCATGTTTCCTTAACACTGTTGTCTTAATGTGGGTAAGCTACAATGCGATCCAGTGAGAATTGTCCAATGGACAGCATGTGTTTACATCGTCAATGCGATGTCTCTATTCTGAAGCCTTAAAAAAAATATAGTAAGTGTAAGAGAAAAACTAGTTATCGTTGAAGAAAATTACAGTGATCATCAGACGCAACTGAATATGTCATCTACATGCATGTCTTGCCTGCCGTTTGTTAAAACATAAAATAATGCTGTTCCACAGAGGGAAGGAATCAAAAATGCAGAAGTCTTCAGGATTTTGATGGCAACACTTGATGCATAATGTTGGATTTGATTATTCTGACAGTAGAAAAACAAAGAGAATGCCAATTCTACTCTATAGAGATGTATAATTTAGACTAACCAAAAACTTTTTCGTTAAATACGAGGGGGGAAATTTTGTTTTCTTTTAGTTAACATCTTTCCTATCATATTCGTAACTGAAAAAAAGCTATTCGTAACTGAAAATAAGTGACGGATCCATCAGACTGATTCAAACTGGTAACATGTCTTGTTGTAGGCCCTAATGTCTTTTTGAACGAATCATTAAAATATCACATGGGGCTTTTGTATGTGAATCGGACTGTGAAGCGTAGCTTGCGCATTTCGCAAATGCAAGTTGTACCCACCCATAATCTTGTTCATTAAATTTGAGAACTTATATTTTTAGGCTTTAAAGGGATACTTCACCCAAAAATGAAAATTCTGTCATTAATTACTCACCCTCATGTTGTTCCAAACCCGTAAGACTTTCGTTCATCTTCAGAACACAAATGAAGATATTTGGGTGAACAATTAATGAAAGAATTTCATTTTTGGGTGAACTAACCCTTTAAATGTGATCCAATTCTGCTCTCTTGCACAAACCCTTTGCAAAGCACAAAAATACATTGCAGTGGTGGTGGTACCATTATGAAGAGGTATGCAAATGGCTGAAAAATACAAATGAAATCAGCTCATTCTAATATTCTGCAGCTTTCTAACATGAGAAAAATTAATACATGAGATTCCACATGTAGGCCTACATATCCATAATACTTATTATAGTTCTTTCCATAGCAGCTTTGCCTGGACTGTTTCAGTGAAATAATAAAGTATGTTAGATACATTATTATTCCTAAACCATAAGTAGCAGAGAAATATATTATTGACAGTTTGTGCAGCACATTTCAGCACTTGTGAACCTGTTATAATGATGTGATGCAGATGTAAAGTCTGTTGAAGGCTAGGCTGTGTGCTTACATGGTCTTAAAAGCCTTAAAGGGAAAACAACAACAACTTGTTTAATTCCGTAGGTCAAAAAAAGGGAGGAAATGACCATGTTATACCGATTTTAAAATATTATTTAATAGTACATATAATATTATTTGTTAATTTTGTGTTGTCTAATTTGAAATATGAGGGATGTAGAAACAAGAATGTAACATAGCTCTACTCAATGACAGGCATGCTTCGTCTGTTTGGACCTCTTATCCTGAGTATCATATTGCACATATTGGATGTCAATTACAAATTCAGCCGTATGCATTGGGTTTCAAATGTTGACCGAGCCACAGGTCTACAACACAGTATTGTTGGTCATGACAAACACATCCTAACTCTGTTGCTGTGTCCCAGAGAAATCAATTTAACAATGACATCCAAAGTGGAAACACATTCTTTTATTCTCGAACTTCTTGGAAATCGCTCAGATCCTGACACAGTCCAGATACACCATCCATCATTCTGCTCTTGGGACACCAAAATGATTCAAAGCGCTGCGTGCGAAGTCTGAAACATTATGTGCGCAGTACTTTTAGGTTCCTTGTTGGATGAAACATTATCTTTGCATTCTAAATATAAATGTATCTTGAATTGTTCATTGTTCTAGTCCTCCGCCAGCAAGTTTTTTTTTTCTTCGAAATCGCAAATTGCATACTTTGAGTAGGTATTTCCAACGCATTCTCATCCCAAGGCGTCATATACTGACGCTTTTGGCAAAGTGTCTACATCCGACCCACATGGCACCCTTTAGCGTCAATATAACACGCTTCGGTTATGGGTAGGTTTAGGTCTGGGGTAGTGTTAGGGTTAGACCACTAGGAGGCGCCATATATCTGCGTCTCATATTGACGCTAAAGGGTGCCATGTGCGTTGGATATAGACGCTTTGGCAAAAGCGTCAGTATATGACGCCTTGGGATGAGAACGGGCTGGTATTTCTTTTGAAACTCGTCCTTGACCGTTTTAAAAGTTCTGTATAGCATGAATGTGTGTAGTATGAATGTAAACTGGACATACTATTTTTGCCATATTGGGATTGTCATGTGAGCAGCGTCAGTTGTCAGTTCATGGCAATTCACTAATTCTCTCCAGTGGCCTCATGTGATAAAGTTCATTGGATGCGCACTTCAGAATCTCGCCAGAAGTATTCTAGGATTTAGGCCGTGTGTCCACCAAAGCATTTTTAGAAAGCTGAAAACAGCAGGTGTTCTTCTGAAAATGCATAGCTCCGCACATAAAAATGTTGACACAATGTAAGGTTCTTTTTCTGGTCCTTGTTTTGGATGAAGAGACCCGTCGGTCTATGTGGGTTCATGAGATTATGATGACTGATGGTTGGTCAGTGTGATATTTTTCCCGCCCCTACTCTACTGTGATTGGACTGCTGGGTAAAAAGTGAGTCAGCGCCTACATTTTACCCAGAGTTGAACGTTAAACTCTGCAACCAAAAAAAAAAATAAAGCACTCAGCGCTCAGCATGAAATAGACACTCAGCTCCTCCTCACGCTGCTGCTGATTTTATATTTGGTGCTCCCATTGAAAACAATTAGGGGGAAAAAATGCTGGCCTTAGGGAAAAAAAAACAACTTTATTGCCCACTGTTTTATGAATAATGTGAATTCGGATATACTTTTTTCGCCAACTATATAGTGTGGAAGTATGCATATTTGGTTGCAGCCTGTCTCCATAATCATTAAATCAGTCATGAGTTAAGTAATATCCAAAAGGTCCTTAGTGTCGATTCTTATAAATGAGGTTCATCGGGGTGTAAACCTTCTGTAATTCTGTGACGCACAATATTGACAAGGTGGCCCGTTCAGTAACCATTACATCATTTAAGAGACTCAAATGTGCATGTGATCCCATTCTGCTGCTGAAAATCTTTCGATGCTCAGCTGTGTTTGTTGATATTGGGGTGGAACAAACCGTAATAAATATTGTGTATTTGTGATTGTTTTTGTCTCCATTGGGCGTGATATTTAGAGATGTGTGTACATACAACCTCATGAAGCCCCACAATGGATGGCCAAAATGCATGTTTGTGTGTATAAACTTTCACATTTGTATTCGTGGCAGAAAAAATGGGAGGAGAAAGAGTGTTTGTTTATTGTAGAAACAAACAGTAAAGGGTTGAACTCTCATGCAATGAGTAAACTTTTAGGTCATGTGTGGGTTTCATAGGTCATTTGTAAATGTGAGAGAATGGTGCAATGGAAGGAATGTATGGTTCATATTCAGTGCAGAAGAACGTCCCTTTCTTCCTTTTTTCCCTGTGTCCCTGGTCATTTATATAGAGAACAGAAGATCAAGCTTTCTGTGTTTTGGAGGCTCCACATGTTCCTCTATGAGTCAAAACACCTCTCAAACACCAGATCTTACACACTAAACAGTGTTGTTCCATCAACACTTCAGAATGAATGTTTTGATGAATAAAATCAGTCATCCCAATTTGTAAATTGTTGAGAGAAACTCCCACCCACGGCGCATGGGAAAGTGTATCTTGTGCGTGCATTTAAATTAATCACGGAGTTCAATATTGCATTTTTTTTTAAAGAATTTACTTCCATTCATCACATGAAAACTGCATCTGTTACTAGCACTTTTTCATTTCAAGATTATTGTGACAATGTGGCAGTAGGGCTGGGTGGTGCATTGATATATACTGTGCGATGGTAGAATTGTGTCAGCCGGTAGATATTTTGCTGCATCATTTATACTGCTGTAGATATATTTGTGCAGCTATCAGTGTGCAAGACTGCTTTACATTACACACATGCATGATAGTGACAAAGAAACAATGAATAGTGCAAAAATACAGAGCTCGATGTGTCCCAAACAGGCTAAGATGACAGATAACTTGTTATTGAAAGGTGTCAGGCACAAGGACAAAATAAAGTTTGTTGTTTATAGCGTCACCACTTGCCGCATTCATTTATAATTCAACGCATGTGTGGAGCCGCACGTGTATATTGGCTATTTTACAACGGCGTCAAATGTGAAGGGAATATTCACTCATAATTTAGTGTTAGAACTATCTTTATAATTTAGAGTCTATCTTGATCATTTCTGACTAACAAATATATGCATATTATAATGCATATTTTTGGATGATCCAATAAATTAAATATTTTACAATTAAAATTCACCTGTGTTTCATTTGATTACTTTCTCTTTTTTATTTGGAACTTGGAGGCAACCACAATTTTGGTCATTTATTTGCCAGCCCCTATGTGGTTTTAAATGGATTTTGGATGATCCATTAAATTAAATATTTTACAAATAATACAATGAAACAGATGAATTTTGTTTTCTCTTGGAACTTGATGGAGGCAACCACAATTTTAGTCATTTATTTGCCAGCCGCGTGGTTTGGATATATTTTAGATGTTCCAATATAGGAAATATTTTACAAATAAAATGCACCTGTGTTTCATTTGATTATTTTGTCTTTTTATTTGGAACTTGTAGGCAACCAAGATTTTGGTCATTTTTTTGCCAGCCCCTTTGGGGTTTGGATTGATTTCAGTGTTCAGTGTCTGCTTTTTATAAGCGACTTTGGGTGCTTCCAGAGTAAAGTCCTCTTTTTCCTCTTTAAAGTCCTCTCTGGGATCTTGGCCACCATACCACTATACATCTTTCTGTCAAATTTCCTCACTTGCAGTGCAAACCACACATATTTTGTTATTATTAATCCGTTAAGTCTGTTTCTCTTTTCCTCACATGTTTCTGCCTTGCCCTGCATCTCACTATTTAAATGCCCCAGTTTAGTGTTTTATGAATGCGTATGCTACAATACATCAGATCAAAAAAAAATAAAGACTTCAATGATTTTTGTATCTGGGGGATACAGAAAGGGACAGTGAGTGAGTGAGTGAGTGGGTAAAAAAAATCAGGGAAAATATTGGAAGAGATGATCCATGCAAATACTATTGATATAAAAACTCTGCCAGGCATTGACTAAATATCTTGGCTATGAGAAGGCCCACTGACCTTGAGGTATATGTTAATATATTTTAAATAAAGATATGTAGTAATGCTGGGAAAATATTAAATAAATAAATAAATAAATAAATAAAGTACTGAGAAAAGTATGCCCCTTTAAAGGTTAAGTTATTCTCTTACCTTCATTATCAATAAACAGCTGAATGCAACAGGCCTTTATGGATGTTGTGTTGTGTTTTTGGTTAGGAAAGGCATTTGTATGGGTCTTTTTTTGTATGGGTCTTTTTCATACCAGGTTGCTTGTTTTCTTGTTGCTGACACATTTCAACGTCATTTGCCCTCAAGTGAAGTAAATTGATGCAGAGGGTCTGTAAAGACATGATTTCAGTAACGGTAAACTCCACACTGCTGTCTAATTCCCCATGGTTTACCCGGAGGAACTCACTGAGTCATAAGAAGGTGACCAGCAGAGGGAAGTATTCTACTGCTTCCACTCAATCACCTCACATTCTGTCACACACAGACTGTCCTACCTGGAATCAATTTATGAAATGGAAACAGGTAGCCTACAACTGTTAATAAATCATGATAAAGTCATATATTAATCGCTGCATCGAGTGAAGCAAAGCACTGACTCCAAACCTCAGCGTTACGACCGCAAATTCCCTCAAAGTCTTGAGTGTTGGCTTGTTAAGGAAAGTAGCTGGTCGTAGACACAAAATAGTCATTTGGTGGTGAAATAAGTTGTTCCCGACAACCTTTTATCTCACATATGATAATATCACGTCGATATCCTCCGGTTTATCATGTAGAAGATCTCTTTAAGTATATCTTTTTTTATAGTTTCTGTGAATTTAATCCTCCCCTCAGAGTTAACTTTGCGCAATGGCGACTAAAGCAGTGTTGCCAGATCTCACTCGGGAAAACGGGCAACTTGGTCTGAGAAAACACAATAGCCTACGTGCATCATGTTGCTGCTTATTTACATAAAGTTGTGCTCTACTTGTTGCATCGCTTGTCGGATCTTTTTCACAGACTACGATGGCGCATTTCCACGGTTAACATCTGTTAATATAAAGGGCTTGACATTAACTTTTTTTTGCTCATATTTAACTTTTTTTTAGTGGTTTTCCAAAGTAGCCACTTAGCATTTCCACTGGCCACAATTTTGACATCAATAAGATGGGTAAAAACTACCATATGTTTTTAATATTATCTCATAATTTGGCAGCAGGTATAACCTATCAGGCTGCTGTCACTTTAAGACCCGACGGATCAATTATACTGTTACATTTCACTTAAAACATAACTGACTGTTTTTAGCCTACATGAATATTCATCAAACTGGCATTTTGACAGTATTTTGTGTGTATTTGACTGTTTAAATGCAATAAGCAGCTTTACACACGCACACTTTGGGTGTGAGCACAAAATCTGTGAAAAGGAGTAACATTACGAGCAACCACGTCAAAATTCAAGTCCTGTAACCAACCATATACATCTGGAGCAAATTAAATGAATGAGTGAGTGAGGGGAGAAGAGTCCATAACTCGTTGTCGGAGAGATGAGAGAGCAAGAAAGCGCAGATGATATCATGTATCTTGCGGAAAATTAGTAGGGCTATTGGAAGCGTTTCAGATACAAAAAATCTATATTTTTGACAATTTTTGGGGAGTAGTGGCAAACCTTTCTCTCTTCTGACCACTGTTATCAAGCTTTCATTATTTATTATTTTTTCCTCTTTTGGAAACTCATAGAAAGGATATTGTGGATTTTATCTTTAGTGGATCAAATGGGAATGCAAAAATTAAGATTACCCAACTATGATGACTTCCGCTTCTGAGAATCCCAAATGTGAAAAGGCGAACATGGTCCCTTCGCTCGCGCCACTGGAAATCTCCAAGTCTCACTGAAAATAACTGATAGGCTATCCAGTAAATTGCTGTCTCTGCAAGTCGCTGTCAGTTTGTCGCCCCTAAATATGGAACAACATGGAAAACTAACTGATTAATATATGTTATGTAGAGTGTGGCTTAACTAGTAGATGGGTATCTCTATGCACTAGCAACCACCCCAAAATGTGATTGTTATCTGGAAATAAGACCCACAAAAACTGTAGACCACGCTTATTATAAGCGGACATGGCAACAATGAACTAAATCCTCCTACACTCTAGTGTAAGCCACGCCCTTTTCTGACGTCACCCTGATTCGGATCTCTCCTCGCGCTTGTATCAGCTACACTAGAACAGTTCAGGTTGTGGCAGCAGTGCCCGAAGTGCGCCAAACCACGGAATTGTTGCCATATTCTGGAGAATCAGTCCGTTTTCTCAAAAAAAAAAAAAAAATTTGTTCGGAACGGATTTCTGGTCCGTTGAAACATCTTCAGCACCCAACAAAAATAATCTGATAATCCTCACACTCCCAAACTGAGGGAACAGACCGGGACCGTTGGGACTTATAGGACATATTCTTGTTACCACGGCGCAAAACAAAGTACAGAATCTTGTTATACATACTTGTATTGTGGAGCAAACGGAACGGATGCATTAAACGCCCCGTGATTCAGGGTTCACTGCGCTTCTGTTTTGAGGGGGTTGAGCAGCCGCACTGGATTCAACGCTTGGGATGCGGGATCCCTGAACTTGTCTGCTTCTTATCCGCCTCGTCGAGCGGACTTTTCATCTGCAGAATCCGATTCGATCAGCTTCTTACACGGGCGTTTGGATGCGATCTAGATTCCTGGCTGTGCTAAACTCTTCATTGAATGCAGTTTTACTAACAGCTGACTTTCTGTCGTATAGTGAAGGGGTGGACAGAAGTGGATTGTGTTGAAGTTGCATGAATCAACGGATCGCTCTTTGCAGATCGCAATATCAGATCGGATATTTGGCGTGAGGCGCGATGGCAATGTTGGCGACTTTTTGGATTGTCCTGTTGGTCGCGTTAAACGCTCCAGGTAAGTCCATGAGCTCCACTGAAGGATGTTTGTCAGTCAAATATGCGCTATTGTCATTTAGTGAGACCGCCATCCGGAATCTTTCAAATACTATGCGGTTCATAACTGTTTAAAGTTAGACTAAACCTCTCTGGTGATACAGTGTTGCCATAATTAAGATAAATGGACTCGAACTGAACGCATGAAAACATGAGATACAGGCAGATGGCGATATTGATGCTGCGCTAGAATATGTGTTCTGCTTGTTAATTGTGAGTTATTGAAGAGCTGCAGACATATAAGGGAACACAAATGTTAGTTTTTTTTTAGTTTAAGAGATAAAGGATGTGCATGTTTACATACTAAGCGATAATTTATTTAGTAGCCTAGTCTTTGTTCGACAATATCGTTTGACGCCAGATGTCAAATGAGTGGCATGGATGGAGACGGATCAAGTAACCCATAGTGATGAATCATTCACATTACAATTTAATGATGAATATACGCACCTCTTGGTGTAACATTCTTCAGACAGTAAAAATAAGCTATTTTTTTGTTATAAAAACAGTTGTTTTTTAATATTTTCCTGGGGGTAAAACATCATTTGTATCAAACAATTTTGACTTCCTCTCATGCATTCTTATTTGTCATAATTTATCCATAATGTACACTTTTAAAAGAAGCATCGATCTCAAGTGAACTTTTAAAAAATTGAGTAGTCGTGACAATGACTTAATTATTTTTGTAATATTTTTGCAGTTAGTTCTGGCAATTAATTGTGCTTCATAATGTTCTAAGGTGCAACGGCTTATATTCTTGTCAAATATGAGTTGGAATTAGTTAACTTTCCTTTGGCTGTCAGATTAAAGCACTTGCTTTGTCCGTGAGTGATATATGGGTGTGACCCTTCTGTGAAGATCATAGTCCTTCATCCTCTGTACCTGAACTTCCTTCCTGTAAAATGAATAGATCACATGACATGACATAATAACCTTTAATTCAAACACACAGTTTCCCTTTAAAAGCATCCCTTTCCCTTATCAGCAAGAGTATTCAATTCATTTGCGTTCCCCAGAGACTCTGGTACTACTATTGGCCCAGCATTGGGTGTCTTTTAATAAACTGCTCTTGAGAGTATATTTTCAAATCAATACTGCACTGCTGACCTCTAATGTTGTAAACAAACTGTCTGATATATTGGTTGGTCTTAGAGCGCTTTTCCGGCCTGCCCCTAGTGGCTCTGTAGAAGAAGCTTAGCCAGTCAAAACAGCTGTTCAGGGTCAACTGAGTGAAAGGCTTATGTGATAATAACCCTTTCACCTCCTTTCATTTGGTGATTCTTTCCCTTATCATCTCGCTTTTCCACTCTTATGTGATGAAGACATCCCTGCATCCTTTATTAAGAATATTCTGCTGCTCTTTGTAGTGATATAATGCTTCACTAATAGTTTTGCAAGACTCAAAGAATGCCTAGATCTAACCATAAGGAGTTGATTTTATCGCTAAGCTTCATGTAATAAATGGCACCTTGCACAGTTGCAAATATCTTCGCTCAAATAGCTTGAACATGTTGCTTTTGGCGTGACTCCAGAAACGGAACAGTCTTGTTTGAATCACACGGTGGCCAAATGCTTGTGTGCCTGTAAGGCTGCTTTCAGATTGAGTTCCTGTAGACGTTTTTTTTTTGTCATGTGATGTAATAAAACCAAATGACTCGTGTGGCAAGATGATGCAGGAACTAGAAGTAAAATTGTCGATGGTGGCGCACTGTAATAAGAGTCAGCATTTTGAGCATTTGTTCTTGTGGGTAAGGGATGACTGAAGAATTAATTAGCTTGCGTTTCTCACCATTAGCAAGGACTGGTAACTTAATGGAGCAAAATATTTAACTTTCTTGACAGTAATGATATGCATAGAACTATTTTTTTTTTTCCAGGGTATCATTTAAGACTTCAAAGTCACAAGATATAATAAAAATGGTGGGAGAGGTTATGAGAGCATAGAAAAGTTGCAAAGATCCGTTCAGACAAGATCCTTGAGAAAGCAAACCCAAGCATGCTCTGTTGACAAGACACCTTGGAAATCTAATGATATACACAACCCGGGCGTAGTGAACACATCCCTCTTTGTTCACCTCCGTTCTGTGTTTACTAGACACTTGCCATGCAATTAACAGCTGGAATGGGGGGTCTTAGAAGACATCTGGTTATTGTTTCTCTTTCTGAAGCAAAGCAATCACTCAGCATAAATCAGATCTACGTGAACATGTTCATGTCAGAGCCGGTTACTTCACGTGCAGCTACACGTACAGCTTGAATACTTAGCGGTGCTGTGAAGCCGAGCAAATAATGAAGCATAATGAATTATATGGATGTGGTTCTGCTTGCTGTTATTTGACGCCCAAGGCTCTCCCATTGAAAAGCATGGGCTGAAGTGTCGTAATTTACAATGTTATCTGCTCTGAGATTCACGCCCCCTTTTTTTGCCAAGTTGGAACCCGCCAGGGTAATCTATTAATAGGGCAATTTGCAGCTTGTTGGTTGTAATGCGGCCTGAGGAATCTCTCGGGTGTTCTGATCTATTGGTAATGTCTGAAATGGCTCGACGCTAGGCTAGATGAATCAATAGATTGATGCTTTCTTAACCTCCCAGGTTTTTATGAATTTCTTTCTTTTTGTGAAATTGTCAGTGGTGGTCAACCGTGTTTGGATACCGACATTCTTCAAAAATATGTTTCTTTTGTGTTCCGCAGAATGATCAGAATGAAAAAAAGTAAAAATCTACTAACCCATGTCATTCCAAACCTGTATGATTTTATGCAGGTTTGAAATGACATGAGGTTGAGTAAATGATGACAGAATGATCATTTTTTAATGAACTAGGCCTATCCCTTTTAGTTCATTCATACGGCTCTTCCATTTTACCGGGATGGTTTTCCTCAAGGAACACATACAATTCCTGCTTTCTGTCATAAAGAGTGTACAGTGAATTTCAACAACACATGTTGGGGTGTGAAACAACATACCTGTGCTGTTAATTCTCCTTGTTCATATAAAAACACAACTCTTCTTTGTGGCTAAAATTCATTCAGCAATGCAAAGGATGAAAGAAGAGTAAAGGAACGGGCTGTGCTGTTTGATAGTGATTACATGACTTATAGCTCTCCCTATAGAGTAAAACAGATGCTAGATGGATAATTTCTCCTAACGTCCAGTGTTTGGCAAACCATCACTGACCCGTAAATCGTCATTTCCTCCTGTGATACCTTTTTTAGCGATACTTTTTTTTCCATTAACGGAATGGAAAACTTTTAAAAGCTTCAAAAAAAAAAAAAAAAGCATTCATCATAGTTTTGCTCGATTTAAGGAGTATTTCACGGAGGAGCTCTAATCTATACCTTAATTATTTGAGCCCACCACAAACATCAATTTTACTAAGAGGGCTGTTTCAAGGTGAACTACCTAGGAAAGTGGTTTGCGTGTACGTGTCGGAATCAGTCGAGTTAATCTGGGGTAGAAAATGGCTGAATGCCCAAAATGCTTTTCACCTGTTTCTTAAGCACTTTCAGCTACTGCATGTACAATATGAAAGGTGCTCTATCAGTGAAATTTGGGTTTCATGTTATTTTACAGTATGTGTACTTGTGTGTACATACTTGCCTAAAAAAGAATTGGGTATATAAGGCGTTAATTTTGGGTTTAGGAGTAGGTTCGAGGTTAGTACCTAGTTATTACCCAGTGATTGTAATTAGTATAATAAGTACATCTTATGTACATGGGGAACAGGACTGTAAAATAAAGTGCTACGACGTTATATAAAATATGGGTGACGCTTCCTTTTACAGTAAAGTACTTACGTGTACTTACAGTGTACTTACCTAGAAAGTACTGGCTAAGATAAGGTAAGTACATGGGTTAGGGGTAGGTTTAGGGGTAGGTTCAGGGTTAGTACCTAGTTATTAACCAGTAATTATAATTACTGTAATAAGTACATAGTAAGTACATGGGTAACAGGACTGTAGAATGAAGCGTTACCAAAATATGTAATATATATAGGCCTATATTTTAGATCAGTTGGAGTTCAGTTGGAGTGCTGAAATGTTGATTGACTGATCCAATCATCATTTCCTTTTCTAGTGTGTTAGCTTGTTTTTCTTCAAAAATAAGAATGATTTGTAATATCAGTCCATCAATTCATTTATTTCTTGCTTTTTCTTTTCTTTGAAATAATGTGTGCAGATGAAATGTTCACAATTAGACAAACTATGAATAGAGCGAAAAATGAATAGGGTCAATTCTGATTTTTAGGTCGGCTTAATATTTTACTAACCAGAATGTCACAGAATGGAACAAATACCCAGTTGGCCTTGTTACCCACGAGTCCTCTTTTCGCAGAGAACGACAGCTGATTCTGTGCGTTCTGCTCTTTGATCACAAAGTCTTGCCTGATTTGTGTAGAGATGATCCTGTGGTTCATGTAAAAGATCAGGATTATTTTCCTGGCTGGAGGAATCGTGTTTGAAGTGGTTCAATCAAGAGAGAGAAGAAGAACATCTTGTGATATCCCCCCCCCCCTTGCGTGTTTTGATTATCCCATTGACTGTGAAAGCCATGTTTGAGTGGCGTTTTTAATTTGTAAGTTTTGCCAACACTCTCTAAATTGCTATGATGAGCAATATCAGATCGCCCAGGGTCTTTCACGGATGTGCACTAGAAAGATTACAAATGCTCAAAAGAGTTCAGCGAGGGGGAAATATACGTTGTTTGCTGCGAAAGCTTGGCTCCCTTTCACTTCAAATGGCTTTACTCTTTTCTTTATGTGCAATGACAGGAATTTGGTCATTCACTTTGAGGTCAAAAGGTGAGCCTATTAATGTCAGCCCTCTTTGAAGGTCTAAGTGATATACAAGCTGTTGTGACCCCCACAATAGATGGTTTAGCTGGCAAACAAGTGTGTGTGGGTGTAAAACCATCACTTGTTCCACTCCACCCATGAGAAACTGGGGTAAAGTCAGACAGATGGTTAACACTCCTCAATTGTATTTCCAAATGTGTTGGAAATCTGGTTTATTCGCAAATAAAGTGTTCATTACTTTTGCATTAGGTTACTCGCCTTGACATGAGTCCCATACCATTTGAAACCATTTTCAATTCACATCAGAATATATTACATAAGCGTGAACTGAAACCGCTTTAGTGAAGGGACCTGATTTTAGCAGTTGCAGTCACGCTTTGATGCCGTTTCACACTTTTAACCGCTTTTCTTTGACGCCGTTTAACAATGCGTTGCATTAAAAAGCCAGTTTCTGTTCATTGATTTCATCTGTCAGAATGCGCATTCATTGAACTGGAGTTTAGTCATGCATTTTAAATGAGTTAAGATGTTAGTTTGTGTTCTGTTTTTATTTATTTATTTTTCAAAGAAGGATTGTGCTGTTTCTCCCACTGAACTTGATTTCATATGCGTTATGCAAAGTGTTTTTGTATTTCAGTTATAATGGCCTTGTTCAGTATTAAACATTCTCTTTCACAATCCTGCACTGAAATCTAGTTATCAAATGCACCAGTTTGCTCTATTCAAATGCTGCAGACTTGGCAAAGACACTGGCTCTGTTCCAAAACCTTGATGGGCACGATTTTAAGGTATCATAGGTGAGCTCCTAACATGAAGCCTGTTCCAAAATGTAATTATGTTGCTGTTTTTTATATAGCTAAAATGCAGCAATCCCATAATGCATTTTTAACAGCTCAATAAAAAAAAAAATCCAATATGGCACTTAAAAAACATTGAAACATCTCTTTAAAAATGTGGTTACTTCTTTACACAAAGCAGTGCTGCACTTATAAACAGGCATTATACTGATAGAACCCCCCCCCCCCCAAAAAAAAAAACCAAATACCGTCAAGTCCAGAATAAAATAAAATGTAAAACTGGCATGATTTTTCCCCTAAACACATAATCGGAAACCGTCCGGTTCCAATTTATGGCTGGTCGACCAGTGCATCTCTTGATAGCAATTAATTAACGCCAAACTCTGTTGAAATCAATTGTGAGTCTCCTGTGCACTTTGCTACAATTTATGATGAAAAGAAGTTGACTATTTAGAGCGGTCTTAAGTATGTCACCTTGGAAAGCAGCTTCCTATGTAGACCGCAAGGCAGCTCACTAGGTTTTGGAACCAAACCATTTTTA